>NC_080782.1:118067882-118372048 GCF_028018385.1 Neofelis nebulosa | reverse complement strand
AGAGAGAGAGAGAGAGCATGAGCAGGGGAGCGGCAGAGAGAGGGGGAGACACAGAATCCAAAGCAGGCTCCAGGCTCCGAGCTGTCAGCACAGAGTCTGATGCGGGGCTCAGACTCACAAACTGTGAGATCATGACCTGAGCAGAAGTCGGTCGCTTAACCAACCAAGTCACCCAGGCACCCCATTTAATTCTTTTTTTCTTAATTACCATATTTGATTGTTACATACTTTATCATCTAGAAAGAAAAGATGCTTTAAAAAAACAAATATGTCAAGTAGATGTTTTTATCTAATGAATATTTTGGTGTTCAAACCTAAAACTCATTTGCTACATTGTCTTCCTCCTTTCATGGTACTGTTCGTTAATGTTTATCATACATAGTTACAGACTTGAGCCACTGTGAGATTCTGAATCTACTTTTTATTGTTTAAAATACTTGTAAATTGATTTTGTGTGTATATCCACATACATGATTACATTTATAGAACTGTATAAAGTTGACTTTTTATTGAAGAGTTGAATGGTAGACTTTTTCTTTCCTTTTGTTTGGTTTGCCCTTCTTCTACCTGCATCAATGCTCTCTCTCCTGTTCCTGCTCCAGCCTATGTAATCCATATACAGTCCACATGTTGTATTGAATTGTTTCTTAAGTCTAGTAATCTATAGGTTCCCCTCCATTGTATTTTCATTGCTTTTTCTTTGTCATTTTTGTCATTTAAAAGATAAATATATTTGTTATATGGAGACTCACAGTCTGGATTTTATTGTTGCATCCTGATGGTACTCTTTGAGTCTTCTGTTCCTGATTTTCCTGCAAACTATCAAGTAGATACAGAAGAAACGATGAGATTCAGATTTGATCTTTTTGGCAAGAATAGTTCATAAGGGGATGTTTGGCAGTGTCTGGGGATGTTTTTTGGTTGTCATGACTTGGGAGGTGTTAATAGTGTATAGGATCTAGTCGTTAGAGGGCAGGGATGTGATACTCCTAAACGTCCTACCATGTGCAGGACAGCTCCCTACAAGAGTTAATTATTTGGCCCCAAATGTCAATAGTGCTGAAGTTTTCAGAATAATGGGTTGGTTTGAGTATTGTAAATTCATACATTTAACTATATATATTTTTAAAGGTTATTTTGAGAGAGAGAGCGTGTGCTTGGGAGGGGCAGAGAGAGGGAGAGAGAGAGAATCACAAACAGGCTCTGCATTGTCAGTGCAGAGCCCGATGTGGAGCTTGATCTCATGAGCTGTGAGGTCATGACCCAAGCTGAAACCAAGAGTCAGATACTTAACCGACTGAGCCACCCAGGCGCCCCTTAATATATTTTATATGCTTCTATCCATTACAGTTAATATCCTTATTGAAGTTCTGTTGTTTCATCTTTGGCTGGGTGAAACCTCTTAAGGTTGACTCCAGGGTTTTTTGTTATAACCCTGTTTTTGATACCTTCCTTACTTTGTGTTTGGCAAAGATGTTCCTGGCTTTCCTCATGTATTTCCTGTCTCAGACCTAGATTTGGCCATTTTGCTGTGGAGCCTGGTTTCCTTTTGTGGGAAGTGGCATTTATAGGATCTAGGGATAGGTGTTATTACTGAATAAGTCATTATTAAGTCTCTTTGGGAGACACAGACTGAACATGCACACATTTAAAGATACATCATTGGGGCGCCTGGGTGGCGCAGTCGGTTAAGCGTCCGACTTCAGCCAGGTCACGATCTCGCGGTCCGTGAGTTCGAGCCCCGCGTCAGGCTCTGGGCTGATGGCTCGGAGCCTGGAGCCTGTTTCCGATTCTGTGTCTCCCTCTCTCTCTGCCCCTCCCCCGTTCATGCTCTGTCTCTCTCTGTCCCAAAAATAAATAAAAAAAATGTTGAAAAAAAAATAAAGATACATCATTAGTTCATATCATTACTTGCAGTTCAGGTTTAGTACAAGATTTTTACTGAATCTCATCATCTGTTTTAATTCAGTATCCCCTTTTCTGCTGAAGATCCTGTTTCTGAGTAATAGTGACATATTTACTTCTTTTCTTTTTGTTATTTTGTTTGTTTTGAATATTTATGTATTTTGAAAGAGAAAGAGAGGGAGCTTGTGGGCCTCAGTGAGCGGGGAAGGGGCAGGGAAAGGAGGAGAGAAAGAATCCCAAGCAGGCTCCGTGCTGTCCAGCCAGAGCCCAGAATGGGACTTGATCTCAGGATCCCTAAGATCATGACCTGAGCTGAAATCAAGAGTCAGATGCTTAACTGACTCAGCCACCCAGGTGCCCCTCATTTGCTTTGCTCACACAACAGGTCACACAATAACAGTACCAACACTGTCATTAACAGTGCGATACTGAAGATCGTTCAGGCTTTTTTTTCTCCCCGTTATTTTTATGTTCAGGATATGTCCCTCCAGGGATGTGTAGTCAAATTACTGTGTTTTAAAGGCATTTGGAATAATTGTTTTCTGTATATTTCACTTTACCAATGTGATACACACCCTCATTTTTAAAAATAATTATGCAAAATATCTACCATGGATCCATAATCAAAGTTATGGAAAGAGTCTATTCAACGAATATTTTCCTAGGTTGTGGTTTCTGAGTTTGAGTATTGTACATGAAAAGCTGGTAACCAACTTCAAACCGCACCAGGCTGAAGCTTTGTGGGCCTCATCAGTTTTCAAGTTTGGGTTTCTCTCCAGATGAGTGAAATTGTCTTTTGGAGTTTGTTTCATTATTGCTTCTTTTTACCTGTTTTTTTTTTCCTTTTCTGGAACATGTTATCTGCATGTCAGGTCTCTTGTATTTATTATCCTCTAAACCTCTTTTTCTCTGTTTTATATCTATAGTTTTTGTGTCCTGCTTTGAGTTATTTTCTCGTCAGTCTCATATGTTTGAAAAGAATATGTGAATCTGTAAAAACATACAATATGAGCGAATTACAGGAAGTAAAAAATTACAGAATTCCACCTTCACCCAGCCTTCTCATTAATAAAAATTTGATTTCATACAACTTCTGGACCCTTTGCTATGTTGTTTGTATACATGTGTATAGAGTTTATGTGTGGTGTGCGTGCATATTATAGTGTCTTAAAAACAATATATTTTCCGTATTTTTTTTACTAAATATGTCCCAGAAATTTTGCTGTTTTGGTACAAATATATTTGTGATAGCATGATTTTCCATAAATGTATAATTTTTTTTATAAATGTGTGATTAGTTTGTCTTCCCTCCCCCACCCCTCCAGCATTACAAAAATTGACATTCAGGATATCCTTACACATATCTCTTTGTGAACACTTGCAAGTATTTCTGTTGGGATTGATTTCTAGAAGTGAAGTTGCTGAATCAAGTGATACTCCTCTTTAATAGTTTGGTAGATACTGCTAAGTTGACCTCAGAAAGGTTTTTTGGGGGGACAGGCTGGACTGTGCCAGTTAATATTCCCTGCAATAGCCTACCAGTGTTCTCTCCCTCACACCAGTGTAGGGATAGTCTATTTAAATCTTTGGTAACCTTTTAAGAAAAGGAGTCCTATTGGATGTTTCCAGAATACATGGTGTAATTGAGTTTATTTCATGTTCATTGGCTGTCGATAGCTTCTTCACAGTTTTCCTCATCTTTTTTGTGGATTTGTCTTTTTCTTAATGATAGGAGAGAGCTTATTATGCATTCTCTTAACGCCTTTGACTTTTACATACATTACAGCTTCTCCCTATTTGTTCATTTTTGTTTTACTGTCTTCTCATACATAAATTTTATATTGTGATGAAATCAAATTTATTGATCTTCTGTTTACAGCTTCTAGGTCTTTCTTAAGAAGTCCACTTCCCCATATGCAGCTATGTGTTCCTAGTGCTTTTATAGTCCATCTGAATACATGAAGGATACCTGCTTGTCCAGATGATTTTCCAAGTTTTGTCAGTGAAAGAATGTATTGTCAGTAGAACTTTAATTCCTTAATTAATTATTTTCTATTTCTTATAAAATGGGTAAGTGGTAACTTTAAGCAAAACAAATTACTCATGCGGTGCCTGGCTGGCTCAGTTGGTCTGTGATCTTAGGTTGTAAGTTCAAGCCCCAAGCTGGGTCTAGAGACACTTAAAAATTTAAAAATCTTAAAAAAAGAAAAAACAAACTACTCAGCTGAGCAGAGTATGCCACTTCATTTGGATAATCAGATTTATCTATCTCTTGGTATCTTCAGATGTTGCTCTTTGAAGAACTGTTTTTTAGAGTTAAGCTAAATGTAAAACATGAAGTTTCATATTTCCCTTACTTGTGTTGGGATTTTTTTTCCCTAGTATTTCACAGCATTAGTTTGATTATTTCTTTTAAAGTAAGAGGTCAAATTTAGTATTTTGTATTCCTTAGGATCAGTAAATTTTAGTTTCTGGTTCTAAGAGAATTTTTAATGTTTCAACAAAAGTTTTTAAAGGTCATGGACTAACTAATTTTTTCCATTGCTTACTAAGATTGCATCATACAGATTTAACTTGCAGTTATTTTTACAGTGTCCCACAAGGTGCAGAGTGAGGGCTGCCTGTATTTGCCATGCTTTATGTGTGTTGTAGTCCATGTTGCGTTTTAACTTAGGAAAATTTATCTTTTAATTTTTACTCTCTTCTGCATATACTGAGAGCGGCACAGGTCTACTAATGAATTAGCTCACTGTTGTGTTTCTGTAAGTTTTTTGTTGTTGCTGTTTCCAGAGCTTTTTTTACGGTGGGATTTTATTATGAAAAAGTTGAAACAGAGAGAAACATTGAATGTTTCTAGAACAGCGAGCACCAAACATTGACCACCTAACTTTTACAGCTAACATTTTATCGTATCTGCTTCATCCCTCAATGCATCTCCAACCATTCTTATTTTTTTCATGGGTTAAAAGTTGCAGATAGTAGTATACTTCACCCTTAAACATTTTATCTTTCATATTATTAACACAGGGCAGTTTTTTGACACAATTCTTTGTCCATTATTTCCCCTGTTAATTCTGAAACGTCACTGCACATTTACCGCTAGTACTGTTGGAGCTATATTGGAGCTATATTGGCACACTTTGGTATTTTGAAGCCAACATCAATTAGTAAAATAGAATCTCTGTCTTAAAGTAGTTACTACTGTTTATATCAGTTAAATAGTGTTTTAGAAACTGGCATAGAAAATTTAGGATAGGTTTTTTCCCAGTAAAGTTAAACATCTAACAAGATGGCTTAAGTATCTCAGGATTATTCTTTAAAAAAAATTATTTTTTAAAGATTTTATTTTTAAATAATCTCTGCACCCATCACAGGACCTGAACTCATAACCCTGAGAATCAGGAGTCACAAACTCTCCCTACAGAGCCAGCCAGGTGCCCCTTTCAGGGTTAGTCTAATGGAACATAATAACACTTATCTTCCCCTATGCTTTTAAAATTAATTGTAAAGAGAGATCAGAAGTAGAAGCATTTTGTATTCCCTAGGATCAGTGAGCCTTGCTTTTTTTGTTGGATTCCATGACAAAACATATCTAGTCCATTTCCACAAAAGATTTTGGTTTGGTAGTACATTACACATTTTGTCAGTTTTTTAAAAAAGATTTTAAGTAATCTCTTTACACAACGTGGGGCTCAAACTTAAACCCCAATATCAAAAGTTACATTTCTCATTTTTATGTGTTTTAAGTACAATTGTCGAAGTACAATGAGCTGAAATAGTTCAAGTTCATTCCCACAATCAAAATAAACATTTCTAGTAATCCTGAAAGTTTCCTTGTATCCCTTTGTAGTCCATCCCCTCCCTCTAATCGCATCCTTAAGTGTCCCTCTGCTTTCTGTTATTTTAGATTACTTTGTATTTTATAGAATATCGTGTCGAGAATCCTGTAGCATATACTTTTTTTGTCTAGCTATTTCTTAAAAATATAACTATATTGAGATAAATTACATCCCTCATTTAAAGTGCACAACTCATTGATTTTAAATATATTCACAGAATTGTGCATCCATCACCATATTCAATTTTAGAACATTTCCATTATTCCCCCCCCCCCACCAAAAAAAATCCCCATGCTCATTAATAGTCAGCTGGAGATGAAGTCTCTTATTTTTTATTCATCTGGGAATATCTTTTCTTGCCCTTGTTCCCAAAGGATGTTTATGCTGTATAGGGAATTCTGGGTTGGCAGTGTTTTCTCCCTCCACCCCAGCACTTTAAGGATGTTGTTTTACTGTATTCTTGCCTCTAGGATATCTGGTAAGAAATCCATGGTCATTGGACTTGTTCCCGTTTGTAGTGTGCCATAGTTTTTCTTAGCTACTAGCAACTAGCAAGGATTTTTCTTTATTTTTGGTTTTTACCAGGTTGATTATGTTGGTTGTAAGTATGGTTTTCATGAAGTTTATCCTGCTTGGGGTTCGCTGAGCTTCTTTAGTATTTGTATCTTTTACCAAATTTGGACTTTTTTTGGGGGGGGGGGGCATTGTGTCTTCAAAATTTTTTTCTGCTCCAATATCCTTTCCTCCTGGGATCCCAGTGACGTTTACATAAGGCATTTTGACATAGTCACTTTAGTTCCTGAATCTCTGTTGATTCTTTTTACTGCCTTTGTTCTTCTGGTGGGATAATTACTGATTTATCTTCTAGTTCACTAATCATTTCCTCTCATCTCTATGCTAGAGAAATTGAATTTCAATTGTGTGTTTTTCTTTTTTTCGTTTTAGTTTTATTTTAATTCCAGTATAGTTAGCCTGCAGTGTTATATTAGTTTCAGGTGTACAAGGTAGTGGCTTCAGCACTCGTATACCACACCAGTGCTCATCACAGGTGCACTCCTTTATCTCTATCTCCTGTTTCACCCTTCTCCCCACTCACCGTGTCCCTGGTAACCAGCAGTTTGTTCTCTGTGGTATAAGACTAAATTTCTTGGCTTGTCTTTTTCATTTGCTTCATTTCTGTATTTTCTATCTCTATAATTTTTGTTTTTTTTTGTTTTTTTACAGTTTCTATTTCAGTAATGAGAACCATGTTTTCATTCAGGTTTTTTCTTCATCTCATGAACTCCAGTTATAATTGCTTGTTGAAAGTCTGATTATTTCAGCAGTAGAGGTTTTGTCTGATAATTTCAACATCTGGATTAACTTGGCTTGGCAGCTGTTGATGAACTTTTAATTATCTGACCATAGAGACCTGGTTTCTACTGGAAGTTTTGCTGTCTTTGCCACTCTGACCATGCTACTGTGTGACTCGGGGCTCTCGGGGCAGAGATTTCTGGGAGGAAAAGTGGGAAATTTACACCCTTGCAGTTGCTGCTGTAAACATTGACTCTCTTCCAAACTTAAATATTTATTTTTTAAAAACTGTACAGAGCCCTTATGTTCTTATTTTTTCTATTTTGTCTGAATTTGTTATTATAATTAACAGGAACAGTGAACTGTAGTGGGCTATGGTATCATAGTGCAGTCAATACTTTCTTATTTTTTGTATTAGATATAATGAGATTAAAGATTTCATAGCAGGTTGCATTTGAGTATGTAAAATTCTGATTTGGTAAGAAATATATAGAAGAACTATGTAATAGATACTGTGCTGTGGTCTGTTCTTTAGCTTTAGAACTGCTTGATAGCATTCTTGTTTGTTGCCATTGAACTCATCTTTTGTGGTAGGTAAAAATGCAGCACTCTCAGATTGAGTGAGTCAGACCAAGTTACTAATTATATGAATTACTTTGCTTTTCCTGGTTTTATCCACTAATGTGTTGAGCTGCTGTTCTTAACCTTTGCCAGTCAGCTCTCTCCTTTAAAAGTCATGTTTGGCTAACTCCTGCTGTCTGGAGGTGTCCCCACCACCACCACCACCACCACCACCACCACCTCTCCTTTAGCAGGATGACAGTAAGAGACCTATGTGTCAAATATGTTCCATAATCTGAGAAACTGATATTTGATTCAATTTGTAGGTGTGTTGTTTGGACTGGTGATGAGCGGGTCTTCTTTTATAATCCTACCACCCGTCTCTCTATGTGGGACCGACCTGATGATCTGATTGGAAGGGCGGATGTTGACAAAATTATTCAGGAGCCACCTCATAAAAAAGGAATGGAAGAAGTAAAGAAACTGAGTAAGTTTTCATTTAGGAATTTGTCCTCTAATTTTAACATTCTTTTAATATTTTTATAGAAAATATGAGGCCATTTAGGAAAGCTTGCTGTTTTCAAGGAATATAACAAATTTGAGAAATGGGCTATAGTCCATGAGAAATGGGAAATAGTCCACGATGCTAGTTTGAGTTCAATAACAGAGTTATTAAAAAAAAAATAGAGAATTTGGACAGTTTTTTTGGTAAGATATTCATATGTGTGTTTTTTTAATTGCCTCATCAAGATTTTTAGTCCAAGATAATGTTGGCTTTGCTAAGGTTTGCTATTTGCTTATTAATAATACTAAAACATTTCTCAGTGTTCTTTTAGCACCTTTTGTAAATAGTAATATTTTTTGAAATAAAATTGTACAGAGTATTTTTAAAATACTGGTTATTAAACTTTTGTAAAGTACAAAATTTGGTAAACTGTGAAAGCTTAGTCTTTTGTTTATTTGTTTACTTATTTGGAGAGAGAGCAAGCGAACAGGGTCAGGGTAGAAGTAGAGGGAGAGAAAATCTTAAGCAGGTCGATGTGGTGCTCCATATTGGCCAAGAGATCAGGACTGAGCTGAGATCAAGAGTCAGACGCTTAACTGACTTAAACCACCCAGGCACCCCAAAGCTTAGTCTTTTAAAGTAATTGAAACTTAGGGAAGGCAAGCCTTATTTCTGACAATATAAAGACAAACCTTTTTAAGAGATTATCTTTTAAGGTACCTCATGTTCAGGCAGCATTTCAATGTACATAATGAATACCAATATTTATACATAATTTTGATTGCATATTTTTTATTGGTAATTTGCCTTCATTTTGATATGATTGTTTTTATAGAGCCCCCTTCATCAAATGTAGAAGCATAAATGAATCACTAATACTTCCAATGAAATAAATTCTCATCCATGTCATTTATAATAATTGATAAGTCTTCATGGATTGTGTATATTTGGTGCTACATTTTTTGCTTAGGAGTCACTTTCAAATCAGTGAAACTT
This sequence comes from Neofelis nebulosa, assembly GCF_028018385.1. Lineage (NCBI taxonomy): Eukaryota > Metazoa > Chordata > Mammalia > Carnivora > Felidae > Neofelis > Neofelis nebulosa. The sequence continues at coordinate 118,362,949 of NC_080782.1, read as the reverse complement.
TCCCTGTCTGTTGCTAAAGACACTAGGCATTAGTTTTTCCCATGTGTCATGAATAAACATTTCAAAGTGAATTAGAAATTTAATATAAAGGGAAGATTAATATAAGAAGTATAGAATTGTGTTTTGTTTAATGTTTTATAAAGGAGAGAATATTATGGGATGGATATGTTATGGAAACGGTGACTTTTTAAAAGAAAAGATTGTGTAATATGTGCATGTAACTTCATAATAATAACTGATACGTTTTTGCCAGGGCACCCGACCCCGACAATGCTGTCCATCCAAAAATGGCAATTCTCTATGAGTGCAAGTGAGTGAACTATAAATTGTACCTACTTTTTTATACTATTAAAGCAAATGTTCTGGTAGTGGGTAGCAGAAGGATGAGTACTTAAGTATTTCAATTGTTGCTTGCTTATTTTTATATTCTGACAAGGTTTAATTAAATTTGATCTTACAGTTAAAGAAGAACAGGAATTAATGGAAGAACTTAATGAAGATGAACCTGTTAAAGCCAAAAAACGGAAGTAAGTAATACTTATAGTTTATGTAATTCAGGCAGATTATAGCTATTAATTAAGTCACAGTCAGTTTGTGGATGTGACAACTAATATGTATGTTGTTAGGAGACCGAAGTCATGATTGCTCTCTAAGGCCTGATATTAGAAAGCTTTGCTTTAGAGTGTAGAAATGGTGTCCTTACTGTTGCTAGATTTGCAGAATATTTGGTTATTTAAGTGTATATTATGAAGCCAAGTGACATTTTAGGAATTAGTTGATAAATTATTTTCAGATATTCATTAAGCTGGAATTTTATAAAAAATGAACTTCCTCCTTTAGTGTAGACCCTAACAGACACCATTTCAGAAAGTTCATAGTTACAGATACACAGACTTCCCTCTTTTTTTTACATACTTGTCACCTAGCTCTTCCTTGAGTCTGTGGTTATTAATACCTGGTGTAGAGGGAACGTGTGAGCTTAGAACAAGCTTTGAGAGAAAGAGACTGCCATAAGTGGGAGCATTAGATTGGCCAGTGCTCTGTAGTTGAGTGAAATAGGAATGTTACTAATTAAGGGGGATCATAGGTGGGGGGTAGATGGTATTTGGCTGTGGCGGGAGGAGGGGAGGAATGGGACCATTATTTAGCAGCAAAACGGAAAGTTTGAAGACATTATTAGGAACTGGATGATCCATAGTCCTTATCTGAAAAGGACAGATTGAATGCAGCCAAATTATGGCAAGGAAATCAGTGAGACAAACCCTCGGAAGGGTGGTTCTTTTTAAAAAATCATTAGTGACAATATTAAAGACATTAAGATGTTAAAGAGAGTCACTCATAATCAACCAAAGTAACACAGCTATTTTCATTTTTGCAGTTGACTTTTTAGTTCTTGACCAAATATGTAAATACTTTTATTAGTTGTAATCAACTGACTTTGTGTGCTTTAAAAAAAAAAAAATTAGAATAAGGCATTTGTTTTCTTAATTATTATAAATGACTGTATTCATTCTGTTTATGTAACCATAATTTTGGATGTTCCTACAATGTTAAACTTTTAGGTTGTTTTTAATTGTTTGTTCTTATAGACAACTCTGTAAGGTTTTTAACTGCTTTTATCAGGAGAATGTCAAAGAAGTCCTTTATGTGGATTGCCCGAGCTTCTCTATTTAGGTACAAAGTTAAAAGCCTATTTTTCCTGGCTTAGTTTTTCTTTCTTTCTTTTATTGAGATAGATAGTGATAGTTTGTATTGTGACATTTTCATTTAGTATAATTCTGTAAAGGTTATTTGTTTTCATTAGTTATATTTCTTGGATGTCTTTTAATTGTTTATTTAAATAGTTCTTAAATAAATTATTATAAGAGGGTATATTGTTTGGCAAATTACTTTTACCTGTTTGTTTTGTGCATATCTTAGGTCACAGCCTATCTCGCTAAGTTCCTGCAGGTCACGGACTATGTCTTCTATTTCTTTTGATTCATTCCCTAAATTGCTAATTACCTCTCACTTAACCATATTTGCGGGTTAGCCATTTAAATCTCTTGGGCTACCTTCACTTCCCTATATAGCATGCTTTTGAGATTTGTGATGTTTTGTTTTTCCCAATTCCCTTAAGTTTGTGTAGGGAGTATGAACCAATTTTATTTTGATACTTAGCAGATCATATTTAAGGAGGAAGATCTGCTCAGACACACCCAAATATTATTGAATTCTTTCTCTTTTGGATTATTCATATGAATGGGCCTTCTTCATAGTGCAGATGTTTGAGAGGTGACTCAATTTCATGTTTACAATCTCACTTGAGTACCATACAGCAACAGGGTTGTCCTTAGCCCTGAGGTGCATTTTTGGAGGAAAAAGAAGTAGTTTAGTCATTGATGAACAGTTCTAATTCCATCTAACTACTCCTGGGCCTATGTTGCTCTCTGGGACCTGTCCTTCAACTTAAATCTCAACTTACCACCCAGAAAGTGAGTAAAAAAGATGTCAGGTAGGTAAGGTATATATCTCACATAACCACTTGGCCAAGTTTGCAGATATTTGCATTTTATTTTCAAAATAAATATTTGAGATTACTAAGACTTATACCAGTTTTTATTAGATAAAAATATTTTACGGATCTATAATGTAAAACATTCTGGAAAATACTATTTTTCCTATATCATTTCAAGAACTAAAAATTATGTTTTGTGCTGTTTGTTTCTAACACATAGAGTTTTATTGCAATGTTAGGTTTTTTTTGTTTGTTTTTGAAAGTAAGGTAGTTCATTTTGTGTATCAGACAGAGAGACAGCACAATATAGCCATTGTAACATCATTAGAAGCTCATATAACTTTATTATAATGAAAGTTGCCTATCCCTTAGAGTTCATTTGAAACCCTCAATATAATTTTTTTTTGCCAAAAATATGCTGCTCAGTAGTGAGTCTTGAATATTCCATTGATTTAAAGATTTTAGTAAGATTCCTTGTTAATATTTTGTCAGTTGATGCCTTATATTTTATTTTTTATAGGAGAGACGATAATAAAGACATTGATTCAGAGAAAGAAGCTGCCATGGAAGCTGAAATTAAAGCTGCCCGAGAAAGGGCCATTGTCCCTCTGGAGGCCCGAATGAAGCAGTTCAAGGACATGCTGCTAGAGAGAGGGGTCAGAAAACAATCTTTGGGGGAGATATTTCTGTTTTGTATAAGTAATATAAATATGTCTTGCTAAAAGGTCAAATCTAAGGTTAGTGCTCATGTTTGGGGGGGGAGGTAAGGGAAGCCTATCAAATTACTGTACTCTCTCAAGCAGCCTTTTTCTTGGCTCATCGTATCATGTTTGACTAAATGCCTTTTTACTGTCCTTTTAAATACAAATAACATTTAATGTTATTTGTTGGGTCAAATGTTGACCCAACATTTGTTGGGTCATTAAATTTTGGTGAGTAATATAAGATGAGTATTAACAGAGTATTAACATTACAGAGTGGCGGACGACATGGGATAGGTAAGGTATATGTAATTTTTCTTTTAATACTTTCAGAATGGCTTTTGGTTAAAGGAGAACTGGTACTTTATGATATTATTAATAGAGCTTAATTGAGAGGGGTTTTGACGTTTTGGTTATGTTCACAGATTCATTTGAATAAGTTTAACTGTTCAGTTTAAAATTGCAACATTGTTCACAAGATTGGAGCAAGCATGGGAAATCAAAATGCAAATCTTCAAGGCTTTTTCTGTTGTACTGATTTTTAAAATGTCACACAGTAGTGGTTATTTTAATGAGTAATTAGGTGTGTGTTATTTGTATATAATACAGAAATGTTCAGAGCCAATTAGTGTGGAAATTTGCTGTCGCTAGCCTCCCACTGCTTGTCATTTATTAGTGATGGAAACTTCAGTATGGTTTTTATTATGCCTCCTTTTTAAGCAGATGTCCTGTAGATTTCAAGGAAAATTATATGACCTTTATGTTTTTAGAGCCAACTTAATTATGAGGCAATACATTTTTATTTTAAAGGTGTCTGCTTTTTCAACGTGGGAGAAGGAGTTGCACAAGATAGTTTTTGATCCTCGGTACTTACTTCTCAATCCTAAAGAGAGAAAACAGGTAAAAGGAAAATAACATTATTTAAAAAATGTATATCCCTTAACAGCATAATTTAAAAACGTAAGGAATAAAATGCCATCCTTTCCCCCCCACACACACACAGTACTCAAAACGCATAGTCTCATATCTTAGAACACATTTACCCTCTCTGTGGGCATTTCTGCCTCAGAAATACTTGCATATTTTTGCCTTTATTATGGACGTGGGTATTGCTTCATGAGTATCCTGTCCTTGTGCCTCATAATATGCTGATGTTGTATCAGGGAGTTTTCAAAATTCATTTTAAATGCGTTTATTAATTTACTTTTTACTGGGCAAATGTTGCAGATTTATAGTAGAAAAATAGCAATATACAGACGAGTAGAAAGGCAGAAGAAACACCTACAATCCTACCCGACTGATTGGACCATGACTGGACCCTGGTCTTGTAGCCTTCCTCTGTGTGCCAGTATATATGCATGAGTGTGTGTGGTAGGTAGACAACACTCAGAGACCCGTTTACGTTTTAAGCACACAAGTCTACATCTAAGCACCATCTGTTAGAATGTCTTTTCATCATAAGCTTAAAGAATTGATGGACACTTCAGGGTCTCTGCTCATTTAGTGTCACAGTGATCGCTTCGTCCTCTAAATCCTTGCACACTTCCAACTTACATAGTTTCTGAATTACCTGGACCACCCTGGCACTGAGCTCTGTAGAATGGTGAGTATGTTGAACTACTTGCTAGAGGGCTATTGAGCTACGACAAGATTTCATTTGGTAGTCTATTCTTGATTTATAATTTAATAGTTGGCGTAATTCTCGGCACTGTTTGTGCCATTATGCTTGTAGGTCTCATCACAAACTTTTTATAAAGAGAGGAAATTTACATTGTGCCAGACACGTATTTTAGTCTGTGTAATAGAAAAGCATGATTTTCCAAAGGTACTTGCATTTGCATTTCAAACACAGTAGGGGTGTGTGTGTGTGTGTGTGTGTGTGTGTGTGTGTGTGTGTTTTAAACTGTGTGTAATGGTCTCTATCAAAAACTATAAATCATCCTTGATTCCTTACTTCTCCCCTCTGTGCATTTCAAGTCTGTTAGCAAAATCTACCTCCAAAAGCTTGTAAATACAACTTACTCACCATTTACCCCACTAACACTGTAGTTCAGGGCACCGTTACCATTTCTCAGCATCTGTGTAGCCCCTGACTGACCTCTTTGCTTCCTTCTGTTCTTGCTTTTTGGAGTCAAGTTCTTTTTCCACATAGCAGCCAGACTAATTTTACATTTAAGAGGCAAATTAAGGCACTGTTACTGTTCCCTTGCTCAAAAAATGTACATTGCTTACCATTTCATTTAGGATAAAACTGGAATTCTTTATCATGGCTTGTAGGATTATACTTACACTCTTATCTGCATAGTTCTTGAAGGTCTTGTCTTAGATTCACTCATTCTGGCCACAGTTCCTTTGTTGTGCTTTGCACAAGCTGGGTACATTCTGATACTTGGCTCTTCCTCTGTCTGGAGTGTTCTTCCCCTAGGTGTTTGCATATGCCCCATGATTTTATTCAGGTGCTTGTCCAAGTGCCTTCTGAGCCATGTGTCTCTTTGCTTTCTTTCCTGTATAGCACTCACAGCTCTAATTATCTAAAATTATCTACTGTCTTCTCCGGCTGCAGAATATAAATTCTGAGGGCTGGAACTTTGTTCATTGCTATATGTGTAACGCCTGCAGCAGTGCTTAACCTAAATATCCCTGAAGGATTACTTTAAAACCTTAGTGATGTGACTCTTCATGCTGCTGAGTGTTATAGTTTCTGAGTTAAATTACAAGTGCGTATTGAGAGCTAAAATTCTTTCCCAATTTTACAGGCATTTTGTAAGCTGATGGTGTTATCTCTTATTAAGAGTAATACTTAAAAAGACGAAAAATATCATTTTTCCATTTAAATAAAGACTACTTAAAGGTTCTCATCCTTTTTGAGTAAAATTCTTGAAACTGGAGTGTAAGAAATGAAAGGAGAAGCAAACATTTGGAATTAATATGTGTACTTTTTTAGTACTTAGTTTTATTTGCATGAGAGTGTAAAATCAGGGAGAAACCAGTTAAGTTACATATTTAAGTTAAATTTAAGTTACATATTAAGTATCTAGGTCGTGTATTTGCACTTTGTAACTCCATTTCTGAAATTTGTATTTTGATTTAAAACAACTAACAATTTTATTGAAAATGTCTGTGTGCAAGTGCATCTCTTTTACTTTTCTAGCTATCTGTAGATTTACGTATATCTGTACATTTATGTATATTTTACATCATTCTAGAAGTATTTTATATAATTGTAACCATAAGTTTTAACTTAAGGTTTTCTTTATTTAATCTTGTTTTTGATAAAAGATCACTTGAGTCAGAAATAGTTTTGTTTTGTTTTTTGTTTTGACAGTTTTTTTTTAATGTTTATTTTTGAGAGAGATAGAGTGGGGTGGGGCAGAGAGAGAGGGAGACAGAGAATCTGAAGTGGGCTCTATGCTGACAGCAGGGAGTCCACTTCGGGGCTTGAATTCACGAACTGTGAGATCATAACCTGAGTTGAAGTTGGATGCCTGACCAACGAAGCTGCTGAGGTGCCCCTGTTTTGACAAAGTTTTAAACTGAATAACGTTTTTAAACAGAAGCAGACCATTTCCATGCAGGATATTAGACTCTGAGGTAGAGACTAGTTATGCTAACACTTAAAATTGGGGGCACCTGGGTGGCTCCATCGGTTAAACATCCGACTTTTGATCTCAGGGTTGTGAGTTCAATCCCTGTGTTGGGCTCAGTGGTGGGCATGAAGCCTCCTTAAAAAAAAAAAAAAAGGTAGCTTATTTCAAAAATAAGCATTTTAATGTAGTATGTGTTATTGAGAGCTTTTTAAGTTCGATGTATTACAAATAGTAATACGTTACCAATATAGTTACTCATTGTCAACTGGCCATCTTGGCCACTCTTTACTGGATCAGTATCAAAGTATAAATTGAATTAAATTGAAATGAGAATGAAATGAAATAATAGAGGTGTCTTGAAAAACTCTGTTCCTCTATACATTGACTACTTGGACGTCAAATGTGTAGGTATTTTTCTATATCAGTCAGTTCTCTGATACCAGCTGGTGTCCTACCATTAAATTGAATTCTGACACTACACGGAATTAGAATCATATCCCATAGATTAAAGGCTTAGACCCACGAGACCTCCCCTCTCTTCAAATGCTTATCACAAGTAGTACCTTCTACACACTTCAGTTTAGCTACAACTCAGGGATTCCCCTGTTCCCCTCCTCAGCTTTAATAATTTGCTATAATGGCTCACAGAACTCTGGGAAGCACTTATGTTTATTGGTTTATAATATAATAAAGGATATGATAAGGGGTACAGTTGAACGGCAGATGATGAGACACGTGGGATGAGGTCTGGAAGTGTCCTGAGTCCCTGAACTTCTGTCCCTGTGAAGTTGGAGTGTGCCATTCTCCTGGTACATGGATATGTTCACCAAGCTCGCAGTTCTCTGAATGCTTTTGGCTATGATTTTTTTTTTTTTTTCAACGTTTTTTATTTATTTTTGGGACAGAGAGAGACAGAGCATGAACGGGGGAGGGGCAGAGAGAGAGGGAGACACAGAATCAGAAACAGGCTCCAGGCTCTGAGCCATCAGCCCAGAGCCTGACGCGGGGCTCGAACTCACGGACCGCGAGATCGTGACCTGGCTGAAGTCGGACGCTTAACTGACTGCGCCACCCAGGCGCCCCATTTTGGCTATGATTTTTATGGGGACAGCTTACATAGGCATGGTTGATTAAATCATTTACCATTGGTGATTGGACTCAGTCACCAGCCATTGAAAGTTCCAGTGTTCTAATCACATGGTTGATTCCACTGGCAACTATCTGCCATCCTGTGGTTATCTAGAGAGACTTTCCAGAAATCACCTCCTGACACTAACTTTGATGTAGTTGAAAGGGGCTTGGTATGAATAACATAAACTTGCTCTTTTCTCCTTTATCTAATTCAGCGACAGGACAAAAGCCAGGTACAACAGTAGAGGCTCCTGTCTCTCCTATCACTTAGGAAATTAAAAGGGTTTTAGGAGCTCTTGCCAGGAGCCAGGACAGAGACCATATATGTATATATATATATATTTTTTTTTTTTCTTCTTCTTTTCTTTTTAATTTAAATTCCACTTCACATATATTGTAATATTAGTTCCAGGTATACCTGGTGCTCATCACAAGTGCACTCCTTAATCCCTGTCACCTATTTAATCCACCTCCCCACCCACCTACCCTCTGGTAACCATCCATTTGTTCTTTGTACTTAAGAGTCTGTTTCTTGGTTTGCTTCTCTCTTTTCACTTTGCCATTGTGTTTTCCCTTTGCCATTTGTTGTGTTTCTTAAATTCCACACGAGTGAAATCATACGATTTTTGTCTTTTTCTGATTTATTTTGCTTAGCATAACACTCTAGCTCCATCCATGTTGGAAATGGCAAATATATATATTTTCTTAAAACACAGTATCACACCCATACTTTTCACAAACTTCTATGTTGAAGAAAAATATACATACATTAAAATCTAAACGTCATAAATTTCACAATGTGAGCATACTGTGTAATTATGTAGATTAAGAAATGGAAATGGTTATGCAGGATGGCTAAGTCCTGAAGGTCTGTACAGCATAGTGCCTATAGCTAGCAGTACTATATCGTATACTGAAATTTTTGCTAGGATGATAGATCTTATGTTAAGGGTTTTTAATATCACTTAAAAATAAGAATAAATCAAAAGGGCTGGAGGAACCTTTTGGAGGTGGATATGTTTACGTCATAGACTGTGGTGGTTTCCTAGATGTATATTTATCTCCAAACTCACAAGTTGTATACATTAAATATGAACAACTTTTTGTATATCAATTATACCTCAATAAAGTTGTTTAAAACCGAAAAGAAGGGGCTCCTGGGTGGCTCAGTTGGTTGAGCATCCGACTTTGGCTCAGGTCATGATCTCGCAGTACATGGTTTCAAGCCCTGCATCAGGCTCTGTGCTGACAGCTCAGAGCCTGGAGCCTGCTTTGGATTCTGTGTCTCCTTCTCTCTCTGCCCCTCTCCTGCTCGCCCTCTGTCCCCCTCTGTCTCTGTCAAACATACATAAACATCAAAAAAATTTGTTTGAAAAAATAATAAAAACGAAAAGAAATGGAATATAGCACCCTAGAAGCTACATTGGCTTAGACAATGTAGCTCTTTAATATGGATGTTTTGATTACATCTATAGAAGTCTACTAGAAATTTTTTATAAAAACTTAACAACTTTGGTTGTGTTTATTGTAACATTCACAAGTTGATGTTTTAAGAAAATAACCGCTTAAAATAGGGGACCTAAAAAGCTCAAGTGTATTGGGAAGCATGACACAAATAATTAGGAGAAGCTTGGAAGCATACCAGAACTCCTAATTTTCTTTGAGAAGGTGATCTCAGCTAGCGATTCCTAACCTTGGTGTGGGATATCCCAGAGGAAGGGTTGTGAAGTTTTCTCCAGCCTCTGAAAAGAAAGTTAATATAAATTCATTGGGCTTATTTGTAGTTCACTACTTTTACAAATAAGAAAGTATATACCAAAAAGGGAGAGAGGGCTTGAGAAGAACCCTCTTTCCCACATGGGTCAGCCTGCACATGCTTTCAGGATTTATTGCAGTGCTGTATTGGGATGGTGCTGAAAATGGCCAATGTGCCTGACAGGAGATGGTGAGATAGTTGTAGGTATCTCTATACAGCTATTAAAGATTGGTAGACAGACATGGCCTGACCTGGAATAAAGTTTTCAGTTTTGTAAAGAACATTTTTTGTTTGACTTTTTCTAAAGATGTACATGCACACCTTTAAAGAGACAAATATTTCTGTAAAATATGCTAGGAAAAGTAATAGAGTGCTGCCCAGTTTTATCTTTCTAAAGACATTTCTTCCAGAGCGTGTGACTTGCTTCATTTTGGACTGGTTACCCTCTACACCTGACATACAGCTGTTATTTTTGAGGGTGACCAGTCTTTACCATCATCCTGAGATTTCCCTCATCTCTCTTGTTTTTGGGGGTAGAGACTTCACCTGTTTCCTTCATCATAAGTCTTTTTCTTTCTTGGTTTACTCCCTTTTGACCCATTCCATCCCTGTAATAGCATCTTGAGAGAACATGTATGGGAGATAAACTTTGGAGCCTTGCGTGTTTGCAAACATTCATTGTACCCTTAATTTGAAATTGGTTGTTTAAGATATGTGAAATTGGAAATCTTTCTCTTTCAGGATTTTGAAGACGTAGCTCTTTTTCTAGTTTTCAGTGTTGTGTTTGAAGCCATCAGTTTATGGGCCTTTGTTTATGGGCCTGTTTATTTTTCCTTTGTGGATGTGTAGGATCTCCTCTTAGTGTATAGCGTTCTGAAATCTCACCGTGATTGTGTACCTTGGTGGAAGGGGCCCATTATGCTGGGTGCTTGGTTGTCCTTTTAGTATGTAAACTCCTGTCTTTCAGTTCTGGGAGATTTTCTTACATTGTTTTTTTTGCATTTGTTTCCAACCTGTTTATTTTTTCATTCTGGGACAGAGAATTTGCCCTTTTGGTCTCGTCCTTAAATTTTCTTTTCACCTGTTTTTTTAATTTTTCTTTTTTTAATGTTTATTTTTGAGAGAGAGAGAGAGAGAGACAGCATAGCATGCGAGAGGGGAAGGGCCAGAGAGAGAGGGAGACATAGAATCTGAAGCTGGCTCCAGGCTCTGAGCTATCAGCCCAGATCCTGATGCGGGGCTCAAACTCACGGATTGCAAGATCATGACCTGAGCTGAAGTCAGACACTTAACCTACTGAGCCACCCCGGCGCCCTCTTTTCACCTATTTTCTACCTCTGCCCTTTCTTTTGGATGACTTGCTCAACTTTATTGTGAAATCCTTTAATTTGAGTTTTCATTTTTTCTGTCCTTTAATTTTTAGGATTTCTTTTTGTTCTTTAAGTTTTTCTTGTTTTATGATTACAGTATATTTTGTTAGTTTTATTAGAAAATAAAACTTACTTTAGTATGTTAAATTAGGTATGCCCCCCCCCCCCCCTTTACCTTGAGAGATACTGCTTTACCTTTTAGAGCAAGAATTAGCAAGATTTTAAAATAAAGTGTCAGACAGTAAATATTTTAGCTTTGGGGGCCATTTGGTCTCTGTCCTAGTAGTGTAGTTCTGCTACTGTAACGAAGGAGCACCCACAGGTAGATAGATGTGAAGGAATGAGCCTGAGTATTCCAATAAAGTTTTACTTGTGGACACTAAAATTTGGATTTCATTTAATTGTCACATGTCATGAAATGTTACAAAATTCTCTATTCCCTAACTATTTAAAAAATGTTAAAACTCTTTTTGGGCTGTACAAAAATAGGCAGCAGGCCAAGTTTGGCCAGCAGATTGTGAATTGCCCACCCTGGTTCTAGAGAATAATCACTTGCCTTTTACTGAGGCTCAGGAGTGGCAGAGCCCCCAGATACATGCTGTTGGCAAGGGAGATTTTCTGATGGACTCCTTCTTAAACAGCCTTATTGTAGCTGTACTCTGCCCTCACTTCCATGGATATCTGGTGCTGTCACTTCTGGAACTGTTTGAGGATTCTCTAATAAAAAAAGAATTGGTTTCTTTCTTTTCTTGACCACTGAATTTGGGTCAGCTCTCTCATTTTTGCCAGTCCTTTACTGCTTATCCTTGTGCTTTTCATCTTCAAGACTTGCTCTTTCTTTTTCCCATTTGCCTGGTCTTGTTGGTTTGTGACTTAAAAAGGGAAATCCTCTCGTCATTGTATTGGCATTGGAAGAAAGGAAATAGATGTGCATGTTCAGTTTATTATCTTGTCTGTACATGATTAGGTGGGGGAAAATATGGGATAGATGTAAAGCATTACATTTTGGTAGAGATAATTATGTCTTAAAAAGAAGCACAGAAATAAATGTAAACTATCTGTTCCATACTCTTAACGTTTTTTTTCTAGAAGAGATTTGGAAGGATTGTAATTTATATATTTTATATCCCCTGAAATTTTTTAATATGCGTGTATTCAGTTTGTAATCAGGGACAATGAAAATTAAAGGGGCTTTTAACTTTGTTCTGGAAGTCTCAGAAGAGGGCTTGTGTGCTTCTGTAACACTGTCAACTGAAGTTTTAAAGTGAGACTTGCTACAGATAATCTGCATACAATTGAGGTATCTAATTCATTTTTTTTTCTATTATAGTTTGGACAAAGACATTGACTCAGTATTTTCTTACAGATTCCATAGTTTGGTAATTAAATTATTCCTGTGGAAGACTAACTTGCCCAATTGGTTTATTTTTGTGATAGGTATTTGATCAATATGTAAAGACGAGGGCAGAGGAAGAACGCAGGGAAAAGAAAAACAAAATAATGCAAGCCAAGGAAGATTTCAAAAAAATGATGGAAGAAGCAAAATTTAATCCAAGGTATATGGTTCATTACTGTAACATTTCAAAATATGTATGTGCTTTCTTCTAAGATCAGCTAAGAGAATATGTATCTTTTGGATAATTGGACATGAAAAGTTTATTTCATTATTGGTTATGCATTTCTAATCTTTATTCTTCATATATTTCCTTTAGAGGAACCTCTTGTGCTCTGTGAGAGGCAGTGTCTAGATATGTTTTTGTCTGATATTTTCAGTTGATTGTTAATGCCTATTGAGTATGTGTAATGGGGTGAAGAAGAGGAGACATTTAAAACTTACATGACTAGCATCATAAAAACAATAATATTTAGCATCATTTAGCGGATATCTTATGTGCACTTAAAAAGTTGTATGTACAAACTTATACATACATACATGCACTTGAAGCACATATATGTATACACACGTTATCTCATTATCTCACTCAGTCTTCTAAAACAGCCAGTATAGATTTATATGCTTGTCTCATACCTTACCCAAGTGAATGTAGGATTTCAACTGGATTCCAGTGTTAATACAGAATAGTCTAGGCAAGAGAAAATTACTTTTTATTTATGGTTTAGTTTTGGCAATAGTGTTTGTTACTTGGTTGCTATGAATACCTCATAACGTGGATAATTTTTAAAACTGTAGGGTAGAATTATGGAGTGTCTTGTTTAAATGGCACTTTTTATAAAAGTTCATCTTGTTGAAACGGTTACTTTTGTCATTGGAAGTAGAGGAGAGAATGTTGTTTGAGAAAGTATATTTAATATTATAATTTTATATTTGAAACATGAAGAGAAACTTAGGGCATTAATACACATCTCAGATAATAAAATTAATAGAGTATTTGGAGCTCTGAAGAACGTAACATTTGTCAGGGGAGAGTAGAGTTTCAGACTCTCCGAGGGGTCTTGGTCCTTTCTTTTTGGTTAATCAAAACATTGAGTTCATGGGTCAGTACTTGTGACTCAGTTATAAAAGACATTTGGGGAGGCAGTTGAGATTTGAGCATGGATGGATTGGTATTACATGGTATTAGAGAATTCACAATTTTCTTGGGTACGGTGGTTATAGAAGAAAAAGGATTTGCTCTGAGGAGATGCATGCTAAAATAGTTACAAATGAAGTCTCATGATGTCTGCAGCTTATTTTCAAATGATTCAGCAAAATACACTTATTTATTAAAACCCTTATGGATCTGACAGTAACTGAGACTCTGAAGAGATTTCCATTTTGTGGATTTGACAAATTAAGTTACTGCTCTATCCCAGTACCCAGGCGGGCGCTCTTTTGGGGCTGACAGAATTGGTGGAGCAAGCTGTACCTTGCAGGTTACTTCAGAAAATAAAGCCATGAGACACATAACTGGAAGTCTTAGCACTTGGGACATTGTGCTGTATTGCTATATTGATGCATTTAATGTGACCCTAGAGATTAGGACCAAATTTAGTAAGTAGCAGAAAATGAGGAGGAAAAACTTAAAATTGAGAAAATATGTCTGCTAACTTAAATTCTCTTTGAAATGGGAAGAGACTATATATTATAACTAGATTTTGTAGATAAAAAACATTGGAGTTTATTCTGAAGGAAAAAATGACTGGGGAGAATTTAGTGCCTATTTCTATGTCTTTTTTCTTTTTGGATTGAAAGAAATTTCAAGGCATATCTCCTTGGGTCAGTTCCTGGTCACTTCCCAGTCTCCTACCACTATTATCCACCCTCACCTCTCCCTGAGAGAAAAGGGTGACTGTCTGTTTACCAAGCAGCACTTTCTGGAGTTGAGAGATGAGTCCTGTAAAAATCTCTATCACCATCTAATGCTAAAATTTCATTTTAGTCTTTTCTAGTGAAAAATAATTATTTTACCTATTTTATTACAAATGATATAAATATGTGTAAAATAATTCTCACTTTTAGAAATTGATTTTATATTTTATTTGTAGTTTTTTAATGTTTTTATTAAAGAAATTATTTTTTAGTGTTTATTTTTGAGAGAGAGAGAGTGAGAGACAGTGCGAGCAGGGAGGGGCAGAAAGAGAGGGAGACACAGAATCCAAAGCAGGCTGTAGTCTCTGAGCTGTCAGCACAGAGCCAACGTGGGGCTCCAACCCACAAACCGTGAGATCACAACCTGAGCCGAAGCCAAGATGCTTAACTGACTGAGCCACCCAGGCACCCCTTTAATGTATATTTTTGAGAGAAAGAGATTGAGAATGAGCACAAGCAGGCCAGGGGCAGAGAAAGAGGAGACACAGAATCCGAAGCAGGCTCCAGGCTCTGAGCTGTCAGTGCAGATCCCAACGTGGGGCTCCAACCCATGAACTGCTAGATCATGACCTGAGCCGAAGTTGGATGCTTAAGTGACTGAGGCACCCAGGTGCCCCGATTTTACATTTAAAAACAGGTTTATTCTTTAATCATAGTAGTAATTCTCTCTTAAAATTATAATGCAAGGTGCTTAGTTTATCGTGAAAACAAAACAGATTTAGTGGACTTAACGTGTATGTCATCCTGTTCCTGGGATACACGTTTTTATTTTATTTAAACTTTTATTAAGTTTACCTATCCATTATTCAAACCAGGTTTGCAATGTATCCTGTTGTTAAAAAGTGTTGAATTAATGAAATTAGGTATTGTGAGTAACGATAGTTATATGTAAAAGATTATTAGAATCCTGGTTTTGTTAGCAAAGCTTCAAAATAGCAAATGTTAGCTATGAATGGTACTCGTAATCTTCAGTTGATGTTTTAAATACTAAATTCTGAAGTTAACCAGTTTATTTACAATTAAAGTTGTAATATAATCTTTGCTTTAACACCTAAGAAGATGTGTTCTATATTTGTATTGAAATAAACAGTTTTTAAAGGGAGAGAGTAAGATTTAGCTTTGCCTTCTAAAAAAACTTGCTAAATATGGGAGTATTTATTATAAGACAAATTATTATGTAAGGTGAAAGCTTCAAATATTGAAATATATCCAAATGTATGAATTATAAATGCCTTTTATTTGTGGAGAAAGTTTTTTTTTATACTGAGCCTCATTATCCCTCGTAGGCCTCATTTTTTTATGTAGCCTTCTTGGCAGCTTGCTTTCCTTTTTGGATCTATGCATTGATGTTTTCATCAAATTTGGAAAATTTTTGATCAGCGTTTTTTCTGTTCTGATTGATTCTTTTCTCTTTTAGAATTCTAATTATCTGACAAATCCCTGAGACTATTCCCCTCCTACCCCAATTTTTTTTGTGTGTATTCTTTTGATGAGATAACTGTTACTGATCTAATTTGGAGTCAGTAGCTCTTTATTCTAGGTCTACTCTTTTGTTAAGCCCACCCAATGAATTTTTCCTTTCAGTTAGTTTTAGGTTCTTTTTTCCTATTTTCTGTGTCTTTGCTAAAACTCCCTTTTATTCATTCATTAAGGCCATGTTTTTAGTTCTTTGAATCTATTTTTCTTAAAATCTTTCAATATAATTACAATATTTTTAAAGGATTTGTCTCTTCCAGAACAGCGTCTGAGCATTTTCAGTTCAGTTTCTGTGGATTGAAAAATTTTTTTGCTTTGGGTTATACATTCTTTGTATGTTTAGTGTTGTCTGATTGAATATTGAAAATAGTGGATTATAGACACTCTGAAAGTCTGTTCCCTTACTCTGAAGAGTGGGTTTTTGTTTTCGCAGGCAGTTTAGTTACAGGCTGATCACCTGAATATAGCTTTGATTTAAGGCTTTGTTAGTGTGGGTCTCAGAAGTTGGAAGTTTCTCAACAGTCCAGCTTTGTCTCCATTGTGCAGCTTTTGTGGACTTTAGTGTCCTAATGCTGTTCTTTTTCTGCACTACTCAGTTTCTAACATTTGTTTTTTGCTCTTAACCAGGTAGCACTTTGGCAGGGGATGTGGTTTTTCCCTGCTATTGTATCCTTCAGCCTTGGCCATCTATTCATGGGGAATCACCTTGTGGTATATTTACTGGGTACTATCTTTCTAGAGCTTCTTCCCTTGCCATTTTAACACCCAGACTCTGATCTTTACTACTTGTAGCTATTGGGACTGCTGTACTCTGCTTGGACTGTAGCTCTGTGTACCTTGGGAAATTGTCCTGCGGCATAGGGCAGTGGGCCTTTCCTCAGTCTTACTACTACCCTACCTATTATGCACTGTTTTGGAATCATTTGCCTCATACATTTGTCTTCTTTCACAGTTGTTTCTGGAAGGAGATCTAATTCGGTAGTTAACTCCACCATGGCTAGAAGCAAGACTCAGCCTCTTCTTAGTGTGGAAATAGATGAGCTCTTAAGTCTCTTGAAGCATATACATTTTTTGTTCTCTGATGTGTTATCCCCCAGTGTCATGCTTGACAGCGTACAAATCACCAACCACATTTTCACCCTTTAGCCCTCTTGTACTCCTTTCTGTAGCTCATTGTTTACTCCTTAGGCAAATGTTGGGACTCAGTGAGTCTTTGGCACATATTCTGGCTGGAAAAATGGTATCTTCTTCTATACCTTTCTATAAGCAGAAATAGCTCTACCAAAGTTAGCACACTTGCCATTTTGTTACAGAGCTACTTTTAGTGAATTTGCAGCCAAGCATGCTAAAGATTCAAGATTCAAAGCAATTGAAAAGATGAAAGATCGAGAAGCCTTGTTTAATGAATTTGTGGCAGCTGCAAGGAAGAAAGAGAAAGAAGATTCGAAGACCAGAGGTGAGAAGGTAAGATGAGTTGATTGACAGGAGCGTGAATGGGAAGAGACTAAGCTGGGGCCATGTTTCTGATCTCATTCATGGGCATAGATCACAGGACCCCCAGACTGGTTAGCTTTTGTAAGTTCACTTTTACAGTTGTTTACGTGTGTGTATTCAGTCACTTTACTTCCATAATGCTTATTTTAATAAGTTTACTAAAGTACATAGATTTGCTTTAAATTTTATTAATACTGAGTTTGCCCAGTACACCCGGAACTGACTGTTAGATCTTTCTACTCACTGGTGCCTGCTAAAATTCAAGATTCCTAATAAGCGGTAACCTTTAAATTTTAAAAAGCTTTTTTATCTTTTTTGCCTTCTAACAGATAGCATTTTAGTGACTTTCTAATCTTTTAGTAAACATATCTTACATATAAATTATTGCTTATCAGAAATAAAGGTCAGCTATGAAAGATTAATGAATTCCAAATGTCACTTGGTAGTGGTGTCAGGAGCGGAGAGGAGCCCACCACTGGGGAGGCAGGCGGGTGGAGACCGCACCGGAGGTGCGCGGGCCATCAGAACACGCAGCCGCTCTCCTTAGTCCCCCTGTGTGCTTTGTGGATGGAGATGAAGAACCTCTGAAGCCTAATCATTTTTGACATTTAAAATGGGCTCTCATTCCAGAAAGTTAAAACATCACAATTTCTATTAAGGAATGTCATGAGGGAAGTAATACCATTCTTAATGGGCTCAAGCCTCCTGCACTGTAAATAGCAACAGTATTGGGTGAAATAACTTTTGTCAGAAATACCTGAAATTTCCTGATTATCTGGTTTCTTGGGCTTCAGTGGAGATTCTTCCAGAATTATTATTTCACCATTAACTTTTTTTTTTTCTGCAAATGATTATGCTTCTCAGGAAATGTGCAGAATTGAGTTCTGTGTAAACATTGTGTATGCTGAATTAGAATCATGTTAATGTATTGTTTGCTACTTTTGACTTTTGGTAATACCTTATTTGATTAAAGAATACCAAGTAAAATAAATAGTTGATACTGTGTGATTGCTTTTATACAAATTGAATGTTTTTCTCTTTGCATTTATAACCAATGTTCTTTTTCTAAACACTCTTTTTGTAACTATTTTGTGTATTCTGTTTTATAACAAGTGGATAGACTTTACAGTTTTGTGCTGTGCGGCCTGTCAATCAGTTCAGTCTGACAGCTGTCAATCACTGATACGCAAAGTATAATGGGATTCCCTAGTGAGGAAAGAATTGGTATCTCTGTGTGGTGACTTTAGCCTCCCGCAGTTCCGGTACTTTACATTTTTTTAGTCTTTTTTCCTTATGAAGTGATGAGAGTTGTGCCCAAAATGTGTTAAAGTAAATTAAATAGATATTGCATCTAAATAAACCTACTATATTCAGCTTTACTTTCTTTTGATTGTAAAATAATTCTCTAAGTTATAGGTTTGGCTTTGTACCTTTACTAAATTTTTAAAAAAGAGGCAGGAAATAAGTGAAACTTTCTCAGCCAATTTAAAGAATGCAAAATTACTTACTAACTAGGCCCTGGGAACAAATCTTTAAGAGTTGAAATACAGTGTATTTTATATTCACGGTCTGAGAAGTAGCTGGTTAATGAAGTTTTATTAGTTTCTTCATGACTTTTAATGATTATTCCTATGAAGTATATTGTCTATACTGTTTTTTTTTTAAACCCCATTTTAGCTGTATGTAATTGAATAGTAAGATTAGTGCTCGTAGCATGGTGCTAGTTTATTGGAGTTTGCTTTCTTTATTCTTATGATTCTCTAATTGTTGTTTGTAGTATTGAGGTAATGCAGTTAAAAGCCAGATAATAAAAGTTTTTTGCTAAGTCAAAAACCTGTAAAGGACACTGACTTTTGGTGAAGTAGCCCCCACCTTTGGTAGACATTTTCAAGCTAAAGAGAAAAATCATTTGCAGGTAGCTTTCACTGGTAATTTTCCATTTTATAAAAAATGCCCCTAAAATTCTGCTTACTTTTGCTAGACTGTTTTGTCTGCCAAAGTAGCTACCTTCAAGGTTTTTTAAATTTTATGATACTGTATAACCCATTTTTATAAAACTGTGGTTCAAATAAGATACCTTTTGGAACAACACATTTGAAGTTGCACACAATAGAGTTAATCCTCTCATGAAGTGCATTTTTCTCTCTTTCCTCACTTAAATTTTCTTCTGAACAAGTTAAGTATTTTACAGTACATTAGGCTTAGGAGACTGTTTTCCCCTGTTAAAGTGAACAGCCTAGATGGTAAGGTACTTTGATTTGGGGAGAGAAGAAAATTGGGAATGTGGAGTCTTGGATTGCTGCTAATGGGTAACTTAAATTTTTTGACATTTATGCAGTTGTTGATAGTTCTCATACAAATGGCAGCTTTGGTAAGCCATGTATAGCCTGTAATGGTAATATCCACAGTGAGAGGAAGTTAAAATTTAATTTTATTTAAAATTCACTGTTTATACATCACACATTTTTAAAACTGTAAGATAGTCATTTGTAGGCTTTGTGTCTAATATTTGAAAATTGTCTTAAGTCCATATAAATTGACTTGGAAATTGGCTTGGAAAGATTCCTGTTTAAAATAGCTTGCATGTTTTATTTAACATAAATTTTGTAAATTTTGCTTTCTAGTTTTCACAGGCATCTAGGAATTTGGTGTTCATCATGTCAGATACAAAGTAGACAAGATGAACAGAAAAATTGTTACATCACTATATCAAGTAGTTGCTTTTTCATTGTGTGAAAATACTGGATTTATGAGTATTTCTTATTACTACAAAGTCAAGAGCCAAGTTCAGTAGTAAAAGAAATCCACAGCTGATTAGCTCTTGGTTTTTAAAAAATTCTCTAATAGGAAAGAAACTCTTTTCTTATAATCTTACTAGTGTTTTCCAGAAATGACATTATCCTCTCTTAATTCTCTGTTAGGGGAAATGAGAGTTTGGAATAGGCAGAAAGAATGTGATTCCATTTCTAATTTCTGATTCCTTTGGTCACGTGGGAAGCCAGCATGTTTAATTCCTACAGGGAAGAGAGGTTCTTGACATGGTCTGACTTCTGTATTGAATTGACTGCCTGCCTCTGGTGTCTCCCCTCATAGGCGTACAAGATAACTTGAATGATACCGAATTTTAAAACAGGTCCTCAAAGTTATATAAAAATAAACGCTTTCTTTATTTCTTTATCCCCTATTTAAAAAAATAAGAATTACAGTTTGGGAGAAGGATTCTAAGTATTGTACATGTTGCTACCAAAGGATTAATATCTTTTAATAACCTTGGTGTAATTTTACTGAGTTGGTACTTGATTGGCTCAGAATGTTAATTTATTAACAGTTTTGAGTTATAAAGGTATACATGTTTAATGCTAAAAAATACCAAAAATCTGAATATAGTTTTTAAAGTAATGATTAATTATGATCATAGAAATCCTATAATTTATATGTAAGGGTACAGGCATTGATTTTTTTTTAATTAAAATACAAAAATTTACCCTGCTTTTTACTTGTTTTTAGACATTTGGCAGTACCGTTCCAAGTTTCTAATGAATGAGACTTGTTATTTGTGCTCATCTATTTCTAAATTCCCCTATTGTAACAAACAAAAATTATATTCATCTACTTTTTAAAATAAGTCATTATTATTAACTTGATGTTAAAATGTAGTTTACTGTCAGTTCATAAACCTGATTGTTATCTAAAAATAAATATAAATTCTTATTTCTTATAAAAACGTGGCATTGCTGAAATGAAAAAGTTAACAACCTAAAAAAATTTTTTTTCTGTATTTGAATAATTTGGAGAAAATGATTTATCTTGAGTTTGGTAGATTTTAAATGAGAGTTTATGTCTGTTGATTTTTATATTTATCATGAAAGAGCAATTCTGATACTCTTTTTGACTAAAATTTATTCCACTATAAATAAATGAATTTGAAAAGTTATTATTCTCATCTTTAAGGTAAGTGAACAATTTTTTCTGGTTGTAAACATTTGCATATGAGGAATTTCTCATGGTGGATTCCCCCCACCCCCCATTCCCTGATAATGTTTTGAAATACAGATTAAATCGGATTTCTTTGAACTGTTATCTAATCATCACTTGGACAGTCAGTCCCGATGGAGCAAAGTAAAAGACAAAGTAGAAAGTGATCCACGTTACAAGGCAGTGGATAGTTCTTCAATGAGAGAAGACCTTTTCAAACAGTACATTGAAAAAATAGCCAAGGTAACTATTGTGTTTATTTATACTATAAATATGGAATAAGAAAATTCTTAATTGCATCATAAAGGTATTAGCTGCTGTTTGGGATTTGGAATTTTTCCTGTCAGTATAATTAATATAAGGATCTCTAGCACATGTAGTTGATTTGGAAACGAGGTACAGTGTTAATGTATATTCTTGGTAAAACCCAGGTTTGAAATTCTGTATTTGGCAAGCCACTTACTCTGGGAACATAGCTTGATAATGTAATTTTACCTTATAGAATTTGGACTCAGAAAAAGAAAAGGAGCTTGAAAGGCAAGCCCGCATTGAGGCAAGCCTTCGAGAACGAGAAAGAGAGGTTCAAAAGGCACGTTCAGAACAAACAAAAGAAATAGATCGAGAGAGAGAGCAACACAAACGAGAAGAAGCTATCCAGAATTTCAAGGCTCTTTTATCTGACATGGTATATATTCCTCTCACTCCCCTCTCCTCCCCCCCCCCCCCCCAGCCCTGTCCCTTAAGTACTGGATATTAGAGATCTCTTAGGTTGTCTTGTTAGTGCAAATTTTAATATTCTTTAAATGGAATCTGAGAGATCTAATTTGGTAAGTTGTTTCATAAAGTGTTTTAAAATAGTATTAGCACCCACTAGAATAAGAAAACCATTGTTATTTAACATTTTCAGAAGTTTCTTTGTACATATAAAAATGTATAATCTTTTAGTCTCAAAGATAACTTTTTATTCTTGATGGAAGTCATCTTAAATTATTACACACTTACATGCCATAATAATAAACAAAATGTGCTGAATAGAATTAAACCTTTTGCTTGTGATTTAGGGTCACCACTGTGGTGATGAATGATTGTACATGTAAATGGTATGAGGTCTAGACTGGAGGTGTACTGACCCCAGGAGATAGATACTCTGGAATTTTCTTGCCAGCGCTTCTGCACATCACCCAGGGTTGCTGAGGTGTGTAGGGTTTTGTCTGTATAGCCAGTGCACCGAGGCCACTCTCCTGTGGCCATGGTCCACATGTTTTGTCCCCTCTCTGTGTCACCATCTCTCCTACTATTTCTTTTCTCTCTTTCATAAGGACTCTTGTTGTTACTACTACTACTGTCAGTTCTTTGGATTTCTTCCCTTGCTTCTACTGGTATGTTTTGAGTTTCCTCTTTCTGTTCTCTGGCTAGTTACAGTCATTCACTGATTTCTTTCCCTGCGTTTACTTTTCCCCACATTCATTCTCTTTATCGCAGTCACAGAAATCATCCTAAAAACCAAATCTGATTTTGTCACTCTCCCTGTTGCTTTCACAGAGAGAAGCTTCTCTACTCTTAGTGGTTGCAAACATCTAAAATTTAGTTGTCTTAGCATAATATATGACTTCATTCCTTAACTCCCCCACCACCTTCATGTTATGTTACCCTCTTTGGTTTTCTCTCTTGCCCCTTTAAGCTCTAGCCTTTCTGCACTTAGTTCTAATGAACCATATTTACACTTAATGAATTCTGGCATTAGTCATGCTAATCCCTCCACCTAGAATACTTCAAGTGTGCTTGAAAACTCATTTTTCAAGAGCACACCCAGATAACTCTTCTTTGAGGCTGATCTTGACCCATCTAAGGCAGATTTGTTTTCCTGTTCCCTTTGCCTGCCCTGTGGTCAGCATACACCTCACAGCACTTATTATGTGCTTTTCCCATTACTTGCTTACTTGCCTCTCTTCTCTTAAAAAAGTTGAGTCCTTTGAAGGAAGGGGTAGTGTCTGTCTTTGTTTTTCCAGTACCAAGCTCCGTGTTCAGCTGACTCATTTTTAGGTGCTTGATAAATGTTGATTAAATAAATGTTTTTATATTTTTCTTCTTTCTTACCTTTCTGTCTTTTTAGCCTCCCATATTTCTTAGCATTGGCAGTGGTTTAACTAGCAGTAACTTGTATTGCCATTACCAGCAGTGAAGCATAATCTTGTGCTGGTTGTTGAACCAGCCTGATCTGTCACGTCTTCTCTTACTGACCATGTTAATTCTTGCTTATGCTTTGAAATGTCACTTCCAGTATGTAGTTGATAAGTACAAATTTGAGCTCAAGATCTGTTGGTGGGTTTTTTTTCCTGTCACCTCTTTAGTCCTGTAGCAAGATATTTCCGGTTTTATTTCTATCCATTTCTCCTACTCAAGGTTGGTAAGATGTTAAATAGAGTGCCTAAGTACGATTAAAGTAATTCTCTTCATCTTTCTACACCTCTGAATCCATACTTGATAGCTTGCTTGGGTGAGCTCTGAGAGGTGGGATTTCTGGTTTAAAGAAGCAGATTTTTAGTGACTATTTAAGGTGGAGTCACCAGAAGCTTCCGTTATTAATTGTATCATTCCTAAACTAGATAAATAAGCCTTTTATTGTTGAAATGTGAAAAAAAGAGATCTTTGGTGATAGAATTTTCTGGTACGATTTTAGGTGCGTTCTTCAGATGTGTCATGGTCTGATACTCGGAGGACTCTCCGAAAAGATCACCGTTGGGAATCTGGATCCTTGTTGGAAAGAGAGGAGAAAGAGAAGCTTTTTAATGAACACATTGAAGCACTTACCAAAAAGAAGAGGGAGCACTTTAGGCAACTTCTGGATGAAACTTCTGCAGTAAGTCTCTTATTTTCCTTGTTTTAATCTAGATGGGGTCTTTAAGAATAATTCCAAAAACATCGTAGTGTCGTGGTCTTTAGATCTCTTACTGGAATGCATGGGTTTTATACACTTTCTTTTCTGTTTTTTTTTCTTTTCTTTTCTTTTTTAAGTAAAGTGTAAATGGCATTCTTAACTATTTAGAAATTACTTCCTGCCGCAGTTTTCACATTCCTGGTGATTGATATTGGGCTTTGTTGTGTGATCATTGATCCCTCCTAATGATAGAATGATAGACTGAGTGGATTGCATCTTTTGCTCCATTTTCAGTTTGGTCCCATGGTCCCTTTCTTCCCTCCGTCGTTCATGTTTTCTTCTGATACCTGACCTCCTTTTGGTGGTGTTTCTTCAGAAGTTACAGTGTTGCCTCTGGGGATCCAGGGTTTGCAGGTGATTGTCTTAGGCCACCTTGAAATAGGACCATGAATATAACTCTTGTGGCCAACAACAAAAAGAAATTGTGTTAAAGCTGCTTCCTGTCTCTAGCTAGTCCAATTACATTTGGGCATTATTACAGGAGATTGTAGGTCAGTGTGCAATACTGTGTACCGTATGTCCTGCCGCCCTTTGATCTTTGCGATGAAAGTGAGTTGTATTTGTGTTTTTTATTCCTTGCCTTTCAAAGATTACCTTAACATCCACATGGAAAGAAGTAAAAAAAATCATTAAGGAAGATCCTCGGTGCATTAAGTTCTCCTCCAGTGACAGGGTAAGAGGATTTTGTCTGAGATTTACTGTCAGTTGATAAATATTAAATGTGGGCTTAATCAGCACCACCAGTATGTATTTTGATTAAACTGACATGGATGGTTTTAAGTGAATAACTTAAGAGTATGAGAAGTAAATCTGAATTTTAAGGTCATATTTTTTATCTTGCACTATACATTAATAAGACAGCAAAGTAGAAACTGTAAAAATGTCATCCTTGGGGTTAAGCCTGTGTTCTGGGATGTTAGAGCTTTACTGAAGCTGTAGTTTTTGTTTCTGGTATAGTCAGGTCCCACTACATAGACATTTTCAACCTGGCCATGGATACCAGGCTGTCAGAGCACCAGAGCCGTGTTAGCAGAATGCCATAATGTGATCTTTTGTTGTTACATGCCCCGGAGACTGGAGTAGAGGAACTGCAGATGGGGGAAGTTTATAGAAGCTGAGCCCTGTTCTGGGACACTCTCACTCCTGTGTGGAAAATGAACTCCCCTGGGTTCTGAAATAGTGAATGATGCCAAGGATAGGGTAGCTGACCGCAGTCTTATTTTATCCCTTGGCCTTTCATTTGTTCCTTCTCCCCATCATTCTCCTTTCCCAGTTGGTTTCTCTAGGTCTAGGGTGCACAACCCCATAGAGCTATTATTCTTCCCCCTGTTTCCTTAAGATGGATTGTAGATGTGTGGACCACAAAGTACACATGGCTGGGAAAGAGTGGTGGACCGATAGCTGACAGGTCTAGTCTTAGTTTCTAACTTTTCTGATTGTTTAAATTGACAATAATGCTTTTTAATATTATTATTATTGTTAATATTAATATTAGCCCAAAGAGTTTATACCCATTATGCCTGTTCCTTACTAGAAAAGCTAAATGCTCAGGATCAGTTAGTACTAAGTTATGAATGTTATTTGGGGTTCTCCATAAGTTATACCACATTATTGTCTTGGTGTTAGAAGATAGAAGTACAGTTTACAGGAAATACCCCCTTAATTTCTTTATTTTCAAGAGTGTCTACCACTTGAGGTTGTTAGGAACACAAAAGGAGATATCCTGATAAAACCCTCAGCACAGTGTAGCACATTGCAAGCCCTCGGGCTTTAGCTACTGCTAATATATTGAGTGGTTCCTTGTTCTTGGCTTCTTTTTGCCTTAAAAATGTACATTGCGTATTTTGCAGTTTAATGAATGCTGCGTGAACAAAAATGTACTTTCTAGCCTTTTTCTTTGGAATTATTTATGATGTGACTTACAAATTACCGGTTTAATAAATAATTGATAGTAATTTTGGAATTTGTGACTTTTTTTTTTTAAATCTTACTGTCCTTTTGCAGAAAAAACAAAGAGAGTTTGAAGAATACATCAGAGACAAGTACATCACAGCCAAAGCTGACTTCAGGACGCTTTTGAAAGAGACCAAATTTATAACATATAGGTGTGTGCAATGAAATGTTTCATATCCGCAGTCATTGTCTTTACTAGTCTTTACTCTAATGGCCAGAGCATTCTATGCATTCACACACATGTTGACATTATTAATTTTTAGGAATAAGAAGAAGCCAATTTTATTAAAGGCCAAATACAGCCCATGTCTACCTTACTTTTTTTTTTTTTTTTTTTTTTTAAAGAAAGGGCCCAGATGTCAATTCTTATTTTGTGTTACCCACCCATCCAGTTTTTTAAACACACTTTTGTTTTTACTTCACTGCTTTTTTAGGAATACCCCCCCGCTTGATAAGAGTTGTATTTGTGAAGAGATTTCTTAAACAATCCTTCACTATCCATTGTCTCTGCCTCCTGTGAAGACTATTCAGTGTTGTGGAACATTTCTTAAGCTTGAAATCATCTTAAGCTCAGCAAAAACTTTTTTTTTTCCAGATGATAGCAATTTGCTGGATACTTTTAAATAAAAATTTTAAACGATAAAAATCAAAGTTTCTAGACAAGATTTCTCTGTAACGTGCCCAGTAGTTCCACATTCCCAACCGTTTTACCATCAGGAAAACAAGTTTACAATGCTCAATGCTTAGCATTCAGTGCACAGGAAAGCAGTTTTGTTTCATGCTCCAGCTTTTCTTCCTTTAAGAGAAAAATTGGAAACATCTTAATGAAGGGTATGTGCACGGGAGGATAGATAGTGCTGAGGGTGTGGTTTTTAGGTATTTTGTCATTGGATTTTTTGGTCAGGATCCTTAATGTTTTGCATCAGCTTGGGCTTTTAAATTAGATGTGAAGTAAGACTTCTTTCTACATTTTTATAGTTAATTTAGTGAAAGATGTGAAAGTGAAAGCTTGTGAAAGATGCTGGGATTGGCAGCCCCGCAGACTGAAGTCCTCTGTTCATCCACAGAACAGGTACAGCACGGGCAAGATTTACCCACCCACCCTCAGCCCTGATCTGGAGGGACCACCAGTAGGGGTGGGAGGGTAATTCAGCTTCTGAGGCCCTTTCACTCCTTGGAGTCTTTGCTGAGGCGATTTACAAAGGTGACCACTGCAGTGAAATTTTTCTTAAAAAAAAAAAAAAAAAAAAAATGGAAACACAATTAGGAACTAGATGGACATTTCCAGCTCATTTCTGAAAGACCTGTGAACAGCAGTCAGTAATTCTTGGACTTGTTTTCTTATTTCAGATCCAAAAAGCTAATCCAGGAATCTGATCAGCACCTGAAAGATGTAGAAAAAATTTTGCAGAACGACAAACGGTATCTAGTACTAGACTGTGTGCCAGAAGAGAGGCGTAAACTGATTGTGGCCTATGTGGATGACCTGGATCGCCGGGGTCCACCCCCACCTCCCACAGCGTCAGAGCCCACGAGACGATCAACAAAATAATTCTCAGTACTCTTCCACAGGGGTATCTTAATTCAAAAACGCTTGCATGAGCCAATTTCCAGGTTTTTACATGTATGTGCATTAGTCAGACTATTGCAGAACCATCTGACGAACAGAAGGAGAAGCATTCGTGAACAGTTTCTGAACAGAGAACACTTTGGAAATAATTTATGCTTTTCTTTGTGTGGCATGACTGACATACATACTCAAATATAGGCTGTCTCTAGTAAATCTAAAATCTTGAAGCTAAAAATCATCCTTTTATGAGGTGTGGAAGTCAGTGACTTTTGGTGATGTTCTTTCTAGCAGTGTTAAACATGCAAGATGTAAGAGCATTTGTGGTTTGAACTTGCAAGATGCAAATACCACAGACTCCAAGAAAACCTAAGTTAGGGTTTGTTTTGTTTTGATTTTGTTTTTTAAAGCGGGTAAAAGAGAAAACACTGAAAATTGAATTCTTATCTTCCAGAGGCTAAGATTATTATAATGGACATACTTTTACCTTTGTCTCTAAAGAACACTTTAGTTTTGTTTGTTCACTTACGTGCTTTGATTACCCCCTCTGAATTCTAGGCCAAGTCTTGTTTAGCCTAAGAGAAGATTTATTTAGTAATTTCTTCTCAGGTATGGAACCACGGTCATAACTAACATGTTGGCCAGAATAGGACTGATGGTTAAACACGTTTTATTTACCATTAAGTGATCTTTATCAAATATTCTGGATTAGACAACAAATTATCTTTCTTGGGTGTTCCCTGTAAACTATACTCCAGTTTGAATGTTAAACTTTTGTTTCTAAAGTTTAATTTTAAGATGTTTGAATGTTCAGTTTATGTATTTGAACTACAATAAACCAACCCTTTTTATATATGTGGATTGTATATGATTATTGTTGTGCAACCTATAACAAAGACATCTTTTAAACCTGTTCATTAAAGCAGTAGCAACTGTAATTTGGCACAGAGAAAGTTGACTTCCAATCCTATATATCACATAGTTTTTAAAGGCTTGAATATAATAAATTATTTGCAGTATAAAAGGGAAGGAATTTGTAAAGAACCATTTTGGTGCTCAGTCTCTTAGCAATATCCTACTGCCTCATAGCAAGAAGATGCTGGTTTTTTATTCGTGTGTTTTCTTGGTTTTGTCTCTATGTTAACACAATTGATGGTGAAGCCTTCTTGGCACCCTTTCAGTGTGCCCTGCACATCTTACCGTGGAATGTACCTTTGACCTCCACTCGCTCTTTCTAGCTGTACCTCCCCACTTTATTTTTTTTTTATTTTTATTTTTTTTAATTTTTTTTTAACATTTATTTTTGAGACAGAGAGTGACAAAGCATGAATGGGGGAGGGTCAGAGAGAGGGAGACACAGAATCCGAAACAGGCTCCAGGCTCTGAGCTGTCCGCACAGAGCCCGACGCAGGGCTTGAACTCACGGACCGCAAGATCATGACCTGAGCCGAAGTCGGACGCTTAACCGACTGAGCCACCCAGGCGCCCCTGTACCTCCCCACTTTAAAGATTCCTGTCTCATTCCTTCATAGATTTCTCATTTCAAAGTACCACATCCATGTTTAAGAAAAATAGGTTAATTGGATAACGTATCTTCCCTTTTCTCTCCCATCTCCTGTGATTGCAGCAAAACCTAAAATGAGGAAATACCAGTAGATTGTATGTTCTGTGCACACAGACACAAATCACATGCATACAGACTCATTCACACTTAACATTACTTAGTACTTAGCTTAAATATATTAAGTGTTACAGAAATCATGTATGTGAGAAACTATAATTAACTAAGGTCCTAACCTGTACAATTTGATAATGAACGAGATAGTTTTTCCCATTTTTCCCCCTTTTTTTGAAGGTCATTTGTATAAACCCATTGAGTGATTTTTAAGTTCTGTGAGGCATGAAGCTGAAGTGTTTGCCAAAAGGAGCACAGCTGTTGTAGGAATATAACTGGCCAGCAAAAGTGAAAGCTCTTAGAATGCTTTATTTTGTTCTGAATTCCACGTAGTGTTGTTTGCCCACTCACTGTTTTGTTTCTCACAGTTGAAAAGTGTGAAAAAAAAAAAAACGGTTTGGTGATACCTATCCTAATTTCCTACTTCTGTTGTAAAGTATTTGGGATTGACTGTTCATTTAAGGTGCAAATCAAGCTTTACTATGCAGATTTCTTTAAAAGACCAAGTCAGGACTCTGTATATTAGGTTTTTAATGAAAAGGTCATCATAATTACACTGTGTTTCAGTATCCGCATACTGACTTGGCGCTTACTGTCAAACTCCTTAAAGATAAGTGATACAGTTTACCCTGAGACCTATGTCAATACTAAGGTCTGACCTCCCCATAAAGCCCCATTGTGCCAAGTGATGATTTTGAAAGGCGCATTCAAGACAAAGACAGCTCTAAGTCTCCAAAACTATCTGAAGTAAAGCAATTGTTTTTATTTGTTTACAAGTTAAAATGTCAAAACAGTGGAAGCTCACATCCAGCCAGCATTTACTATATTATATAGTGAACAATCTAATTCAAATAGTTCACCACAGTTTTCAAGGTAATCCCTTTGTATAACTGTCTCACAAAACAGTATTTGGGTATTTGGGTTAAATTGTACTTTGTGATCTTGTGAGCCTTAAAATAAAAATTTGTAATGAACCAGATAAAATGAAATCAGCCCTATCTTCTGTGTTAAAAGCAAACCATGACCATTTGTAAAGAAAAAAACATTCCCTAAAACCCATAGACTGGACATTTTTTAAAAAACACAAATTCCATCCACAGCATATTTTTGTATTTTAAGTTCCCCATGGCTTGGCAAAATGGCAGTTTCTTTTTCTGAGGGAACCACACAATGAAAATACCCCAGAGTTCCATTATAAAGTAATCAAGAATCATGGATAAATATCCTTATGTTTAATAGGGAAAGAAATGTATCATAATGATTGTTTTATTGGGTATGATTTACCTTGCTGTAAAATGAAGTTGTTGCCTTTTACTTGAATTATATTGGTAAAGTGTTTGGGAACACAAAATTTAGTAGTATTGCTTTTCTTTCTCCATCGCCTTTGTGCTGTTTGTTTTCTATTCTTGGCCAAATTCTGTCCTATATCCATAGAATTTTTTCTTTTCCTATTATTTTTTTTTTCCTTGTTACTCTTGATCATCTTTGTAACAAAGACCCTGAGGTATTTTAAAACTTGGGCAGGGTGCAATGAGTTCAGTGTTCAGGGGACATTTAGTACCATTTAACAAAAGGAAGATCACCATCTCTGTTCCTTCTTTATACTTGAGGATTGCCTTCAGTAATTAATACTTTTGTCATGAACTACAGTTTATATTTATCTTGACAGAAAGGAGGTATCGGGAGGAACAGATTGATAGCAGCTTGTAGAAGAGTACTTTGCTCCTGCATCTTGGAAGCGTAGGTAATTGGGAAGAGAAAGGGCAGTTTTTAAAGTTCTTTCTCCATATCAGAATTTAGAGTGTCATGCTAATTAAGCTGCAAAAATCCTCTGACTTAGCAAATGAAGACTCACGGAGACCTCTTTACAAAGACTAACGAAGCAGGTTTTAGTGTAAGGCGAAGCTTAGCCAAAATAAGCCACGGTTTGAAATCAGCCCACAATGAAGTGGTGATCCTTATTCTGGCAACCTTCAGGCATGGAAAATCTACGTGGATTTTCATAAAGTAAATTTTGAGCTTAAGTGAAATAAAGTTTGCTAAGTGAAGTTAAGGCTAGCAGGTTCAGGAAGAAAGTAAAAGTAAAGGAGTCCAGCCTTTGACAAAGATAAGCTCTACTCCAGCCAGTACAGGGTAGTCCTAAGGAGTACCCAGTAAGAGAGCAGTTGTGAACAAGGGACAGAGAGTGTCTGGGATTTCTATTCACGTGTGACGGAAGCATCTTCACACAACACTGAAGTTAATTCTTTGGATAGCCAGGATATAATTCTGAAACATCACCATGACTCCTAACACAGTGTTCTACTTACCAAATGGCACATTTTGAAAATGCATACTGTGAAGCATTTTTGTAATTCCTAGCGTTAGTAATTGGACCATGGGTTATGTCGTAAAGTCTGCAGTATCGACAAGCAGCAGTGCAAGTAAATACATTAATCACAATTTGTTTTGCTTGGAAAATCTATTTATCACAGTCTCCCGTCTCTTGATCGTCATGTTCCCAGGGGGTAGGGTCATTGTCTTGTACACAAGGGACTGTGTCCCTCTCATGCCAAAACTGCTCTACATCAGGGAGGATGGGGATCTGTGCCTTCTCCGTTCTGTCTACACTGGAGGAGGGAGAGCCAGGCTTTTCTTTCTCTGGTATGGGTGCTGGGGACTCTGGAGATGGAACATTGTCGGGAGGGACATTTGAGTTACCAGCTGGTGTTTTCTGAGACTCTGAGGCAGTTGGTGGTTTTTTGGTTATCATCCATTTCCACAAGCCTTTCAGGCCTTCCTTGAACTCTTCTGACATCACTAGGAAAATGAGAGGATTTGCCGAAGAGATGGAAAACATAAGGACTTGAGACAGGGCTATGAAACCTTGTGGTGGGGCTGGGCCTCCAGCCTTCAGATGCCAGATCCACAGCCACGCTATCCAGTCGGGGAGCCACAGCACAGCAGAGGTGACAGCGATACTCAGCAACATCACTGTGAGCTGTCTGGAGCGCATCTGGTTTCTCAGATTTTGAGTCTTAGTGCCTCGTTTCTTACATTGACCATAAGCTCTCCAGAAATAAAAACTGGCAGAGAGTAATGGAAGACAAAACGTCAGGAGAGGGTAGAGCTTACCAAACATTGCCATGAACCTTTCGGCCACGGGGGGGACGTCCATGAGGCACATTTCTACACCTGCGTGAAGCCTGGTGGTGCTAAAGAACCATTCTGGCAGGGGGAGCAGGCTAGCTACAGCCCAGATGGCCACCAGCACTGACCAGATGGTGCAGTTGTGGATACTTACTTGCTTGGCTGGGTCACTCGCATACATGAAGCATGCTTTGGCCACGGCAACGATCGTCAGGCTCTTGGCTGCCATGCACGTGTGGATGAACCAGTCAGAGGACTTGCAGACAAACCAGCCTAGGTCCCAAACCCCTTTGAAGTATGCTGTCGCTCGGACGGGTGCAGAAAACAGCAGGAGAGAGAGATCAGCCAGGCTTAGATTCAGAATCAGGGAGTGGATCATGGATGGCTTCCCTTTCCAAGCGCTATGAAGGAGGACGCCAATCACACAAAGGTTCCCCATGAAGCCCACCAGGCAGATGGCCACCAAGAGAGCTGGGACGATGGTCCTCCAGTCCTTGGAGTCAGAGGGCAGGTACCCTCCGGCAAAGTGGAGGTGAGCAGACGACACGTTCATGGTGCTGGAGTTGGAGTCTGTGGAGGCAGCTGCCAGCATCCTCTCTTCCATGCGTCTCGTCCTTACAGAAGTCAGCTTCTTTCTGTCTTCCTGCCCGGCTCTTTTGCCTAGGAAATAAATAGGCTGTCATCCGTGTCAGATGACACCTCTGGACCCTCCCCTTGTTTCCTGAGAGCAGAGTGTGGAAGAACGTGGACCCGACTCTGCCTTATGTGACGCGTCTCCGCTGCACTGAATGGTGAGCAGCAGGGCCGCTCGGGTGCCTCTCATTAGCAAGCCTCGTGTCAGATCGGCAGCCCTGTGGGGTCAAAGCCCCAGAGACTCATAAATGATAAATGAGGACAACATACATGTAAGTGGGCTCTGTTCCTGGGGTGGGGGTTGGGGAGGGGCGTCGCGCACCAGTCAGGCAATCGTTTTCAGCCAGCTGTTTCTAAAATCTTGACTGCCGTCTGTAACTCAGTAAAGCCCGCATCTGAGCAAGTCAGTCTTTTGCATAGAAACCTGGACCAGAATCACCCACTTACTTGATGCAGCAGGTCTGGAGCAGGGCCCAAGAATGTGCATTTCTAACAAGTCCCCAGGGGATGTGGATGTCAGGGGTTGATCTGAAGCAAGGACCGATGCCGCTTTTCCCCCTGCGGAGATGGGCTGCTGCCTTCACCCATCCTACCCCACCAGCAGCCGGCTGAGAGCAAACACGCAGAGCTGAGGAAGGAAAACAAAAACTGCAAAGAAGTCCTACGGAAAAATCAAATTACAAATGACTCTAAATTTAGTCGCACGATTGCAAGTTTCTTTAGAAGTGATGATAGTTAGACTCTGAGCTAGAACACATTGAATACCATTTCAGCAACTGATGACGATGATGAAGGCAACCAAATGATGAATTAGGCTGCTCTGCAGACAGAACTCCCAGAGGAGTTACCTAGACGGGAGGAATAAAAGAAAAATAAACAATTTCTATGGGGAAGGCGCCTTAGGCATTTTAAAGGAAGTTACGTGTTAAAGTAGAAAAAAAGATTCACAGAAAAAAAACGATTCTAGAACCAGTCTTGACATTCTATGGTGGCCAGTGGAAAGGTGCTCTGGAGGAATCTGAGGAGCTAGGGTCATTCGGGCAAAGGGGTTTGTGGAATCGCCACGAAGACACGCCCTACTCTAAGCCTGGCGGAACCAGGAATGCTTTGTGTCCAACACAAAAAGTGCTGGGCTGGCAGTCTGACCTTTGGGTCCTGGTACTAGCTCTGTTTTCTATCAATTTGTTTCTGGAAACTAAGGGAATGGCATTGAAAAATTCCTCAAAGCCTGAGCCATCTCGGCTCTAAACTGCCAGAATAAGCAGCCCCTGAATATTGGGAAAGCTGTCTGTGCTGGTTTTCCTTGTCTGTCTGCCTTCCCCTTCTTTCTGGAAAGTCGTGGTGCTTAAGCAAACAGTAGTGGGGGGCAGTGCCTTGTCCCAGCAGTGCGCCGTAACCCCCAGTTAGCGCTTTGGACGGTGAAACAATAGACGCCTCAACAGCAGCAGCACTTGTGGGGGGTGAAGAGGCCCCCTCCATCTCATGGGGAGGAACAAGGGGGGTGGTGCACAGAAACTCACTGAGCACTGCTGGAAGCAAATGGACACTGTGTGAATTATACACTAGCTGGAGTATGTGGAGGACAGCGGTTTGGGACCACAAACAAATACTCCTTTGTATCATGGCTTCAAGCTTATGATGGTCCAGGCTCTTGAAGACCGCTAAGACAAACAGCTACCTACATGA
The DNA here is from genome assembly GCF_028018385.1 of Neofelis nebulosa. Classification (NCBI taxonomy): domain Eukaryota; kingdom Metazoa; phylum Chordata; class Mammalia; order Carnivora; family Felidae; genus Neofelis; species Neofelis nebulosa. The sequence continues at coordinate 118,328,071 of NC_080782.1, read as the reverse complement.
GTTCAAGAAGGCTTTAACATCTCCAAAGTCTGATCTTTAAAAGATGCCTAAGGAAACTAAGCCCCGTTATGTGGCTCTTCCCCAGCCTGTTAAAATGGACTTGGAGACGAATTTGGTGGTCCAGCTAGAGACCAAATGTATGGCCTGAAGAACTGCAAGCCTGAGTTTTTCACATTTTCTGGAGGTAATTTATTTTAACTTTTTATTTTGAAATAATTGCAAACTTACAGAAAAAACAATGCAAGACCTTGTACAATTCATATGCACTTCATCCAGATTCACCAATTATAAACATTTTGGGACATCTGTTCTCTCTATGCATATATATGTATATACACACCTACACATGTGCCTATATGTGTATATATACACATACATATTATTTTCTGAACCATTTGAAAGCTAGAAATGGGTTTTTGAGTATCCTTCCTAGATTTATGGATTAACCATAAAAATCAAAATGAGGGGCGCCTGGGTGACTCAGTCGGTTAAGCATCCGACTCGACTTCGGCTCAGGTCATGATCTCAAAGTTGTGGAGATGTGAGATGGAGACCCACATCAGGCTCTGTGCTGATGGCGTGGAGCCTGCTTGGGATTCTCTCTCCCTGTCTCTCTCTTTCTCTCTGCCCCTCTCCACCTCAAAATAAATAAACTTTAAATAAATAAATTAAAGAGACTATATGCTTGCAGCAAAAAGGAATTTTCTCCATTGGCAAGCTGAATTACCTAGTCCAAGTTTTTGCTTTTCTTTTGATACATCAGCATTTGTGCATCTAGGTATTGACAAGTGTTATATGTAGCTTGTATCCACTTTTTATTCATGTTAACATCATTTCCACTTAAAGGCTAGATATAACTTAGCAAATCTAAAGGAAGAAAACCCACCATATGCATTTCTTCTTGTTTGTAAGTAGGTCTTTGTTGATAACATATTCACTGAAATATAGGACTAAGTTGTATGCATAGCGGACATTTGTCAGGTTTCCCTATTTTTATTTATTTTGGAAAGTTGTCTCATCTAGTCCCTTTCCTGTTTGATAGAAGGGATCGTGGGGAGAAATTATGAGAGGGAGGTGGATTGAGCAAGTACAATACAGAAATAAAATGGGTAGTTATTTGGGATGAAAAGGGGAAGCAGCCTCCCCATCCCAAAATGCTGGAAACAAACCAAATGCCCACACTGGTGAATGACTAAGTAAATTACATTCATGCAGCGGAATACTACTCAGCCACATGAAGGAATGACTCATGCTACAGCATACATAGGTGAACCTCAGAAATACTCTGCTAAGTGAAAAGAGGCCAGACACAGAGACCGCATGCTGTAAATTTCCTTTTAGATGAAATGTCCAGAAAAGACAAAAATACGGAGACAGAAAGTAGATTAGTGGTTTCCTGGGGCTGGGGCTGGGGTGGGAAAAGCGGTGAGTGCAGATAAGCACAAAGGATCTTTTTGAGGTCATGGAAGTGTGTTAAAATTGGATTGTGGGGATGGTTACACAACTCTAAATGTATGGAAACTCTTGTGTACTCAACATGGGTGGATTTTATGGTATGCAAATTATACCTCAATAAAGCTTTTTTCTTCTTTTCTTTTTAAGAGTCATTTGGGAGGGACAAATAAAAGGTAAAGAGCAGATCTGTCCCCGCTCTTAGAATGCTCAGTTGGCTCCAGGAGAAGGGATATTCTATTCTGAGATTGTGATTTACAGACACAAATTATGCAGCCAGAGAGAGATTGTGGTTTAGAAGGACCCAAAGGAAAGTGCTGGCCGGGGAAGGAGGACATCTGAGGTCAGCAGAGAGAAAGGGAGAGTTTCAGAATTTGTTGTCTCTGGTGCTGGTTCCCCAGCTTGGAAATGGACTCCCAACACAGCCTTCTGCCTCCACTCCATACTCACGCTAAGCCCCCAGCAGCAATGCCACCGCCACTCCCGCCCCCAAATGCCTAGATGGGTCCCAGGCTGCTCTTCCATGGGGACACCCCCATGGTGGTGACGTTAAGAGGAAGCCCCCTGGAAATTGAGCTGTAGTAATAAAACAGATAATGTAAGCCATAGACTTTTTTTTTTTTTTTAATTTTAAGTTGCAAACGACCTCAGCCGGTTTAAACTTCAAAGGAACCCAGACAGCTTCAAGCCTCCATTGAGCTGACAGCCCAGAGCCTGGAGCCTGCTTCAGATTCTGTGTCTCTCTGTCTCTCTGCCCCTCCCCTGCTCACACTCTATCTCTCAAAAATGAATAAATGCTAAAAAAAAGAAAAAGAGAGAGAGAGAGAGAACCCAGACAAAGCAAAGTGGTGGGCAAGATTTTAAGTGGCTTAAAAAAAAAAAATAAAGAAAAGAAAGAAATCCAGGGTAGTTAACCTACAGTGTTATATTAGTTTTAGGTGTGCGTAAGTGGCTTTTGATAAAAACAGAGCTAAGTAGGATCTCTTAGCAGGGCTGGGCAAAGTTTACCCTATAGCTCAGGTCCAGGGCATAGTGATAATAACATCACTGATTGGAGGAGTCCTAACTGCCAACCCTAGTGCTAAGCGTCCTGTGCACTGAACCTCTGGACAGCTTCTGGGGACGGTGCTACTGCTAAGACCCTCCTCTTACAGATGCTGACGCTGAGGCATGGAGACCTGAAAGGCCTTTCCCATGGGTCTGCAGATCACACAGCCAATAGATGGCAGAGTTGGGATTGCGAGCCGGGTGGGTCTGGCCCCAGAGTTGGGGTTCCAGAACTGGTGTTCATAAGGACTGTGCTATCCTGCACCCCTAAAGAAGCTGTGGGGTAGTGTTCTTTAAGATCACAATTGTGAAACTCGTATAGTTCAGTCCAACAACAGGTATTGAGCCCTTTGGCTCTGGGGATACAAAGCTTGTGTACTTTTCTTTCAGTGAATATTCACTGAGCCACTTCACCTCTGTGCCAAACACCAGACATCTGTGCTCAACCTTGGGGCTGCAGGTGGTGCAAGAGCTCCTTTTCTTAAGCAGCTGCAATCTAGTTGGAGAGATGAATGGACAGGAAACTTCAGTGACAGTGCCGCAAGGAGGGTGGCCATCGTGGGCACCTGAAGCAAACTAAGAGCCGGTGGGGGAGTGTCTGACCATCAGAGGCCTCCTGCAGATGGGAAGTCTCAGCCCTGCCCCGACCTGCTCATCTCTGCCACAGCCTTTTTTGAGTTCATCAGTGCTGTGAATTCAGTCTCCCCGTATGAAACACACCGGAAAACAGCTATCTCTTATCAGAGGAGTTAGCAGGGTTTGCTTTGGGTGTCTGAGAGTTAATCTCTCCTTCTGCCTGTAGGTTTGCAGGCTCTGAACATTGCCCAGGAAGTTCTGGGAGGAGCAGAGTGGATCAGGCTGGGCTTTGCCGACCAGCAGTTGGTGAGCTCGTTGAGTATGCCCAGCTCTGGCTGTGCGGGCATTCTCTAGGTTAGCCCTCAGGGACCCCGACTCCTTACTCTCCCCTCTCTCCCACTCCACTGTTGAGGAAGAGCCACAACACATGGTTGGTGTTTCTTTCTTTGCTGATGGCTTTGGTTCATTGAGGCTCCCTTTTCCCAGGGCCACGGGTCGTGCTATCTTTTGGACTACTGTTACCTTGTTTCTGTGGAGTAGCTCTGGCTGTGGGGTCTTCCTGACTGGCACATCCCATTACTTCGGGTCTAGCGTCTTGGAGTGTTGTTCCAGGCTGCAGGTGCATGCTGAGTGACATTCTGTCTATGAGTGGTGAATGGGTCTGGCCGGGTCTGGGTGGCCACGCCTACAAGACAGCACCCCCTCCTGTTTCTGCTATTGGTTAGGTACCTCTGAAGTCACTGTAGGGATGGCTAGCCTGTAGATTTCAAATTCCGCAGACTGGGAGCCGGGAGATCTGAACCCTGCCCCTAAAAAGTGAAACTGTTATATCTGAATGCAGCCTTTTGCGCTGTGTGGGTCAAAACTTTTCCAGGTAGGGAGACTGATGCTCTAACTGTGGACATGACTTGTTGAGGCCGCTGGATCCTGGGTAGCAGGGCACAGGCTGGGATCCACGAATCTCAGCTGTGGGGTTGATGCTTCTTGTTTTTCACATTGTCTTGCCCTTTTTCCTGCCAAGGATTTTTTTTGTTTGTTTGTTTGTTTTTTTTTTGTTAATGGTTCATGTTTTGATTTTATGGAGGATAACATTTGGACATAGATGTGAAGGACAGTAAGAGTATAAGGAGGTTGGTACATCTTGGCTGCTTAGGCAGAACTTGAAACTTTCTTTTGAAAAAAATCACTCCAAGTCCCATTGAAACACAGCTGTGGTTGATATTATGGTGTATTTAATTTGACCTTTTTTTCCCTTCCTGACAGTTTGTTTGCTTCTTATATTGTTACAATGTGAATGATAATTGTAGCTATGGTTTTTGTTATAATGTAACCAGAGGCCCTGGTCAAAGACATCCTGGAGAGCACTATGTCAGGGATTGATTTCATCGCAGTGAAGATGACACAGGTCTCTCTCTCTCTCTCTTTTTTATAAGGGCACATTGTTTTATACAGACACAAAAGGAATAACCTTTCAGCAAGTAAAAGACTAAAATATTTATTTGGGCCCAGAATGGTTAAAATCCTGCTTTGGACACAGTCAGCCCATCCCTGGCTACAGCTACTTTGTTCTTGTAGGGTATCATTTGTTGTGGGTCCTTAAGGAATGACAGGTCTCATCATTCAGAGGAAAATCTAGTTTAAAAAAAAATCAAAATTCCATTGCCATGTCCATTTCTTTTACCTTCTTTTTAAAAAAGAACTCTGTTGAGCTATGATTCACATACCATACGGCCTACTCCAACTGTACAGTTCAGTGGTTTCTTGTATTTTACTCTTTGCACCTTCTTGCCGGTCCTGATGGGATGGTTTCTTCGGCACGGACTAGAGAGCTGTGTCCACAGAATCCAGCAGGTGGCGCCTGGCATCGTCTGTCACCTGTGCACCAGCCGAACGGGGGAAGAAATGTGCAGTATTCAGAGATGCGGCGCTGAGCTCCTTTCCCTGTGGTGTGTTAAGAAAGGAAGAGTACATTGCCACCCCTGAGTCTGGGATTCTTTTTTCTTTTTAAAATGGGAGAGGAAGCTCTTGTGGTCTATAAGTTTTGTCCTTGCATTTTTATCCTTGGGAGGGATAAAAAGTTAAAAAAAATTTTTAAATTAAATGTCCTTAATGACTGAATATCATAACTCCACATCTTTGAAAGAAAAGATGTTTGGACAGAGAGGGAAAGAGGCAAGAACTTGATTCCAAATATTTCAACCTGGGTACACAATGTTGGTTCAGGTAGCTTTGCTGCTGAGCGCATTAACATATGCTTGTTCAGACCCTCGTTCTAAATCCCTGATGAAAGTTCAGGACATTCTTGTAAAACTTTTCTACTTTCTGTATTATTTTATCCCGCCCCGCCCCCCCCCACCCCCCATACTTGGAATGGACAAAAGTTGAAATAAGTAAGTTGGAGTTACTTTCATGAAGTAGGTTTATCATTTTTACTGTCATAAAAATTTTTAAATTAGATAAAGGAGTTTTTTTTTTAATGTTTATTTTTGAGACAGAGAGAGACAGAGCATGAATGGGGGAGGGTCAGAGAGAGAGGGAGACACAGAATCGAAGCAGGCTCCAGGCTCTGAGTTGTCAGCACAGAGCCTGACGTGGGGCTCGAACCCACAGACCGAGAGATCATGACCTGAGCTGAAGTCGGACGCTTAACCGACTGAGCCACCCAGGCATCCCGATAAAGGAGTTGATAGTGTCATCATTTGGTAGAAGAAACTTAAAAGCCCCAGAGATTTTGACCTGATAATAGTTAGAAAACTGTTAGTTGCTGAACTGAGCTAGACCCCGGATTCCTGATTCTGGATCCAGCTCTTCCCACCAGATAAGACTTGCAATGGAACATCAGTCGCTTGAGAGATGTTTTCAGGTATTCTGTATTAGTTTCCTATTCCTGCTGTAATAAGTTACCATGAACTTAGTGCCTTAAAACATTACAAACCATCTTACAGTCCTGGAGATGAAAAGTCCTAAAGTCAAGTGTCAGCAGGGCCGCATTCCTTCTAGGAGCTCTAGGGGAGACTCCATTTCCTCCTCTTGGCCAGGTTCTAGAAGGTGCCTGCACTTCTTGGCTCATGGGCTGTCCTCCATCTGCAAAGCCAGCAGAACAGCATCTGCTCCCAGGTGCCCCCTCTGACTTCTGCTTTGTTATCACATCTCCTTCTCTGACTCTGAGCCTACTGTCTCCCTCATATGAAGGACCCCTGTGATTACATTGGGCCCACCGGATAATCCAGGGTCATCTCATCTCAAAATCCTTTCCTCAATCACATCTGACAAGTCTTTTTTTTCCATGTGAGGTAAATATACTCAGGTTCTTAGGGCACAGGCCTCTTTATTGGGGGGGGGGGGGCGGGGCGGTATTATTCTCTCTTCCATGTATTCTTAAAGAAGTTTGATGGTAGTGAATTTGGGAAATGCAGGACTAAACAAAGTTATATAGGGCTTCTCTGCACTTCAAAAAGCAACTATTAGAGCTATATTTGTTAAAGCTTTTGTATTTGTGAAGCACCTTGCTAAATTTTACATGTAGTATCTCATTTTATTATCATGACAATAGTAAGGAGTTCAAATGAATTCAAAGAAGTTCATTTATCAAAGGAAGAAACTGAAGTTCAATGGTAAGTAACTCTGTCAAGGTCCCACTGCTAATAAGTGGCAGAGCTAGAATTCAAACTCAGATCTGACGCTAGAGCTTAAGTCTTGAGGTTTCAGGATGTTAATACTCTGATACATTGTAAGGCAGGGGGTGTGGAGGCAGAATTTTCCAGATTAATTTAGACAGGATTATAGCATCTTACCAGGCTAGTGTCCTTCAGAACACTTTATGAAATGGTAGACTCGGTCGCCTTGATATCAATGTTATGCAACAGTACTCTCTGTGATGAAGGGAATATTCTATATTTATACTTTCCAATATGGTAGCCACTAGCTCCATATAGTGATTGAGCACTTGAAATGCTGTGAAGATAGCTGAGGGACTGAATTTTAAAATTTATTTGATTTGAAGTATTTAAATAGACATCGTCACATATGGCTATTGGCTTCTACACTGGACAGCACAACTCTGCTTTTTCATATCTATTGTTCAAGTTGACCCAAGTCCAGATTCATGTAATTACTTTATTTATTCTTTATTCTTTTTATTTTTTAATTTTTTAATATTTATTTTTGAGGGAGAAAGAGAGAGAGAGAGAGAGAGAGAGAGAGAGAGAGAGAGAGAATGAGCGGGGGAGAGGCAGAGAGAGAGAGAGGGAGACAGAATCCGAAGCAGGCTCCAGGCTCTGAGCTGTCAGCACAGAGCCTGACGTTGAACCACAAGATCATGACCTGAGCTGAAGTCAGAGGCTTATCCAACTGAGCCACCCAGGCATCCCTCCATGTAATTACTTTACTTTTGAGCATAATACTGTATTTGGTTTAAAATTCTATTTGAGGAATTGTTGACATTTTTCGAAAATGCCACTGGGAAGGACGTGCTTTTGGGTGTGAGATGACAGTAAAACAGGATTTCAGGTGTCATGAGAAAAGCCAGGGGAGATTTGTAGCCATTGAGTCCCAGTCTTTGATGGAACTATCTTGGTTGTTGTTAGCTGACCGCCTCTGTAAAGATGGATGTTCTAGTGGAACTACTCTCAGTTGTTCAACAGGAATCTATGAAGCCATTGTAATAATTGTGGATATATGAAGGGAGGAGGACTAATGTCTTGTAAAGTCTTTGAGGCCCTCTGTTTGAGGAGACAATATGTACTTTGGTGAAAGATCATCCATAGTGTCACATAAGATGATACCACTGGGAATGTAAAGCATGTACCAAGCTAATACTGTGGTCAGTAGGGCTGATTCTTAATTTAGCTGTGGAAAACCTTTTATCAGGAGCCCAATATCTGCAACAGGTAAGATGAAAGCAGCTCTTTTTGAAGCAGGAGGGGAGTGAATCATAGTTCTATTATCTGAGCACCCCTCACTTACTCTTGAGGCCTGTGAGGTACGTCTCTGAAACTCCAGAGTATATCATTCACTCAGAGAATCTAGAAAAGGGGTTAAAAGTTGAAAGGCAGGAGAGTTTCTGGGTTTCTTAAGGAAGGCTGCACAGGAAGGATGAGATGTGACACATCCCAGATAACTTGATATGTATATTTTCAAAGATATATCATAGGTAATATGTCACTTTGACAAAATGCTACCAGATGACTTTGTAAATTGGCTTTTTGATATTATGTCATAATTAACCTTGAACAGTTGATCTACATCTTTGAAATGGCTGCTGAGTGTTCTGTTCTATGTTTGTATGGGACAGCGCATGTCTGGGAGGAAAGGACTTATGTAGGGTCTCGTGACACTGATCAAAGTCAGTCCATTCCCGTCAACCTTGGGTATATTTCTTACTCAGAGCCAGCATTAGCAGTTATTTAGAAAGAGCCATCCTTGCCCATAAATGTCAAATGACACTGGAGACCATTGAACTGGCTTAAATCTTGCTAAGGTCATTTGCATTTCCTGTGTTATGTGGGTACTGGGATTACCTGGACAATTGAATATTGAATCCTTGAATTCTTCACATCCTCCACTACCAGGCCTTTGCCCACTCAATCCTGAGCATTGCATTTTAGGAAGCAACTAATTCAAAGTCATGTGGTCAGTAAGTGGTAGGCCTGGGATTTGATTCCAGGTTGTCTGTCTTTGGCTCCAAAGCCTTAATATGTCCCCAAAGTTAATTTTCTTTCTAATAACTGGAACCCAAGGTAATGAATTATCAAAGGAAGGTATGGGATCAGCTCCTGGGGAATGGTAGAAATGTGTGTAATAGACACTGTCTATGTGCTTGATATGAATTAGCTATTTGTCCTGTGATGACGACCAGAGTCTAAACATTTTCTTTTGGAGTTTCCCCTTCAGCAACAGCCCTGCTTATTTGCTGAAGACCTTCGACATATTTCTTTATGCATATTTACAAATAAGTTATATATATGTATACAGTTGCGAATGGGATTTTACTAGATTCCATCACGAGTGAATCTTTCTTACTATGTAATATGTGTAACATAGTGGTGTAAGGGGCTTTTATACCTGAAGTGTGTATGGAGGTGATCTATGGAAAATGAGACAGAGCTCTGTTCAAAGTGTAGTTAATAAATATTATAAAATACCCAGTAACTTGTCTCTAGAATTAATATTTGACATATTTCCTGGAATCAGACAAGTTTTTTTTTTTTTCTTCACTTAAGCGCTACACACAACATGGGGCTTGAACTCACGACCCTGAGATCAAGAGTTACCTGCTTTCCCAGGTGAGCCAGCCAGGCGCCCTGGAATCAGGCAAGTTCTTCATCTTGTTTTTTTTTTTTTTTTTTAATCTTACACAGACAAACACAGTGGACTGTCATAAAGCCTGCACTAAGGCCAGATAGTTCTTATTGCCTTTTGGCACCCTTCATAATGTCTATTGCCATTTCATCTGTGCTGTGTTTGAGACCTATACTTCTGGTCACCACCTGCAATTTGATTTTCCCAGTTCCCGTCCATTTTTAATAATAAGTTTGCAAAATCACACAATTCCATAGGTCATCCAGACCAAGACTGTGATGCTGAGCCTGCACTACCGAAGAGCAGACGGTGCCCCCTTGTGACAGCTCGAAATACTGGTTCAGCTGATGGAGAAAAGAGTGAAAGTGGTGTCCTAAAGGTAGTTTGAGTGCCTGTGAACGACTGACAAAAAACAGGGGTTGAAGGAAGGTTAGGGACTCTTGTTGAATGGGGCAAAGATGAAAAATACTTTTAATTGGGCTGAAGACATCTCAGTAAAGACAGAGGGAAATGAATGCAGAGAAAAAAAAAAAGGTTAAAGATGCTAATGAGAGGGCAGTGGCACAGTCTTCTAAGCTGTACGTCGGGGACCAGCAGCTTTGGCCTTCTTGGGGGCTTGTTAGAAATGCAGACTCCCAGGTACCCTAGACTCCATGAGTCAGAATCTGCATTTACCACGAACCCTAGAGGGTTTATCTATACCACGAAGGGTGAGAAAGACTGGCATGAGCAGCAGTGTTTGGCCCTTGGACTTGAGACTGAGATGGAGCCGGGTTGGAATCCTGGCTCTGCCGCTTGGTAGCTGTGTGCGCGTGAGCAAGTAACAGGTGTCTAACTGCAAATGAGGGAGACTAGCATACATTCCTCCTCAGACGATTGTAAGGCAGCCATCTCTGCCAACACTGAATGAGGGCTTATCACAGTTCAGGCCCTGTTCGAAGCTCCTCTTATTGAGATATTGAAGGCTACATGCCTGACAAGTGGTAAAAGCTCACCCGTGGAAAAAATGATGGGTTGTGATGACTGTAATCATCATACAGCACAGTCCTTGAGCCACTGGACAGAATGGAAATGCCTCCATGGGAGACGTGAAGACTGTAGGGTTGGCAAGTAGGGGCAGTGTGCTGAGGTCTGCAGGGAGCTTTGAGAGTTGAATTCTGAACCTGACCCCTCTTTTCATTAGTGATGCAAAAAAGATTATTTAAGATGAAACCAGCTTGCAGAGAGCTTGCTTAATCTAATAAACAACAGGAAATTTGTTTAACACAGTGGTTCTGAAAGTTATTGATCTGAGGATCCCTTTACACTCTTTTTTTTTTTTAACATTTATTTATTTTTGAGAGACAGAGAGACAGAGCGTGAGTGGGGGAGGAGCAGAGAGAGAGGGAGACACCGAATCTAAAGCAGGCTCCAGGCTCTGAGCTGTCAGCACAGAGCCTGATGTGGAGATTGAACTCACCGACTATAAGATCATGACCTGAGCTGAAGTCAGACACTCAACCGACTGAGCTACCCAGGTATCCCGATCCCTTCACACTCTTAAAAATTATTGAGGCCCCCTCAGAGTTTTTGTTGGTGTGGATTATACCTGTCTTATATTGACCTTACTAGAAACTAAAGCTGAGAAAAAATTTTAAATGTTAATTCATTTCAAGGTAATGGCCCATTAACATATTAACATAAGTAACAGTTTTTATAAGAAATAACTACATTAAAAATTTTTTTTTTGGAGAGAGCACATGTGTGCACACGAGCACGCATGCTCTCAGGGGAGGAGTAGAGGGAGAGAGAGAGATTGTTTAGTTTTTTTTTTTAATTTTTTAATGTTTATTTATTTTTGGGAGACAGAGACAGAGAGAGACAGAACACAAGCAGGGAAGGGGCAGAGAGAGAGGAGACACAGAATCGGAAGCAGGCTCCAGGCTCTGAGCTCTTAGCGCAGAACCTGATGCAGGGCTCATACTCACGAGCCATGAAATCATGACCTGAGCTGAAGTCAGATGCTTAACCAACTGAGCCACCCAGGCGCCCCGAGAGAGATTCTTAAGCAGGCCCCACACTCAGCACAGAGTCTGGTGAGGGGCTCAAGCCCACGACCCTGGAATCATGACCTGAACCAAAATCAAGAGTCGGGCGCTTAACCGCCTCAGCCACCCAGGCGCCTAAGAAATAACCACACTTCCTAAGACAAAATTCTAGTGAGCACTGTGGGATGTTCTATGTTTTTGAAAATCTCTTTCAATACCTGGTTCAATAGAAGAGAGCTGGATTCTCCTATCTGCTTCTCATTCAGTCTGTTGAAGTATCATTCAGCATGTAGACTCTAGAAAACTCCACTGCGCACTCATGAATGTGTGAGAGTAAGAAAGGCAAATACAATTTTAGTCTTAATAGAAAATAGTTTCGATCTCATGGGCCTCTGGAGAGGGTCTCCGGGACTCCCAGGAAGCTGGTAGTTTAAAAGACTAACGTACATTCATTGTAAGCAAATAGATGTAGTTGAAGGCAAACAATTTTTTAAGATTAATTAATTGCTTAATGGGACAGAGCTCTGCTGGGATCCCAGGTTGTACTTGAAAGGCTTGAAACAATTCTGTAAGAATTACAATTCTCAGCGTTGCTAATTTGGATTGGTTGTACACACCTGTGGGGTTTATCGTATTTCCACCAGAGTCTTGGATTAGGTACACTTGGCAATTACCTTTCGATTTCCAGTTCAGAGGCAAAATACTTGGCATTTTACATTCTTGGGCAGTTCTGCTGCTAGTTAGGAATGTGGTGATTAACTTGCAGGGTGGGATCAAAGCAGGGCTTGGCTTTCCTGTCATATTTTATCTTCTAGAGTGAGGAGAATGGTGGTAAAAATAGAGCAGAAATCTCTAATTAAATAAATGTCTTTCAAAATAGAACGGTCAGGGGCACCTGGCTGGCTCAGTCGGTGGAGCGTGAGACTCTGGCTCTTGGGATCATGAGTTCAAGCACCACAATGCACAGAGAAATTCAAAAACATAATAAATAAATACAAATTTAAAAAAAAGCAAAGTAGAGCTGTCAAAGTGTGTTAGGTTGCAGTGGGCTATAAAATGTTTGCATGCAGACTGGGCAGGCCTGGTGACTTCCCCTGCTTGGACGGTGGTTGCATTGGCATCAGCTCAGTGACAAAGAGCCTCTTGCGTTTTGAGCCCTTTTCCGTGATGGCTACTTTGAGTATCATGTTGTGACCAGAAGTTGAGCATCACAGTGACTAAATGTAGTGTTGCTCTCAAAACTTCAGGACCAAACTGATAGGCTTTAATCGTATGCAGGAAGGTGGGGGATAGTTATTTTGTTCTGATTATTTGGGGGGAGGGAAATCAAGGCTTTGTTATGCAAATGAAATAATTCTGCATTTTCTTCACAAATCTTTTTTTTAAATTTTTTTTTTTTAACGTTTATTTACTTTTGAGACAGAGAGAGAGACAGAGCATGAACGGGGGAGGGTCAGAGAGAGAGAGGGAGACGCAGAATCTGAAACAGGCTCCAGGCTCTGAGCCATCAGCCCAGAGCCGGATGCGGGGCTCGAACTCACGGACCGCGAGATTGTGACCTGAGCCGAAGTCGGACGCTTAACCGACTGAGCCACCCAGGTGCCCCATACAAATCTTAACTGTAATAAGAGAATGGTTTAAATGGATTTGCTGTTTGTCATTCCTGTTCACTTTATTAAAAAGTTTGTTTATTTTGAGAGAGAAAGAAAAAGCAGGAGTGGGGGAGGGACACAGAGAGAGGGAAAGAGAGAATCCTAAGCAGGCGCTGGGCTGTCACGATAGTGTGGTGGAGGGGCTTGATCCCATGAAGCGCTTGTTCACTTCCTAAATAGTTGTCTGTTAAAGTCAAATTCAGTTTGTGTTTCTTGAACGCATATCTTTGGATGGTAGAAGAAGTTCAGGAATATGGTGGAGGAGAATTTTGTTTTTGAGAGGCTGACCTGATAATTGCAGATGGTAATCAGCCGACTGGATTTATGTGGTAGTTTTGTGCAGTTGCATTGATTTGCCAGCAGAGGGCGAGGGAATAAAGTACCTTGCTGCTGACTGCTCAAATGGGGGTGTGAATTCAAATACCTAGGTTGTGTGTGGGTAGTGGAGATCTTCCCCACCTGGAGCGGTTTTCTGGGTCTGAAAGGACCAGCTTGCATTCGTTGCTAGCTGATAGTTGCCTCATTTGAAGAAAGCTCTGTTGTTGTCAGATCTTGAGATTTTTTTCAAGAGAAGAAAGTATTGCAATTTTCTCTGTGAAATTCGCTGATTGGAAAATAGTTCTTAATTTCTTCTAAAGCATCATTCAGATAAAAAAGACACATAAGTAGACTGAATTTGCCCTGTGGTCTGCCAAGAATCCTAGGATTATAAATGGCCCACACTTATTTGTCTCTTCCTAGAAAAGGAAATTACCATCATATGTCTTTATAAGGGAGGAGTGTGGAATATAGGGGGGAAAAAAAGGTAGAATTGCTTTAATATTTCAGGGGAAAGTCATGCAGTCGTTAATCCTGCTTGGGTTAAAATTTCAAGGTGATCATAAATTTTTGTTTTGGAATCCTGAGATAGGAGTTGGGCTGCCTATAAGTAAAAAAATTCTCCTTCAACAAATTCTTTTTTTGAGTCTCAATCAGTATTTATCATAAGTAGTAAGTATTTATAATAAGCCTAATCTTGTGGGAATGACCACTCACTCAGGTTTGTGAGGTTGTTTTTCAAATATTCTATCTTGTTTCCCTGTGACTTCTTGACTTAGGACTGGGGGAAATGTCGTGACCCTCTGGCTGATGACCCGGCCGGCGCCTGCCCTCAAGTACTGATGTACAGCCTCCCAAGAGGTCTGTGTGCATTTACTTCGGCCTGTTCCAAACTATTATTTGTTCTTTTTCTCCACACAGCAACCAGAATCCTCTTTGGAAAACTCGAATTTGATCAAGTTTTTCCTTCTTCCTTGTTCCTTCTTACTCTTGAAACACTCGAGTGGCTTCTTCCTGCCCATTAGGTTCAAGTTAAACTCTCCAGAGTCCTGCCCATGCCTGCTTCTCCAGATTGATCTTAACCATGGCCTCTGCTTTGCCCTCCAGCCACTTGGCCATGTATTTGCCACATTTTCTTGACCTCACAGCTTTGGAACAAAACTATTTTAAACCCCCCAAGACAGCTTTAGTTAAAGTTGAAACCACAGGCAATGAGCTCTGTGGCACATGATGAGAAATATTGAGTAAAAAGGATATTGACACAAGTATTTTTGAATTCAGGTTATTCTTTATCCTTTAGAGACATAAGAGGAAGGACAGAATAATAACATTGGGAAATATAAAATTTGACTGAAATCTCTACCTATCATCTTTTCAGCATAAAGGTGAATTTCCAAGTGTTCACTCAAAATGGGCAAAGAACTTATAATACTGAGTTGGTCGGCTTAAATAGTTATCTTCTGAGGATTGTAGATTTGTAACTTGGAAAGTGTTTGAGGGAAACTACTTGTAGGGAAAACTGCGTTTGCTAACAAGTTTATAGAAGAATATGGATCACTAAATTTGTGACATTAACCAAAGACCGTTAGTTTACTAATCTTCCTATAATTAACGCAAACAATACAGTTAAAAATAAAATCAAATAAACGTTGTTATGAATCTTGTATCCACTCTTTTGTTCCCAGTGGTCTAGACAAGCAAGGTCTGATTGTACTTTCTGTGATGATGGAAATGTTCTACATTTGTATTGCCCAGTATAAATGGGCTAGTGCAATTAAGGAGTTGGATACTTAGTTTTAATTTATAATTAAAGTTTTAATTTTAATTGTTAAATAGTTTAAATTTAGTTACACTAATTTTAATTAAAATAGCCACATGTATTTATTGGCTACTGCTATGATATCAATGTTTGTGTCCCCCCAAACTCATGGTGAAATCCTAACTCCCAAGGTGAGGGTATTAGGAGGCACAGCCTTGGGGAGGTGATTGGGTCCTGAGAGTGAAACCCTCCTGAATGTGATTATTGCCATGACCATGAGAAGCCATGAGAAGTTTATGGTCAGGAAGAGCGCCCTCATCTGACCATGCGGGTGCCCTGATAATGGATTACCAGCCTCCAGAACTGTGAGAAATAAATTTCTGTTTACAAGCCACCCAGTCTGTGGCATTTTGTTACAGCAGCCTGAGCAGACTAAAATAGCTCCCAGATGAAGATTACTTGGTTGTTAAGAATGTGTCAAGAAGACTTTGCTTCTTCAGGATTTATTTTTGCCAGTAAAAATACATGAGTGATTCTAACAGGTTAATTTGAAAGCACCGTGTGCTCTCTTTATTCTATCATAGGGCCTGTGAACATGCAAGGTCCCACTGCATGGAATATTCTTGCCCCCCTGTCCCCCGAGCTAACTGCTCCTCATCCTTCAGATCTTTCAAGCATTGCTTCTTCTGGGAAGCTTTCCCTAGTATTTCTTAGGAGACCCTATCTCCTAGTAACAACATCAGACCTTCTACTTCACTAGAGTAAACGTGGGTTGGGAGAAGCCAAGGAAAGATGGATCACACCAGAGACGGAGCAATTGCTTTGCAAAGCGAGGCATGTAGGGAATCCAGATCCTGTGTGGCAGACTGGCCTCAAACAGGAGGCGGGCCGTCCTCTGCTCTTGTAAGAGGACAGAAGGAACAGATGGGTGCAGACACATGGAGGTTTTCCATTTGAGGTGGCAGGTGTGGGAGTTCCTGTCTAGCACTATTGTCCTGATATAGACTGTCAAGCAACAGGGGGACCGAAGGTGGAAGATGGGAGAATTAGGACGAGTGAAGATGTGGTCATTCTGGAACAGCAGAATTGGGTCTGGTCTAATGCCTGTTGGAGATAGGGGGTGCTGATTTGTTAGGATACTGGTCTGTGCAAGCGAGGCTTTACAGGTGTGTGCATAGAGGGAGTTGATGGTTGGGCTGTTCAGGGTTGGGGTTTTGTCAAATCTGGAACAAAAGAGGTCAGACATGTTGAAATCAGGAAAAACTGCTCTTCATTTCTGCCCCATTGTTGAGACATCTGGACTTCTTGCTGATTTTGCTAATACGTAAACCAAAGTTGGTGAATGTGAGTTGAATGTGGATGTGAAATCTTAGTGACATAACCCGTTAGCTTCTCTTATCTTTGTTGGTTGGCGAGATACCATAAGACCAGCAGAATATGTAAGTCAAGCTTTCTTCCTCGGCCCTTGGCTGACTCGGGATGGCATTGGAAGGCATTGCTCTGACTATACAGGAGAAGTCTGACATGACATCATCTTTGTTACATCCATACGCCTCCCTCCTGACTTAGAAATAGTGGTGGTGAAAGACAAAACCCTTCTGACAGGGAAAGCAAATGAATCTAACTCTCACCTTCTGGGATCTAATGATTCAGTGACTACAAAGCCCTGCAAATATCTCAGCTGGGATTCATTTTTATCTGGAAGGAACCAGGCTTGCTGCCTGCTGGGTGGTTTCTGGCGGTCAGTCCGCAGGTGCAGTGTGTCCGAAGGGGGTCCTCAGCTGACAGTGTGGGTAAGCGTCCCCTGGGGAGGTGGTTGCTGAAATGGCCAGGCCCTTCTGTGGCTTCCATACAGCAACTCAGTGAGAAGCGGCTCCAGAGCACCTGAGGCCCTGAGCCCTGCCAGCTGCTGCTTCCTCAGACTCTGCCTCATTCTCTCGTTTTCATTTAACATGCATGGTACCCTTTTATTTTAACCTCCATTCTTAGATGTACAGAGACATGAATGGATTCTAAGAACTGAAATAGGAGAAAGAGCTGTATTTTCCTTGGACTTCTTTCTGGAATTGCAGGCATGCCCTCCTTTCAGATGATAACTGAAATGAGTCGAGTGTATCTTTGCAGACTGTTGGATTTGGCTTCTGTATTGCTTAGGATTTAGATTTGGCTGCCTGTGATAGGGAAACTCAAATAAAAATAGCTTAAGTAAGATAGAAGTTTCTTTGTCACAGAAGGAAAGTCTGGGTGCAGGCAGTCCGGGGCTGGCACCATGTCATCAGGGATCCAGGCACCAGTCTGCCATCCCCGGTTCATTTTCTCCATCCTCAGGGTCCCCTCCTGGTCCAATATTGGGGCAAAAGCATTCATTATGTCCACATCTGGGGCCAGACGTGGAAGGAATGTAGGAAGGTCTCACTTGGACTTACTTCTGATTGTCTCTCACTGACCAGAATTGAGTCATTAGGGCATAATTGCAAGGGATGCTGGGAATTGTAGTTTTTCAGCCACATTCATTGCTACAATAAATAAAATCATGGTTCTGTTAGGAAAAAACAGGGGAAAAGGCAACTGGCAATTTCTTTCATGCAAGTGTGTGTATAAAAGTACAAACCATTATTTTTATTTATTATACCACATATACAACTTTTCATCTTGTTTTTCTCTAGTACAATATGTTTTAGGGATTGTAGTGTTTCACTATACATAAGTCGACTTTCACAGTTGGGTAGTACTGTGCAGAGCCCCCTCAGCTCCGCCTACCCGGAAGAGAGCCTTCACCAGAACCAGACCATGCTGGCACCTGACCTTCCAGAGCACTAAACACCTTCATGAGGATTGTACCTTCATGACCCAACCATTGATGACCTCCCAAAGGCCCCATCACCTAACACCATCAGAATGGGTGGTAGGATTCCAACTTGTGGCTTTGGGGAGGACTTAAACATCCATACCATAGCAGGTATCCTCCAAAAGAGAGATTGGGAAGTGAAATGGTGAGTTGAAAATTATGCACATTCAGAACATATCAGGTAAGGCCAAATTTGCCTCTGAGCTGGCGATCCTATTGTATACCTCCCCCATCTGTGTATGCGGGTTCTGGCTCACCTAATTTTGCCTGCATTTCATGTTAGATTACTGTAAAGTTTTGGGCCCCTTGTACTGGCTTCAAAGAAATGCCTGCTGAGACTAAAGAGTTTGCCAGTAGATCTATAAATTAGTTGTTATCTAAAACTCCAAACCTCCTGTTGATTAAGTAATTTTACCACAAGCTTTGCTTCTAGTTTTGAAGGCCACTGTCTCTTTTTTTTTTAATATTAGAGACAGAGTGAGGGAGAGGGGCAGAGGGAGAGGGAGAGAATCTTTTAAAAATATTTTTAAGTTTATTTATTTACTTTGAGAGAGGTGGGAGAGCACAATTGGGGAAGGGACAGAGAGAGAGGAAGAGAGAGAATCCCAAGCATGTTCCACACTGCCAGTGCAGAGCTTGACATGGGGCTTGACTCCATGAACCCATGAGATCATGACCTGAGCCAAAATCAAGAGTCGGACACTCAACTGAGTAAGCCACCCCGGTGTCCAGAGAGAGAGAGAGGGAGAATCTTAAGCAGGCTTCATGCTCAGTGTGGAGCCTGGTGTAGGGCTCAGTCTCATGACCCTGGGATCATGACCTGAGCTGAAATCAAGAGTAGGATGCTCAACCGACTGAACCACCCGGGGCACCCCTCAACTGTCTCTTACATAGCCACCAGTATATGAACACCTGGATCACTGGTGGAACAAATTTGTGTTAATCAGGGAAGAACTCCATGTACTGAGAACCTGTTAGTACCAACTGACACTTACTGAGCATTTTCTATATGCTTGCATGCTTATGTCCAATTGACCTTCTCATGTGTTACAATTGACCTTCTCAGGGGTAGGGACCTTCCTCCCCACTTCCAAAGATGGAGAAACCAACACAAGAAGGAGGTGGCCAGGGTTTCCCAGGTAGAAATTGTGGTGTTGGGATTCAAGCCAGGCAGGCTACCATTTCTAAGCCAATCTGAAACACTGCATATGCCTGTGATTATTTAATATTTTAAGCACAACCATTTTGAGTCTTCCCATCTGCACAGAACTCTGATAACAAGCGTGTGGATGTTGTGAGTAGGAAGAGGGACAAAGGAGTGAACAGGGGTGGTGGTTAAGAGTTGTGCAGACAGCCCGGTCATTCCGTTCAAGGTCAGTTCCTAGTGAGGAAGAGAGTGTAGTACTCACCATAACACCTTCTGTCAATATTGACCTTGGTTTTTGTTTTTTAATTTTTAAATGTTTTATTTATTTGAGAGAGAGAGAGAGAGAGAGAGAGGCAGAGTACGAGTGGGGGAGAGGCAGAGAGAGAGGAAGACAGAATCTACGAAGCAGGCTCCAGGCACTGAGCTGTCAGCACAGAGCCCGATGCGGGGCTTGAACCCTTGAACCACGAGATCATGACCTGAGCTGAAGTTGTTGGATGCTTCACTGACTGAGCCACCCAGGCGCCCCTTCAATATTGACCTTATATCGTGTAACAAAGTGTGCTGGGGAATTCCTGGGGCAGTGAGGATCCTTTTGCAAAAGGGGACCAGGAGGTAGATCATGGCAGTATATGAACTCCAGTTGAAGCCACTGTGTGCAAGAGCCTCCTACTTCTCTCATTCCTGCTGCCTTTGTCTCACATCACCTGGAATGGCCTTTTAAAAATGAAACTCAAAGAGTGTCACTATACTCTACACTGATCTTCTAACTGGAATATGCCAGATGTTCTCATTTTAAGATCCTCACATTTGTTCTTTACCTGGAGGTCTTTCCATGGCTGGCTTTGGGGTCCTCTCAGGGAGGTGTCTCCTCACATCTTTTATTCTAGTTATAGCCTTGTAGCCACTTCTCAAGTCCCCTGAGGTTACTCACCTGGAAATCCTTGCGCATCACCAGTGTGTCTGCCCTTTTGAGGACAATTGTGTGTGAACCCCACCCAGCAGAGCCCTTGTCACGTTGGCATCCCTGCCTGCAACAGAGTCTGACACACTAAATGAGGGTTGTGTGAATGATGAATGCAGAGGCTCTGGCAAATCAAGGTTTAGCTGACTGAAACGTTGGCCTCTTGGAATCTGCGTTTTCCTCTGGAGTGCAGAGGGAAATGACTACGTAATAAGCAGTTTATGTGGCAAATAAATATGCTGTTTGACCTGTATGACCTCAGGCGAAGCTCACCACAGTCCCGTGAGGATACTGATGTTTGCATTGCGCATATGGGGAAACTGAGGTAATTGGCATCGTCAGGACTACCCACGTCCCTCCCGAGCTCATGATTTCTCACTTCTTTGTCAATACCCGGTTGGGTTCCTTAACGAGTCATGGGCAAGTAGTAGCTTCAATAACAAATAAGGGATGAGATAGGGTGAGGGTGTCAGGACCAAAGCCCTTTGGGAAACACGTGGCACAACTTTATCCTACTTTTAGCAAAAAGCAATTACTCCCTTCTCCCTGGTGTTTGGATCACAGTCAATCAGCTATTTTTACCTTTTAAAGTAGATGGAGGCAAAGCGGTCCTCTGTTTTCTTGGTACCTTTAGAGCGCGTGGCACAGTATCTGCCCTGCTCAGTTCCCAGTTTGCCCTATTTTGCCACTAAATAAATTTCGTTAGACTGGCCTGGCTTGGCAGGAGATTACACGTTATGTCGGTGTGTTTAAAAAGTGGGTAATTCATTAGTTAAATGAATACGGCAATTATTAATTTCAATTTATCCTGTTTATTGGGAACAGCTGTTCATTAACATTTATTTAACTGCTAATTTTAGAGCCAAACTAATTACCTCAAACACAGCGCTGTGGTGTTCTGTACGGAGGAGCACGCCTAACCGCTCTGCGCGCCAGAATAGAAAGATTGTGAGCTCTCCAGGGTGCTGTTCTGCAGGTGACCAGGCGGGGTCTCTCCAGTTGGAGTTCAGACCGTATGCCACATGCTTACTTGTCCTCAGGACGGAAATGCTACCGGATACTAAGGCCACAGTGGCAGATTATCCCCAATGGCCAGGCAGGCAATAAAAATTAATGAAATGGGAAGGTCGAGAACTCACGCAGCCTCATTGTCTATATTTGTTACTGTACTTTTGGTTCACAGAGAGTTACAAGAAATCTTTCTGAACAGTGAAAACGGCAAGCCTGGTGATAAATGGACATTGACCCTCAGCCTGAAATTCCAGGAGAGAGTAAGGACTGGTGGGGATTATAGTAAACTGGAGAGTGTACCACCGGAGGTTGAATGGCCATTTGGCAGCTGCTTCACAGAAGTGCCAGTTGGGAATGTGGGCCCCAAATGGTCAGCTCTTTTAATTTTTCAAAAGCAATTGAATATATGCATTTTAATGTGAAATCTCCCAAATTCTAGATGTTAGCTCAAATGTTAAAGAGATACCTAGTATAGAACAAAAGATTGTCTCTGTGGCTTGAGCTATCCATTTGTAGCTTCTGGATAAAGGGTTTCCCAAGATCTGTTTTCTCTGCAGGTAATACTCAGGTGGCTGGTAACTTGTCTTCTGAGATGAAATCTAATTTATTTGGTTGTCAATCACTTCTTGAATCCACAATATTTTCTCACTAAAAATATTTTGTCGTAAGGAACATCGTCAACCTGTCTGTGCTTTATTATCCTCGTTTGTGAGACAAAAGAGTTGGGTTTTATTTATTTTTTTGAGGACTAAATCGAACTTACAAAATCTGCAATTTTAAGATGACTTAAAACGATGTAGGAAATATGCAACTTATAGGAGTCACTAAAATAGAAAAATAATTTTCATGTAGGAGCCATTTTGCTCTGGATTATTTTTTTTGGCCTCTTTTTTTTTTTTTTTTTGCCTATAATTCTTTTTTGCCTATAAATGAGAGGACCTGAGCTTCAGTGTGTATGAGGATTATTCGAGGTTCTTGTAAAAATGCAGATGCCCAGGGGTGCCTGGGTGGCTCAGTTGGTTAAATGTGTGGCTTTTGATTTTGGCTCACATCATGATCTCACGATGTGTGAGATTGGGTTCTGCTGACAGTGCAGAGCCTGCTTGGGATTCTCTCCCCCCCCCGCCCCTCCCCCACTCACATGTGCTCTCTCTCTCAAAATAAATAAATAAACTTAAAAAAAAATACAGATGCCTAGCTCCCCGGGATTCTGCCCATGTATTTTTAGCGCCTGGTTGTAGGCACCCCCAGTGGTTCTGATGCAGAGGGTCCCTGGAACAAGCTTCCAGAATTTGTGCTGGATCCTGTGCTTTGGCACTTACTGTCTATCACCTTTCAGTGTCCCTGTACTCCACGTGGATAAGAAGACTAAAAATCACATACTCCTGACTCTTTGGCTTTTAGGATTCTTGACACAATTTAGGTCCTGGCATGGAGGTGACCTTGAGATTTTGAAGGTAGTAGAGAGGTAAAAACCATTCTTTTTGTTTGTTCTGAGATTTTGTGCTGCCAATATATGTGAATATTGGTAGAAGTCAGACTCCATGTTTACTATTTGTTCTTTACTTTTGTAGTCTGGGGAAGCTCTGGCTTCAACAGTGGTGGTAGCCATGGAAACAGCTAGAGCTTGATAGCTCACTGACAATCATTGTTCTTGCTCTCCAGATCGTGGCTGTGATAGTTGATAAACTTTAAGTCGGAACTTGTTTGAGTCAGTGTAGGTGAGGTTCTGCTGGGTAACAAACAATCTCAAAATCTTAAGTGGTTTATCACAACAAAAGTTTATTTCTTGTTTATGCTACATGCCCACTATGGATGGGCAAGGAGCTGTGCTTTGCGTCTCCTCACTCTAAGCTTGAGACACACGAAGTAGCCATCCACTCAGTTTTTGCTGGGTACCATGGAAGAGGGATGGAGAACTGGAGGCACATTATCCTGAGAGTCAAATGCTCTGACCTGGAAACAATGCATGCCCGTTACTCTCAGAAATCAGTGATCAGAACTAGTCATAAGTTTCACCTACTTACCAAGGGGTTAGGAAGTGGTCCCAGAAGTGGAGAGCTGAACTCCCTGATGAGCAGGACTTAAGACTCCCACAGAAGCCTAGAGGCAGCCTTTTAAATTACATTCAGCTAACTCTTGGAGTGATTTTTGCAAGCATCTAATCCCTGAATTAAATCCCAATCTTCCCAAGATACCTAGAGTAGTTTTTGTTTTCTGCACTAAACTCTGACCAGTAAATAAATACCATCGTACACTTATTTCCTCTCTCTTCCATATACTCATGTACACACGTATACTATCTTGAATTTGTATTAGTTTATAGACTATATTAAATTATCTTCTTTGAAAATACTTAATCCCGTGATGTTCTCACCTGTGGAGGTCTCATCTTAACGGTCTTATTAGTTAAATGCTATTCCTTATATTCGTGTAACTATGGGGTACATACCATCCATCAAAACTCTGGATTTCCAGAGACCCTTCCCTCTGTCCATGAACCTTTAGCAACCTCTCAACTCAAGCTCCCATGACCTCACTCTACAGAAGAGTGCTCCACTGGCTGGCCAGCCAGCACAGTCAGATAGTGAGGGTGGCGCCTGGAGTGAGGCTGTGGGGTTTCAATCCCAGTTCTACCATTTCCAGTAGTGTGACCCATGGAAATTTCTTAATCTGTCCATGTGTCTTTTTTTTCTCGTATATAAATTGGAGATATGTTTTTTAATATTATTTTTAATTTTTTAAAATTTACATCCAAATTAGTTAGCATATAGTGCAACAATGATTTCAGGTGTAGATTCCTTAGTGCCCTTTACCCATTTAGCCCATCCCCCCTCCCACAACCCCTCCAGTAACCCTCAGTTTGTTCTCCATATTTATGAGTCTCTTCTGTTTTGTCCCCCTCCCTATTTGTATATTATTTTTGTTTCCTTTCCCTTATGTTCATATTTTGTCTCTTAAAGTTCTCATTTGAGTGAAGTCATACAATATTTGTCTTTCTTTGACTGACTAATTTCACTTAGCATAATACCCTCCAGTTCCATCCACGTAGTTGCAAATGGCAAGATTTCATTCTTTTTGATTGCCGAGTAATACTCCATTGTATATATATATACCACATCTTCTTTTTTATTTATTTATTTATTTATTTATTTATTTTTTAATATATGAAATTTACTGTCAAATTGGTTTCCATACAACACCCAGTGCTCATCCCAAAAGGTGCCCTCCTCAATACCCATCACCCACCCTGCCCTCCCTCCCACCCCCCATCAACCCTCAGTTTGTTCTCAGTTTTTAACAGTCTCTTATGCTTTGGCTCTCTCCCACTCTAACCTCTTTTTTTTTTTTTTTTCCCTTCCCCTCCCCCATGGGTTTCTGTTACGTTTCTCAGGATCCACATAAGAGTGAAACCATATGGTATCTGTCTTTCTCTGTATGGCTTATTTCACTTAGCATCACACTCTCCAGTTCCATCCACGTTGCTACAAAAGGCCATATTTCATTCTTTCTCATTGCCACGTAGTATTCCATTGTGTATATAAACCACAATTTCTTTATCCATTCATCAGTTGATGGACATTTAGGCTCTTTCCATAATTTGGCGATTGTTGAGAGTGCTGCTATAAACATTGGGGTACAAGTGCCCCTATGCATCAGTACTCCTGTATCCCTTGGATAAATTCCTAGCAGTGCTATTGCTGGGTCATAGGGTAGGTCTATTTTTAATTTTCTGAGGAACCTCCACACTGCTTTCCAGAGCGGCTGCACCAATTTGCATTCCCACCAACAGTGCAAGAGGGTTCCCGTCTCTCCACATCCTCTCCAGCATCTATAGTCTCCTGATTTCTTCATTTTGGCCACTCTGACTGGCGTGAGGTGGTATCTGAGTGTGGTTTTGATTTGTATTTCCCTGATGAGGAGCGACGTTGAACATCTTTTCATGTGCCTGTTGGCCATCCGGATGTCTTCTTTAGAGAAGTGTCTATTCATGTTTTCTGCCCATTTCTTCACTGGGTTATTTGTTTTTCGGGTGTGGAGTTTGATGAGCTCTTTATAGATTTTGGATACTAGCCCTTTGTCCGATGTGTCATTTGCAAATATCTTTTCCCATTCCGTTGGTTGCCTTTTAGTTTTGTTGGTTGTTTCCTTTGCTGTGCAGAAGCTTTTTATCTTCATAAGGTCCCAGTAATTCACTTTTGCTTTTAATTCCCTTGCCTTTGGGGATGTGCCGAGTAAGAGATTGCTACGGCTGAGGTCAGAGAGGTCTTTTCCTGCTTTCTCCTCTAAGGTTTTGATGGTTTCCTGTCTCACATTCAGGTCCTTTATCCATTTTGAGTTTATTTTTGTGAATGGTGTGAGAAAGTGGTCTAGTTTCAACCTTCTGCATGTTGCTGTCCAGTTCTCCCAGCACCATTTGTTAAAGAGACTGTCTTTTTTCCATTGGATGTTCTTTCCTGCTTTGTCAAAAATGAGTTGGCCATACGTTTGTGGGTCTAGTTCTGGGGTTTCTATTCGATTCCATTGGTCTATGTGTCTGTTTTTATGCCAATACCATGCTGTCTTGATGATGACAGCTTTGTAGTAGAGGCTAAAGTCTGGGATTGTGATGCCTCCTGCTTTGGTCTTCTTCTTCAAAATTACTTTGGCTATTCGGGGCCTTTTGTGGTTCCATATGAATTTTAGGATTGCTTGTTCTAGTTTCGAGAAGAATGCTGGTGCAATTTTGATTGGGATTGCATTGAATGTGTAGATAGCTTTGGGTAGTATTGACATTTTGACAATATTTATTCTTCCAATCCATGAGCAGGGAATGTCTTTCCATTTCTTTATATCTTCTTCAATTACCTGCATAAGCTTTCTATAGTTTTCAGCATACAGATCTTTTACATCTTTGGTTAGATTTATTCCTAGGTATTTTATGCTTCTTGGTGCAATTGTGAATGGGATCAGTTTCTTTGTTTGTCTTTCTGTTGCTTCATTGTTAGTGTATAAGAATGCAACGGATTTCTGTACATTGATTTTGTATCCGGCAACTTTGCTGAATTCATGTATCAGTTCTAGCAGACTTTTGGTGGAGTCTATCGGATTTTCCATGTATAATATCATGTCATCTGCAAAAAGCGAAAGCTTGACTTCATCTTTGCCAATTTTGATGCCTTTGATTTCCTTTTGTTGTCTGATTGCTGATGCTAGAACTTCCAGCACTATATTAAACAGCAGCGGTGAGAGTGGGCATCCCTGTCGTGTTCCTGATCTCAGGGAAAAAGCTCTCAGTTTTTCCCCATTGAGGATGATGTTAGCTGTGGGCTTTTCATAAATGGCTTTTATGATCTTTAAGTATGTTCCTTCTATCCCGACTTTCTCAAGGGTTTTTATTAAGAAAGGGTGTTGGATTTTGTCAAAGGCCTTTTCTGCATCGATTGACAGGATCATATGGTTCTTTTCTTTTTTTTTGTTAATGTGATGTATCACGTTGATCGATTTGCGAATGTTGAACCAGCCCTGCATCCCAGGAATGAATCCCACTTGATCATGGTGAATAATTCTTTTTATATGCTGTTGAATTCGATTTGCTAGTATCTTATTGAGAATTTTTGCATCCATATTCATCAGGGATATTGGCCTGTAGTTCTCTTTTTTTACTGGGTCTCTGTCTGGTTTAGGAATCAAAGTAATACTGGCTTCATAGAATGAGTCTGGAAGTTTTCCTTCCCTCTCTATTTCTTGGAATAGCTTGAGAAGGATAGGTATTATCTCTGCTTTAAACGTCTGGTAGAACTCCCCTGGGAAGCCATCTGGTCCTGGACTCTTATTTGTTGGGAGATTTTTGATAACCGATTCAATTTCTTCGCTGGTTATGGGTCTGTTCAAGCTTTCTATTTCCTCCTGATTGAGTTTTGGAAGAGTGTGGGTGTTTAGGAATTTGTCCATTTCTTCCAGGTTGTCCAATTTGTTGGCATATAATTTTTCATAGTATTCCCTGATAATTGTTTGTATCTCTGAGGGATTGGTTGTAATAATTCCATTTTCATTCATGATTTTATCTATTTGGGTCATCTCCCTTTTCTTTTTGAGAAGCCTGGCTAGAGGTTTGTCAATTTTGTTTATTTTTTCAAAAAACCAACTCTTGGTTTCGTTGATCTGCTCTACAGTTTTTTTAGATTCTATATTGTTTATTTCTGCTCTGATCTTTATGATTTCTCTTCTTCTGCTGGGTTTAGGCTGCCTTTGCTGTTCTGCCTCTATTTCCTTTAGGTGTGCTGTTAGATTTTGTATTTGGGATTTTTCTTGTTTCTTGAGATAGGCCTGGATTGCAATGTATTTTCCTCTCAGGACTGCCTTCGCTGCGTCCCAAAGCGTTTGGATTGTTGTATTTTCATTTTCGTTTGTTTCCATATATTGTTTAATTTCTTCTCTAATTGCCTGGTTGACCCACTCATTCGTTAGTAGGGTGTTCTTTAACCTCCATGCTTTTGGAGGTTTTCCAGACTTTTTCCTGTGGTTGATTTCAAGCTTCATAGCATTGTGGTCTGAAAGTATGCATGGTATAATTTCAATTCTTGTAAACTTATGAAGGGCTGTTTTGTGACCCAGTATATGATCTATCTTGGAGAATGTTCCATGTGCACTCGAGAAGAAAGTATATTCTGTTGCTTTGGGATGCAGAGTTCTAAATATATCTGTCAAGTCCATCTGATCCAATGTATCATTCAGGGCCCTTGTTTCTTTATTGACTGTGTGTCTAGATGATCTATCCATTTCTGTAAGTGGTGTGTTAAAGTCCCCTGCAATGACCACATTCTTATCAATAAGGTTGCTTATGTTTATGAGTAACTGTTTTATATATCTGGGGGCTCCGGTATTTGGCGCATAGACATTTATAATTGTTAGCTCTTCCTGATGGATAGACCCTGTAATTATTATATAATGCCCTTCTTCATCTCTTGTTACAGCCTTTAATTTAAAGTCTAGTTTGTCTGAAATAAGTATGGCTACTCCAGCTTTCTTTTGGCTTCCAGTAGCATGATAAATAGTTCTCCATCCCCTCACTCTCAATCTAAAGGTGTCCTCAGACCTAAAATGAGTCTCTTGTAGACAGCAAATAGATGGGTCTTGTTTTTTTATCCATTCTGATACCCTATGTCTTTTGGTTGGCGCATTTAATCCATTTACATTCAGTGTTATTATAGAAAGATACGGGTTTAGAGTCATTGTGATGTCTGTATGTTTTATGCTTGTAGTGATGTCTCTGGTACTTTGTCTCACAGGATCCCCCTTAGGATCTCTTGTAGGGCTGGTTTCGTGGTGACAAATTCCTTCAGTTTTTGTTTGTTTGGGAAGACCTTTATCTCTCCTTCTATTCTAAATGACAGACTTGCTGGATAAAGGATTCTCGGCTGCATATTTTTTCTGTTTAGCACACTGAAGATATCGTGCCAAGCCTTTCTGGCCTGCCAAGTTTCAAAGGAGAGATCAGTCACGAGTCTTATAGGTCTCCCTTTATATGTGAGGGCATGTTTATCCCTTGCTGCTTTCAGAATTTTCTCTTTATCCTTGTATTTTGCCAGTTTCACTATGATATGTCGTGCAGAAGATCGATTCAAGTTACGTCTGAAGGGAGTTCTCTGTGCCTCTTGGATTTCAATGCCTTTTTCCTTCCCCAGTTCAGGGAAGTTCTCAGCTATAATTTCTTCAAGTACCCCTTCAGCACCTTTCCCTCTCTCTTCCTCCTCTGGAATACCAATTATGCGTATATTATTTCTTTTTAGTGTATCACTTAGTTCTCTAATTTTCCCCTCATACTCCTGGATTTTTTTATCTCTCTTTCTTTCAGCTTCCTCTTTCTCCATAACTTTATCTTCTAGTTCACCTATTCTCTCCTCTGCCTCTTCAATCCGAGCCGTCGTGGTTTCCATTTTGTTTTGCATTTCATTTAAAGCGTTTTTCAGCTCCTCGTGACTGTTCCTTAGTCCCTTGATCTCTGTGGCAAGAGATTCTCTGCTGTCCTGTATACTGTTTTCAAGCCCAGCGATTAATTTTATGACTATTATTCTAAATTCACTTTCTGTTATATTATTTAAATCCTTTTTGATCAGTTCATTAGCTGTTGTTATTTCCTGGAGATTCTTCTGAGGGGAATTCTTCCGTTTGGTCATTTTGGACAGTCCCTGGAGTGGTGATGACCCGCAGGGCACTTCCCCCGTGCTGTGGTGTATAACTGGAGTTGGTGGGCGGGGCCGCTGTCCGACCTGATGTCTGCCCCCAGCCCACCGCTGGGGCCACAGTCAGACTGGTGTGTGCCTTCTCTTCCCCTCTCCTAGGGGCGGGATTCACTGTGGGGTGGTGTGGCCCGTCTGGTCTACTTGCACACTGCCAGGCTTGTGGTGCTGGGGAGCTGGCGTATTAGCTGGGGTGGGTAGGCAAGGTGCACGGGGGCGGGAGGGTCAGGCTTTGCTCGCTTCTCCTTAGGTGATCCACTTCAGGAGGGGCCCCTCTTCCGTGGGCCTCTCGTCTGGGCTTGGCTCCGGAGACTCCGTTCTGCTAATCCTCTGGCGGTTTTCTGGGTTCTTTAGGCAGGTGTAGGTGGAATCTAAGTGATCAGCAGGACGCGCGGTGAGCCCAGCGTCCTCCTAAGCCGCCATCTTCCGGAACTCCCAACCTCAATCTTGGTTCTACGAAGTCATTCTACAGGTGGTCTCCCAATGCTGGGGAAGGGAAGGTCCCAAGGTGAAGCAGCACTAAACCACCTCACTGCACCTTTCTTATGATGATGTGAGAAAATAAGTTGCCTCCATGATGAAAATCTACCACATCTTCTTTATCCATTCATCCATCGATGGACATTTGGGCTCTTTCCATACTTTGGCTATTGTCGATAGTGCTGCTATAAACATGGGGGTGCATGTGTCCCTTTGAAACAGCACACCTGTATCCCGTGGATAAATGCCTAGTAGTGTAATTGCTGGGTTGTAGGGTAGTTCTATTTTTAGTTTTTTGAGGAACCTCCACACTGTTTTCCAGAGTGGCTGCACTAGCTTGCATTCCCACCAACAATGAAAAAGAGATCCTCTTTCTCTGCATCCTTGCCAACATCTGTTGTTGCCTGAGTTGTTGTTAATGTTAGCCATTCTGACAGGTGTGAGGTAGTATCTCATTGTGGTTTTGATTTGTATTTCTCTGATGATGAGTGATGTGGAGCATTTTTTCATGTGTCGGTTGGCCATCTGGATGTCTTCTTTGGAGAAGTGTCTATTCATGTCTTTTGCCCATTTCTTCACTGGATTACTTGTTTTTTGGGTATTGAGTTTGATAAGTTCTTTATAGATTTTGGATACTAACCCTTTATCTGATATGTCATTTGCAAATATCTTCTCCCATTATGTTGGTTGCCTTTTAGTTTTGCTCATTGTTTCCTTTGCTGTGCAGAAGCTTTTTATTTTGATGAGGTCCCAGTAGTTCATTTTTGCTTTTTTTCCCCTTGCTTCCAGAGACGTGTTGAGTAAGAAGTTGCTGCGGGCAAGATCAAAGAGGTTTTTGCCTGCTTTCTTCTATAGGATTTTGATGGCTTCCTGTCCTACATTGAGGTCTTCATTCCATTTTGAGTTCATTTTTGTATATGGTGTAAGAAGGTGGTCCAGGTTCATTCTTCTGCATGTTGCTGTCCAGTTTTCCCAGCACCACTTGCTGAAGAGACTGTCTTTATTCCATTGGATATTCTTTCCTGCTTTGTCAAAGATTAGTTGGCCATATGTTTGTGGGTCCATTTCTGGGTTCTCTATTCTGTTCCATTGATCTGAGTGTTCTTGTGCCATGGAGATATTTTTTTGTATAAGAGAGTCATTCTGAGCATAAATCTTTTAGAATGGTGGCTGATACATGATTAGTAAATTTTACTCAATTACATGTTGTCCAATGTTTAGACAATGTGAGACATAAATGATCCGATGGATAGCCTTTAACTTACATAGGTATATTCTTGCAGTTATCTTTGCATTTCAAGGACAAAATCTTGGCTAGTTGCTAGTATATCTATCACTACCTTTTTTACACTAACAGTTACATGAATGAAGGAAGTTTGAAAAACCCTGATCTGGTCCACTAGCATATTTCTACAGTCACTCAGTTTGCAACCTTGTCTCCACAACTCTGGTGCCTCTGCAGTGGAGAGCTTATTCATCCCCATCCAAAGTAGCCTGGGTTTGTGTTTTTTCTCCAGCAAAGAGGCCTCAAGACAGTGAATGTTAATCTGGAAGCACCTTTCTGAAGCTGATTCCCAGATGAATATGTCTTGCTGAATTTCACTAGTTTTCTCCTAGACACACCCTAACTGACAAATTAAGTTGATCTTTACTGTTTCCCTCAAATCTCAGCTCTCTTTCCTCTCTCCCTTGCTTCTGTTAGTCATGCCACCATTTTCTGGGTAAGTTTTATATTTCAACTTCTCAGGATTGGTTGCCTGGAAAGAAAAATTTTTAGCAATAGGAATAGAATGGGGATCAATCAGTCATAATTGTCTTCCTTGGGTACAGATTAGGCAGAAGTTGGCCAACTTGATCAATTTTTCAGCCAGAATCAAACTGGACATTCAATCTCTTATCTATGAATTTATTTCCTCCATTAAATCTTCCTGGGCTATATTTCTTCACTTTCTCACCAATCAATTTCTACTCCCCGTAAAGACCCGATGAAAACCTTATGTTTCTTCTTTTTAAAAAGCCTTCTTTTTTTTTTTTTAGACCAGTTTTAGGTTTACAACAAAATTGAGAGGAAGGTACAGATATTTGCTAAGTACACACTGCACCCATGCTTGTATAGCTTCCTGCATTAACAACCCCCACCAGAATGTGCATTGTTTCACCACAGATGAACCTCTGTTAATTATAATCACTTGAAGTGCATAGTTTACCTTAGAGGTTATTCTTGGTGTTGAACATTTTATGGGTTTGGATAAATGTGTAATGCCATGTACTCATCATTATATTACTCAGAACATTTTCAGGGCCCTAAAGATGCCTTTGTGTTCTACCTGTTCACCTGCCCTGCCTCTCCCCCAACGAGTGAGCTTTTTATTGTTTCCATAGTTTTGTCTTTTCCCCCAGAATGTTAGATAGTTGGAATTATCTATAGTAAGATTTTTTTTTTAAGTAGCCTTTTGAACTTGGCTTCTTTCACTTAGTAACATGCTTTTCAGGTTTTTCCATGTCTTTTCACGGCTTGATAGCTCATTTCTTTTTAGCGCCAAATAATATTTCATTGTCTTGATATATCAGTGCATTTTTCCACTCACCTACAAGGATACCTTGCTTGTTTCCAAGTGTTTGCAATTATGAATAAAACTGCTATAAATATCTGGGTGCAGATTTTGTGTATATTTAAGTTTGCAATACCTTTGGGTAAATACCAAGGTATGTGATTGCTGGATCATATGGTAAGAATAATTTTAGTTTTTAAAGAAACTGCCTGTTTTGCAACTTTGGGAACTGTCTTCCAAAGTAACTTGTACCTTTTTGCATTCTCTCCAGCAATGCATGAGAGTTAGATTTTTAATGACTAGGTTTTTAACATAGTTAAATTTTTATTTATAGATTTGTCTTCAAAATGAGATTGGATATTATGGAGGGCAAGGCTGAGCCACACCTTATTGTAGTATGTATAATCTTCATTGTCTTACTCATAGTGGCTTAAACAATAGCACTGGATTTGAGAATTTTTGTCTTTCATTTGGTTGGCATGCTAAGGATGGGTCTAGGGACGTATATACTTTTCAGGTAACGAGGATGTTCAGAGACCTTTGAAATTCCTTGGAAGGAATTATGAGGCAAGTTGGATGATTGACAAAACATTTTCCTCTCTACCTGCCCCATCCACTCTTGACCCGGGTACCAACTCGTAATCTTTACTTCTCAGCTTGTTTGCTGCACTTGGTTAGAGAAGCCTTATTTGTCTTACCCTTCTGTTAGAACTAATAGCTTTTACCACTTGGCATTTTTCTATAATCACTGTCTTTTTCTTACAAAAGTCAGGAGACTTCCAGCACTCCCTGACTGCCTTTGCTCTTCAGTGCATCCCCAGAACTCAGTACTGCTTTCACCAAATGGGAGGCATTGAATAGCTACTGTTCAGATGAAGGAATGACTACCCAGTACATTAACTTTTAACTAAAATTTGATTAACGATAATGCTACATTATTAGCATTATCACTATCCTAACTTGAATTATATTTTAAACATGTTGGGATGGGTGAAAGATCTGGCATGGTGGGAAATGGAGTAATAGTTACATATTTTAGATGATAGTGACCTTAAACCCAATACTAATTTTCCACTAATTTCACTAAATCTTACCCAACACTGAGTATGTGGGATTTTTTTTTAAGATTTTATTTTATTAAAGTAATCTCCATACTCACTGTGAGGCTTGAACTCACAATGCCACTCCACTGACTGAGCCAGCCAAGCACTGCTGTGTTTTTTTTTTTTTTTCAAATGCCGTGTCCCTTCTGAGCCCTCTAAGTCCTCAGGTACATCTTTAATACACCATCATGTACCCTGTCTATGTAGAAGAACCAAGCAGTACGAAGTTTCCTTAGCATTCCCAGAAGCAACTCAAATCATACATTTCAGAAAATAATTCCCTTTCTTGTAATAACAGAATGACTTATAGACCATTTGCAAGGTATTACTTCAGTTGTAATTTTAGTTCAAAGCCACTGACAAATAGGACTTGAGCCCCTGGTGAGAATTCTCCCCTTAAAAAATAAAAATCCCCATTGTGCACTGCAGAGAGATGCAAAGAATTAATTGCCATGTCAACCTTGCATTTTCTGCCTAGTTCCACAGGGCTCATAATTAGACTTCAACTGTATTTTGGATGCAAACAATGTGCAAGCATACCCATGTTCTTTTTAAATTACAAAATTTGAGCCCACATGTTAACCTTAGGAGGACCTCAGGTTTATCTTGCCTACATGTGGGACGTGAGGCAGGTCATTAAAATGGAAGAAACTTGACGAGCAGAGCTGAGGACCCTGCCCGTGGTGTGCTGGGATCTGCAAAATGGAATGGGGGCCCTGGCATAACAACACCAGTTTTCCTGTGGAGGTGGAGATGATAACCCAGTGTCCAGGTGGATGGTGATCCCAACAAGGATCATTTGGACTCCTGCGTGGCTCCTTTAGTTAAGTGTTCAACTCCTGATCTCGGCTCAGGTCATGATCTCACAGTTCATGATATCAAGCCCGACGTTGGGCTCTGTGCTGACAGTGCAGAGCCTGCTTGGGATTCTCTCTCACTCTCTCTCTCTCTCTGCCTCCCCTGCTTGCGCTTGTGTGCACATTCTCTCTCTCTTTCTCAAAATAAATAAATAAACTTAAAAAAAAAAGAATAGTTCATGAGTGGCCTTGATATTCTTAGGTATTATTTCTCAGAAGCATTGTCCTGTATGTTTTATGTCTATAGTTCTGCCTTCTCCCCATGATCCCTCATCATGAATTCATCAAAAATGAGTCTATTTTTATCACCTGCCTGTATCACCCCTGGTGGCCAGAGTGGTAGTAGCTAAAAATAATGCTAATTACAGCAATAATAATAGCTGCCATTTATTGGCCATCTGTTATATTCTAGGAGATTGCTAAGAGCTTTCTGTGTGTTAGGTTGTTTATTCTTAAACCATCCTATTGTCATAGACATGTCTCATCTGGGGGAGAGCTACCTTGGCGGGTATCTTCACGGGACTCTCCTTGGTGTGGGGCAGTGCCTCCCTCCAGGGTTGCCACACTTTCAATCTCTCTGCCTCCAGCAAGCAAGTTAGGTAAGCAGACCCTCAGGCTGGATTATCTGGATGTTAGCATGAGCTAAGAGACAAGAGGGCAGCGATGGGGCTGATGAAATCTGTTTGAGCTGCTGGCAGTAGCATTTTGGACAGACTTCCTGCCCTGTCTGTGGAGCACTGGGGGCTCCTGCTGATCTTCCATGTGTGCCCATCTGTACTTGTGTAGATTCTCATACAGTCTCCTTGACTGCAACCACATTTCTGGTCATATCTGTGAATTGAGAACTTTTATGCTTGCTTTATAGAACAGGAAGCTGAAACTTACACAAATCATTAACCAAGGTCCTGTACAAACAAGTATGGTGAAGGGTTGGGTGTCAGAGTAGCTGCTTCCATTGACACCCATTGTGTAGGTTAAAGGGACTCATACCTCTGCTTGCCTGGTCAACTAGAGATGGTCACAGCAGCTGGGAAAGACAACAGAATGGCCTAGTTTTCACAAAAGACATGTGACTAGGTGTTTCCTTCATTTAACAAGATAAGCTGCCTTGATTTTCTTTACTTGGGTTGATCAATTAGACGTCCCCCTCATTCTTTCCCCCTTCATTTTCCCCTTTAAATGCTCCAAAGGATTGTAAACCCATGAGAGATTTCAGATCAAACACAAATTTTTTGTTTCTTGAAATCTAAAGTTCCAATTAAAAGGAAAAAAAAGCTACAACTGCATAAAACTTCATCACTTGAGCCCCAAGACAGGAAGGAGCCATAAAACAGTGACACGCTAGAAACAAATTACTTGCATTTATCAGTAAATGGGGCTGTGTATGCTAATGGGCTTCAGCTTGGGAACGTGAGGTCTGGCTGCATCCGGCTGGTTAAAAGCACAATTCATTACCAGGAGCCCGTGAAGGGTACACTCACAGCGTTTAGTGCCTGCTTCTGGGTCCCACAAGAGCAGCTGAGCATGTGCATGTTCCTTTGGAATGAATTCTCCTGGACTGTGGTTGTGAAGAGACTTCTGCTCTACAGGGCCACCCTGACCTAGCCCAGGCATGGAAACTGAAGATGAGCTCTTTTGAGGTTCCTAGTATGTGTCAATTGATGTGCCAGGAGCTTAATGTTTTGTTTTGGTCAATGAATCCTCAAGGCAACTTTTTCTTTTAAGTTTTGTTTTAATACTTCATTTATTTTTGAAAGAAGGAGAGAGAGAGAGAGCACAAGCAGGGGAGGGGCAGAGAGAGAGGGAGACAACAGAATTCGAAGCAGGCTCCAGCTGTCAGCACAGAGCCCGGTGTGGGGCTTGAAGCACAGAAAGTGAGATCATGACCTGAATCAAAGTAGGACACTTAACTGACTGAGTCACCCAAGTGCCCCAAGGCAGATACAGGCAGATAATAACACCATTTTATTATCTTTTTTAATTTTTGTTTTTATTTTATTTTATTTTTGAGAGAGAGAGAGAGAGAGAGAGAGAGAGAGAGAAAGCACATGGGGGCAGAGACACAGGGAGACAGAAGATCCTAAATCAGCTCTGTGCTGACATCAGAGAGCCCGATGTAGGGCTTACACTCTTGAATCGTTGAGATCATGACCTGAGTTGAAGTCAGACACTTAACCAACTGAGTCATCCAGGTGCCCCAATAACCCCATTTTATAAGTGAGGAAATGGGGATTCAGAAAGGTCACTTGCAGGCGGTCACACAGGAAGGGATCAGTACAACTTGAACCCGATTTTTTTTTTTTCAACTTTTTTTTTTTTTTTTTTAATTTATTTTTGGGACAGAGAGAGACAGAGCATGAACGGGGGAGGGGCAGAGAGAGAGGGAGACACAGAATCGGAAACAGGCTCCAGGCTCCGAGCCATCAGCCCAGAGCCTGACGCGGGGCTCGAACTCACGGACCGCGAGATCGTGACCTGGCTGAAGTCGGCCGCTTAACCAACTGCGCCACCCAGGCGCCCCTGAACCCGATTTTTAAGTTGACCTTGGCAGGCCACCTTACCTCACAGGACCTGTGTCTGACGAAGAAGAGCTCTAATTGGCAAAGGATTGTGAGTGTGGGCTTTCAAATCAGGCAGACCTGGTTGCAGTCTCCTCTAACTAACCGTGTAACATCTGATAAAGACTTCCCAGCATCTGTGTCTTTGTTACATGGGGTTTTAATACATTGTCGTAAGACATGTTAAGATTGAACCAATGTGGGGCACGTGTTGACAGTCAGTGGGCATTGATATTGCTGCTGTTATTTTTAACTTATCTTGCCTTTGAGGGTTCTATATTCTTTGTCTTTATTTACCTCTGTATATCTAAAGAACTGCAGGGATTCCTTTTCTTAGCTCTAAATTGTTCAAACTGTCATTCCAACTCATGGGCATTTACAGAGCCTTCCGGTATTAATGTTGTGGACCTCGATGCTGTCAGGAATCAAATGGAAATGGAATTATTGGCTAAGACTACTACTTCTTTTTTTTTTCTTATTGCATGTGACAGGAAATCAAGTTCAAACAAACATGAACAAAACTGTCTTGGAACTGAAGAGTGGATTTGGCTTCAGACTTTGCACGATCCGGGTTCAGATCATATTGCAGGCACCTGGCATGTCTGTTTCTATGCCTGTTGTTTCTTTCACTCTGTGTTAACTCAATTTGTACATGAAAGCAGTGATGCTGATTCTACCTCTCAGGTTGATGTCCTTGGGAAAAGGGAGGGAACTCTTTAAAGTCCTAGGATTCACTCTGGACCATCTGAGTCAAGTGCCTCCAACCCTACTGTTGAGCCTGAGGGGACTGGCATTACTGATTGGTCTCATAGAGGTGAGCCCCACCCAAAGGACTGTGCTGGGAGTGAGGAAAGTCTCCCCGCCCCCTGACTCTGAAAGGAAACAGTCTGGGCCTTCCAAAGGAAGTAGATGGAGGCCGAGCAGCCAAATAACAAATGTTGATAACAAGTACATAGTCTCTGTCCTTCTGATACTTAGAGTCTGGTGTAGGGATCAGCATACTCTGGAAAGGTCCAGGTAGTAAATGTTTTTTAGGCCATGTGGTCACTACTCCACTCTGCTGTTAGAGCATAAAACAGTCCTAGGCAATTGGTAAATGAATGAGCATGGCTGCTTTCCAATAAAACTTTATTTGCGGACATGGATTTGAATTGCATATTTTTCATGTGTCATGGAATATTCTTTTGCTTTTCTTGAACTGATGAAAAATGTAAAAACCATTTCCCAGCTCACGGATCATATAAGAACAGGCAGCAGGCTACATTTGGTTAACCCCTGATCTACAGGTTAAAAACAAAAATTTTCCAGGTCCTCCCATTTCCCCCCATTGCCAGATTTATTTATCTCTTGTATCACCTGTAGCAGGGGGACGTAAGGCAGTCCAGGTGAGGAGCATTTGCTCCAGTAGTGGGTGGCAGTACTCACTTCCAAGTATCATTGAGCAGTTTTGTATTTAATGGGCTTTTGTGGCCAGTCCAGAATATTATTTTGGACACAGTTATTAATTTTCTCTGCTTTGTAAGTCCTGGAGGGCTCTTTAATCAATCACCAAGTATTTTCTTGCTTTCGGATCAGTCTTCTAAATCACCACGGGCGTCAGAAAGAAGGCAAGAATGCTTTGATCTACTCCTTCTCCAACTCTTAACTATAGTCAAAGTAAAGTTCTTGGTACTCTGCAAGAAAAAAAAATTTACGTTGGCAACTTTGAGCTCTTTCTCTTCCACATGTGTGAGATTGTTGGAGGCAAATGAAAAGTGCTGAGATTTCCCGAAGATCAGCACTTAAGACTATGCACTAGAGGTGCTTTGCAATGTTTTTCTTTCTCTAGTCAAGTCTGGAGAAGAACCTTGAAAACAACCTTTGTAAAAAAATTCAAGTATAGTTAATGTATAGTATAATAGTGTTTCAGGTGTACAATATAGTGATTCAACAATTCTATGCATTTCTCAGTGCTCATCAAGGTAAGTGTGCTCTTAATCCCTTCACATATATCACCCATCCCCCCACCCACTTCCCCTCTGGTGACCATCTGTTTGTTCTCCACACTTAAGAGTCTGTTTTTTTGGTTTGTTCCTTTCTTCCCCCTTTGTTTGCTGGTTTTGTTTATAAATTACACATGAGTGAAATCGTACGGTATTTGTCTTTTTCTTACTGACTTATTTCACTTAGCATAATACTCTCCAGCTCCATCCATGTCATTGCAAATGGCAAGATTTCATTCTTTTTTATGGCTGAATAATATTCCAGTGTCAGTATATGTGTGTGTGTGTGTGTGTGTGTGTGTGTGTGTGTAACCATATCTTCTTTATCCCAGTCATCAATCAGTGGACACTTGGGCTGTTTCCTTAATTTGGCTATTGTAGAGGGTATTGTGCTACTATAAACATCAGGGTACGTGTATCCCTTTGAATTTGTGTTTTTGTATTCTTTGGGTAAATATCCAGAAGTGCAATTGCTGGATAATAGAGTAGTTCTACTTGTAACTTTTTGAGGAATTTCCATACTGTTTTCCGCAGTGGCTGCCCCAGTTTGCATTCCGACCAACAGTGCAAGAGGATCCCCCTTTCTCCACATCCTTGCCAACACCTTTTGTTTCTTGTGTTGTTGATTTTAGCCATTCTGACAGGTGTTAGGTGATATCTCATTGTGGTTTTGATTTGCATTTCCCTGATGATGAGTGGTGTTGAGTGACTTTTCATGTGTCTGTTTGCCATCTGGATGTCTTCTTTGGAACAATGTCTGTTCATGTCTTCTGCCCTTTTTTAAGTTGGATTATCCATTTTTTGAGGTGTTGAGTTTTATAAGTTCTTTATATATGTTGGGTACTAAGCCTTTATTGGATATGTCATTTGCAAATATCTTGTCCCCTTCCTTAGGTTTCCTTTGGGGTTTGTTGACTGTTTCCTTCACTCTGCAGAAGCTTTTTATTCTGATGTAGTCTCGATGGATTTTTTTTTTTTTTTTTTTTTGCGCTTTCATTTCTCTTACTTTAGGAGACCTATCTAGACAGAAGTTGCTTTGGCCATTGTCAAAGAAGTTACTGCCTGTGTTCTCTAGGATTTTTATCTTTCAGGTTTCACATTTCAGTCTTTCATCCATTTTGAATTTCTTTTTGTGTATTGTGCGAGAAAGTGGTTCAGTTTAAATCTTCTGCATGTTGCTGTCCAGTTTTCCCAACACCATTTGTGGAAGAGACTGTCTTTTTTCTATTGGATATTATTTCCTGTTTTGCTGAAGATTAATTGACCATATAGTTGTGGGTTCACTTCTGGGTTTTCTATTCTGTTCTGTTGATCTATGTGTCTATTTTTGTGCCAGTACCATACTGTTATGTTAACTACAGCTTTGTAATGTAACTTGAAGTCCAGAATTATGATGTCTCCTGCCTTTTTTTTTCCCCTCAAGGTTACTTTGTTTTTTGGGGATCTTTTGTGGTTCCATACGAATTTTGGGATTGTTTGCTCTAGCTCTGTGAAAAATGCTGTTGGTATTTTGATAGGGATTGCAGGGAATTAAATTTTTAATTTTTTGAGGAAACTGTTTTCCACAGGGGCTGCATCAGTTTACATTCCCACCAATAGTCCATTAGGGTTCCTTTTTCTCCACATCCTTGCCAACACTTGTTATTTCTTGTGTTTTTGATTTTAGCCATTGTGATAGGTGTGAGGTGATAACTCACTGTTTTTTGATTTGCATTTCCCTGATAATGAGTGATGTTGAGCATCTTTTCATGTGTCTGTTGGCCATCTGTATATCTTCTTTGGAGAAATATCTATTCATGTACTCTGCCTGTTTTTTAATAGGATTATTTTTGTGTTGAGGTATATAAAGACTTTATATATTTTGGGTATTAACCCCTAATCAGGTCTATCATCTGCATATATTTTCTCTCACTCACTACGTTGCCTTTTCATTTTTTGATGGTTTGTTACAGCTGGTTTCTTATGCAAAAGTTTTTTATTTTAGTACAGCCACAATAGTTTGATTTTGCTTTTATTTCTCTTGCCAGAGGAAACATATCCAAAAAACATTTCTACAGTTGATGCCAAAGAAATTTCTGTCTTTGTTTTCTTCTAGGAATTTGATGGTTTTGGGTCTCACATTTAGGACTTTAATCTATTTTGAGTTTATTTTTGTGTATGGTGTAATAAAGTGGTCCAGTTTCCTTCTTTGTCATGTACCTGTTCAGTTTTCTGGCACCATTTGTTGAAGAAACTGTCTTTCTCCCACTGCATATTCTTGCCTCTTTTGTTGAGGTTAATTGACCATATAATTGTGGGTGTATTGGTGTATTTTTGGACTCTATATTCTGTTCTCTTTACCTCTGTGTCTATTTTTCTGCCAGTACATAGTGTTTTGATTACTATGGCTTTGTAGTATATCTTGAAATCTGAGATTGTGATAACTCCAGCTTTGTTGTTCTTTCTCAAGATTGCTTTGGCTGTCAGGGTCTTTTGTGGTTCCACACAAATTTTAAGATTATTTGCTCTTGTTCTATGAAAAATGCTTTTGGCATTTTAATAGACATTGTATTGAATCTATAGATTGCTTTGGGGAGTTTAACGATATTTTTTCCCGTAATTCATGACCATGGAATTTCTTTCCATTTGTTTGTGTCATCTTCAATTTCCTTCATCAGTGTTGTATAGTTTTTTGAGTACTGGTCTTTTACCACCTTGGTTAAGTTTATCCCTGGGTATTTTATTATTTTTGGTGTGATTACAATTGGGATTGTTTTCTTAATTTCTCTTTCTGCTGCTTCATTATTAGTGTATAGAAATGGAATGAATTTCTGTACATTGATTTTGTATCCTATGACTTTTTAAAATTCATTTATCAGTTCTAGTAGTTTTCGATAGAGTATTTAGGGTTTTTAAATATAGTGTTATGTCATCTGCAAATAGGAAGTTTTCCTTTTTCCTTACCAATTTGGATGATTTTTATTTCTTGTCTGATTGCTGTGGCTAGGACTTCTAGTACTAGGCTAAATAAAAGTGGTGCAAGAGGATATTCTTGTCTTGTTCCTGATCTTAGGGGATAAGCTCTCAGTGTTTCACCTTTCAATATGATGTTAGTTGTGGGTTTTCCTATATGGCTTTTATTGTGTTTAGATATGTTCCCTCTAAACCTACTTTGAGGGCTTTTTAAAAATTAATTTGTTTAATTTATTTTTTTAAGTAATCTCTGCATCCAATGTGGGTGGGGCTTGAACTCACGATGCTCTAACGACTGACCAAGTCAGATGACCCTGATTTGTGAATTTTGAATCATTCTTGCATCCTTGGAATAAACCTCATTTTATCATGGTTTGTAATTTTTTAAAATGTATTCTTGAATTCAGTTTGTTACAGTCTTTGATTTAAAGTCTATTTTGTCTTACATAAGTATGGCTACCCTATCTTTAGTTTAGCCTCACTTTGCATGATAAATGTTCTTCCATCCCTTCAATTTCAATCTTCATTTGTCTACGTCTGAAGTGAATCTCTTGTAGGCAGCATATGGATGAGTCTGTTTTTTTTTTTTTTAAACCTATGTA
Organism: Neofelis nebulosa; assembly: GCF_028018385.1. Classification (NCBI taxonomy): domain Eukaryota; kingdom Metazoa; phylum Chordata; class Mammalia; order Carnivora; family Felidae; genus Neofelis; species Neofelis nebulosa. The sequence continues at coordinate 118,285,662 of NC_080782.1, read as the reverse complement.
GTCACCCTATGTTGCTTTATTGGAGCATTTAGTTCAGTTATGTTTAATGTAATTATTGATAGTTATGTACTTAATGCCATTTGTTACTTATTTTATAGTTGCTTTTGTAGTTCTGTTATTTTTTTCTCTTGCTCTCTTGCCTTGTGGTTTGATGGCTTTCTTTAGTGATAGGCTTTTTTTCTTTATTTTTTCCCATATATGTTACAGATTTTTGATTCGTGGTTACCATTAAGTTTATATATAACATCCTTTGCATATAGCCGTCTATATTAAGTTGATGATTGCTCAAGTTTGAACCCATTGTAAAAGCATTAAATTTTCACTCCCTCCCCCAACCCCAGGTTTTATGTACATGATGTCATACTTTGCATCTTTTGTTTTCCTTTCTTTTTTTTAAAGTAAGCTCTATACCCAACGTGGGCCCTAAAGTCAGGATCCTGAGATCAAGAGAGTTGCATGCTCTAGTGAGTGAGCCAGCCAGGCACCCCATACTTTACATCCTTCCATTTTGTGAATTCTTTGACTGATTTTTGTAGGCATAATTGATTTTATGCCTTTTGTCCTTTAATTTCTGTACTGGTTTTATAAGTGGTTAATCTACTACTTTTATTATATTAGTATTTACCTGTGAAATTTTCCCTTTCCTTATTTTCTTATTCCTAATTCTTTTTTTTTTTTCTCTACTCAAAGAATTCCCTTTAATGTTTCATGTAAGGATGGTTTGGTGGTAATGAACTCCTTCAGCTCCTATTTGAGGAACTCTATCTCTCCTTCTATTCTGAATGATTGCCTTGCTGACTAGAGTATTTTTGATTGCAGGTTTTTTTCGTTTTGACACTTTGAATATATCATGACGCTTCTTCTGGCCTGCAAAGTTTCTGTTGAAAACTAGCAGGTAGCCTTATAGGAGTTCTCTTGTATTTAACTATTCTTTCTCTTGCTGCTTTAAAAATTCCCTCTTTTTTACAACTTCTTGCCATTTTAGTTATCACGTGTCTTCATGTGGTCCTCCTTGGGTTGATTTTTTGGGGGGCTCTCTGTGACTCCTGGATCTGGATGTCTGTTTCCTTCTCCAGATTAGGGACATTTTCAGCTATTATTTCTTCAAATCATTTTTGTGCCCCCTTTTCTCTCTCTTCTTTTAGGATCCCTATAATGTGAATTTTATTCCACTTGATGATGTCACTGAATTCCCTCAACCTATTCTCATTTTTTATTATTCTTTTTTCTTTTTGCTGTTCAGCTTTGTTGCTTTTCATTACTCTGTCTTCCAAACACTAATATGACTTTCTCCTTCCTTTAATCTACTATTGATTCCCTCTGGTTAGAGTTCTTAATCTTGGATTCTTTTTTATATTTTTTATCTTTTGGTTGAAGATCTCACTGACACCACTCTTTTTTCAAGACTGTATGTATCCTTATGACTATTATTTGTATTCTCTATCAGAGAATGTTACTTATCTTCTTTTTGTTTAGCTCCTTTGCTGTGATTTTGTCCTGTTCCTTTCGTTTGAGACATAATCCTCTGTCTCCTCATTTTGTCTAACTCTGTTTTTGTTTCTATGTGTCAGAAATGTCAACTATGTCTCCTGATCTTGAAAGTAGTGGCCTTATTAAGAAGAGGTCTGGTAGTGCTCTGTAAAACAATGCCCCCTGTTGACCAAAACCAGCTACTTCAGTGGTGTCTCCTATGTGTGTTTCATGCACTCTATTGTTGTGGCTGAGCCACATTTGCCTTTGGTCTGGTCATCTGCAATGGCTCTTTGCCTCTTGAGGGTTGGAGTTTGATCCCTATGCTGTCAAGGTGGCAGTCTGGGTCTCCTTGGGCTTATAGTTGGGTCAGACCAGGTGCTTGCCCTTAACCCATTTGTGGGGGCTGTGGTCACACCCACTGTATGACTCTCCCCTGCATTATCCCCTGAAAGGCTTTTGTTGGTGGGTGGGGCCTGCAGTCAGACCAGATGTCTGCCTCCACCCTGCTGCTGGGGTTGCAGTAGGAACTGGTGTGTATGGTTACCTTCCTTTCTCCCCAGGGTAGGAGTCACTTTGGGGCACTGGTTGCTGTAATGGTTGCTTGTAGAATGAGTTATGTCAGGCATTGATTTGGAGTGGTTGGAGGGTGTTGATTGCAGGAGAATATGGGGGTGTGATATGGCATTAGCAAGCTAGGTAGAGTGTTTCAGTTGGCTCTTGTAGGTATCTCCTTATCTAGGTTGTGGGGGTGGGGAGAATGGCACCTGACAACTCTTTTGTTCTTGGAGAAGGCTCCTAAAGATCCTTGACCTTCTAGCACATGTTCCAAGATTAATAAATAAATATTTTTCCTGAATTCTCCAGGTGCTTTTAATACTGCTGTTTCTATGCTCTATCTCAGTGGAGTTGTTTGTTATGCTGTCTTTTTCAGGGTAGAAACTCCATTTCCTATCTCCCTATAGCTCTTCCAGAGCCAAGCTGGCTGATTTTTAAAGTACCTGGAATTAAGTAAGCTCCATTGGTTGTATTAACTCAAGAAGTTAAGACCCACTGGTTTTCAAAGCCAAATACTATGGGGGCTTGTCTTCCCAGTGCAGATTCCCTGTGTCTGGGGTGCCTGGTATGAGGTCTGTTCCTCTTCCTTCTCCTTGCTTGTGGTGTCCTTCCCATTTGTGGTTAGTCTTGCTGGGAGTTTGGTTTCCAATAGAATCTCCACCTCTCGTACCATTTTTAATCTGGCCTTCTCTCCACAGTTAACTGTGGAGACTCTGTTCTGCCAGTCTTGCAGTTTTCTGAGTTAGTTGCCCTGATGTGGCTTTTATCTAGATATATCCATGGGAGGAGGTAAGCTTGGACACCTGCGGCACGTTGGACAGCTGGGAGCCTGGCGCCTGCTTTGGATTCTGTCTCCTTCTCTCTTTGCCCCTTCCCACTCACACTCTGTCTCTCTCTCTCCCTCAAAAATAAATAAACTCGCTTAGTATCCTCCTACTTGGCCATCTTCCCAGGCTCCTCTATCTCATGCAAATATCTTTATTACAGAGACTATGTCCTTCCTACCTTATTTTATTATTATTTTTAAGTAAGCCCAATGTGGGGCTTAAACTCATGATCCATGAGATCAAGCATTCTCTACCAACTGGGCCAGCCAGGTGCCCCTTATTACCATTTTAATAAAATTGTAGTAAATGTAAGGGATTATGCAGAAAAGAAAAAAAAAAACCCACAACAATAACAACAAAAATCCCTCCAAACATGTGGATCTCCATTTTGGGGTTAGATTGGTACATTTCATGAAATTCAAAGGTCTGAAAAATTCAAAGATCTAAAAGTTCCATACTTTTAGACATATATTTTTATACGAAAAGTTTGAGCAGGAAACTGTAGCTTATATGTATTTATTTATAAACTGTATGTCTTGTACTGATTCCATATAGGTCAAATATTAGTAAGGCACAAATGCCTGTTTTTTTTTTTAACTAAAATACTATGTATTTCCATACTTCAATGGACCATTTTGGATTTTAGAGGGCATTGGTTCGGTTTAGAAGATAAGAGCTTCGGGGCACCTGGGTGACTCAATTGGTTAAGTGACCGACTTCAGCTCAGGTCAGGATCTCACAGTCTGTGAGTTTGAGCCCCGTGTCAGGCTCTGTGCTGACAGCTCTGAACCTGGAGCCTGCTTTGGATTCTATGTCTCCCTCTCTATCTGCCCCTCCCCCGCTCGTGTTCTGTCTCTCTTTCAAAAATAAATAAACATTAAGGGGTGCCTGGGTGGCTCAGTTAGTTGGGCAACTGACTTCAGCTCAGGTCACAATCTCGTGGTTCACGAGTTTGAGCCCCGCACCGGGCTTTGTGCTGACATCTGGGAGCCTGGGTCCTGTTTTGGATTCTGTGTCTCCCTCTCTCTCTGCCCCTTCCCGCTCGCACTCTGTCTTTCTCTCCCTCAAAAATAAATAAACATTAAAAAAAATTAAAAAACATAAACATTACAAATATTAAAAAAAAAGAAGATAAGAGCTTTAACAAAGAACCTCTGAATTTTGAAGAGTCTGAAAAACATCTCTCTAGCCTACCTTGGCATCTGTAAATGGCCTTCAGATCATTCATGACCCTCCTTTGCAAAGTAGTGTATGTATAGTTATTTTTCTAGACTTTGGGTCATCACTTGAATCAGATTCTCAAAGATAAGGATCTCCAGACAAACTTACTAATGGAGTCCAGCTGTTCCAAAAGACAGAAAAGAAGGAAATTTGCCAGAGTCAAGTAAATTCATAAATGAGGTGATAATTGCATTTACTGAATTCCTATTTCATTGCTTTTAAGATTGCTCAGATCTCTCTTTTTCAGTCTCACTTTTGGGGGATTAGGTATTCATAAACTATGTAACTATATAACACATTCTCTCAATTGTAAAGTGAGATTTCTTTGGATTTTTCAATGCTAGCAATACTTTATTGAGGAATAATTTTCATAGAGTAAAATGCACAAAATTTAAATGTACTACTTGATGAATTTTGACAAATGAGTATATCTCAGTAATCATCACCCAGATTTAGATGCAGAATTTTTCCATCACTTCAGAATCTTCACTTATTTGCCTTTGCAGGCACCCCCTCCTTTCCACTAGAGGCAATTGCTACTATGATACCTATCACTGGAAATAATTTTGGCCTAGATTTGAATTGCATATAAATAGAAACATATGCTTTACATTTCTTTTTTTGGTGACTGATTTCTTTAACTCAATATAACGTTTTTGATCCTCAAATAGTTGCCTGTAGAAGCCCTTTTTTATTGTTGAGAAGTGTTCTATTGTACAGATATTCCATAGTTCTTTTATTCTCTAGCTAGTGGATATCTGAATCATTTTGTCTTTGGTTATTATGCATAATGATGCTATGGACATTCACGTACATGTGTTTTTGTGAACATATACTCATTTCTCTTAGGAATATACTCTGGAGTGAAATTTGTGAGTCAGTGGGTAGGTGTTATTTAACTTGATTGGAAGCTGCCAAACTGTTTTTACAGTGATTGTACCGTTTTACTTTCCCACTGGAAATATGTGAGAGTTCCAATTACTCTGTATCCTTGACCACACTTGATTCTATGTTCAAAAAAATTCTTTTTTATTCTGGTGGGTATGTTGTCTTCTTCTCTTTACCTCCCTTTTAACACTTCTGAATTTGAGATGCTTTTTAGAATTAATATCAAAAGAAAGACACTTACCTGGCAGATGAATGAGTCATGACAGATCAGAATTGTCTCTGACTCCTCAAATTCAAACCTAGAGTGTACAGAAGGAATCTGTTCAATTGTAAGCTTGCTTGAGAGATTTGTTTGGTAGCACTATTTTAGGTAAATCTAAATTAAATGTGGCTATCTCTTTATTGGTGAAAATGTCTTAAAAAGATCACATTATCCTGTAACATTGAAACAAAAGGTGTTTTATATACAGATTGCCGCCCATTGCAACTAACGGCAGAAATTTCTAAATGCTTTGGAGTCCTTTATTAGAGTTTTCTCAGCTCAAAGAAGCAGGTATAATACTTCATGTGCCTGAACTTCCTCTGACTGGGTTTTAGTTAGACTTCTAGTGGCATGTATTTCAGTTAAGAAAACCATAAATAGGAGTTTAACTGAATAGGAAATGAAGATAAACTTTACTGTTCTTTGATTTGCCTTGAAAGTATTTTTTAAGCTACACATGTACATGGTGTAAAATTCAAGTTTTGAAAGTAAACAGTAAAATATGTCCTTTATTTCTCTTCCTCGGGAGAGGCCACTGTTAGCAGTTTCTTGTGTGAACTTCAGGAGATATTCTATACAAAAATAGGGAAATATGTCTATCTTCCCTTGCTCCTAGCTGGTCCCCCTCCTTTTCTTCTTTTTTAAAGCAGACAAATGGAAACACAGGAGGCATGCTGTTCCGTATTATGCTTTTCCTACTTCACAATATACTTTGATTTACTTTGAAATTTTACTCCTATTCCTGAAGTAGTAACAAAGGGGTCAAGAATATAAATGTGGGTTAGCGCAAGCTAAGTGTTGCTAAAAGATTGCCCAAGGCCAAAAGTGTTAACAGAAGAATCTTTATGAACAAGGCTAAGTCTCAAGCATTGCTTGAAGGGAATCAAGAAGGAAGAGCTATCTTGTTAATGAGTAAAAGTGTGCAGTTATTACTAAATTAGAAATCATGCAGGTTTCATTTAATTTCTTTTTTAATTCCCTAAAATGTTACTTTGTTGGTGGGTTATCTCCTTGATTCTGAGGAAGATGGAATTCTAGGTATCTTTTCTTGGTTCTGGATCTGAATACTGTCTGTCTCTCATGTCTAGGCCTTTTGGAAACTGGTCGAAGCTGTGGACTTTTATCCCAGAAAATTCCATGTAGGTACAGATAAATTTGACTTTAACTTGATAGGGCTCATAGAATCCCAAAGCTAATTGGTCCAAATCTCTTGAAGCAGTCAGTTCTGATATAGCTGGGGAATAAAGGAAGATTGTGTTCATCGATTGTCCATCCCTCGGGTTTGTTAGCACTGAGCCTATCATTTTTATTATGTTAGGAACTGTAGTAAATAAAAAAGCTGATGGAAACTTTTTGGGGGCAGAAGTTAAAATGTATAAACTTACAGATGATTTCCTTCCATCATTTCCTTTAAAATAATGGGTTTATGTTAGACTTTATATGCAAAAATATGGTTGTCAAGGGCATGAGCTTTATGTCAGAATGACAGAGGACAAGGGAGTAAGATCCAAACTGTGTTCTGCCACTTAGTATATGACAATTGATGCTTGTTAGCCCTTTAAATCTATAAAGTAAGGTTAACAGTGTACCTTTTGGCTTGGTGTGAGTGTTCCATGAGATAATGCATGAAGCACAGTGTCTGGTGTGAATAAGAGATCACGTATTTTCTGTCAATTCTGCCCCAATGACTGAGATTCTTAATATTTCAGAATTGTATCAGATGAATCTCTATCTTATTCATGATTATTTTGAAAGATAAGTGACCTAATCACCTTGAGACTAGCTGAGGAGTTCAAGATCATGATTGCCAAATGGTACAATTATAGTTAGAAACGTGCTTGGAGTTCCACTGGCCACTGGGGGGAAATGGGTTTCATAGGGTTACTAGAAATGTTAAAGTTTATGGAACAGAATAATTACTGTAATAGTAACCTCAGCATCTTGTATTTATATATGTTGGTCTTCTCAAGCCTAAGAAGCTTTTTATTATTACTGTTAAACCAGTTAATGGGATCCCATTCATAAAAGCAAGCTGATTAACTGCCTAACATTATAAAATACGCTTGTCCTTGGGTTGGTCTTATGATTCCTGAGAATTAAAAGAAAGCTTACAAGTATTCATATTCACTCAAGATTTGTTGAAAATAACCATGTTTCCCAAATTTGACACATTCTCCCTATCTTTCTTACTCCAAAGATAAAAGTCATCCTACAGTCATTTATTGTTTTTTAACCTAAACAGTGAATAGTTTAGCAGGGCTTCTGAACCTAAGTAGGATTTTGCCAAGCCTCTGCGTGTGTGTGTGTGTGCATGCATGCCTGTGCGAATGCATTTTGTGTATGTTTCTGCATTTGTATTCTTTTCCAGTCATCTTGTGGCTCAGAAGAGAAAAGACACTAAGAATAAGGGCATGAGAAGTCCATTCATCACTGGGGTCTGCCTCTCCGCCTGACTAGTGGCTCCCCAGGGAGTCTTAACAAGGTGCTGCTGAGTCCAAGTTCTTCTCCCCTCCCCCAAACAATCCTGGGAACACAATAATTTGAGGCTGTTCTGTCACCTTCACCCCCAGGCTTTGCAGGATCTCCCCTCCCCCATTCATCTCTGGGCCCATCAGGGATGTGGGCAAAGGAAGCATTAAAATGGATAGATTGATAGCCCTAAGATCACATCGATCTTCAAATGTGTTGAATATTATGTCAATTATTCATCACTCAGAGATATCATTGCAGGGAAAAATCATATTAAGAGGAGCCAGGAAAACTAAAGGTTATAAATTCCTACCCGGCATAGTTTCTGGAAGCTCTGGAATTCAGTGCCAGCTCCTCTGTGGGGGGTCTTGTTGGCCTGCAGGAGAGTTAGTCTTCCTTTTAGAGAGGTTTCTTTTCCAGCTTTACTTCCCACCAGCAAAGAAGCAACTTCCCATAACTGGAGAAGGGCTGGATAACTCTATAAATATAATCCTCCTAAGCTTCTTTTGAATTCTGACTCCACCAAGACTCTGATATGTTAGAAAAATGAGATTTTTCTCTCTGTTGACTCCTCAGTAAACCATTTGCTCTACTCTTAGATGATATCAATAATGGGTGTCTGAGAAGGTGGCAAATGACACAGGTAAATAGGAATCCACCTAACATAGAGAGCAGGGGACAGAGAGAATGTGAGGGTTCAAAGACTCTGCCACTAGGCTATGATATGATTCAACATTTCCAGACTCATTTTGTGAGTTTAGGGATCACACCAACTTCAGATTAAATTAGATAACCTAACTCCCATAATTACAAATCCCCCAACCTCATGAAGCTGCCATTCCTTGATGCCATGTTTTGTGAAAGGTCCACTAAGTCATTCTACAGAGTCTCTGAAGATTCCTGGGGTGATGCATTTATGCCTGTGTAGGGGTCTATGCTGTGCATAGCTTCTCCTGGAAGCACTGCTCCCCATTGCCAACCTCGTTCCCACCACTAGATACAAATCCCTCATTTCACTTTCTCAGAGAAATACCAACACAGCGACCATCCTTCCAGTCTATTTCCACTCAGTAGATACTCCTTGAGTTCCTAGAACGTGCTATGGAGAAGCAGTTGTGAGCAAGATGAGTGGCTTTGCTCACTGGAGCCTACATCCCAGGAGGAATGATGTGCCAAACGTGAGTCACCAGAAAGTGCACAGGGAATTCAGGTAGTAACAGGTGCTGAGAAGGTGATGGGGAGCGCAGTGGGATATGAGCTCAAGGAAGGCCCTTTTGAGGAGATGGGAGTAAAGCTACAACCTGATGGATAGGAGGGAGCCGGTTTAGTGGGCACCTCAGGGAACATTGTTCAGGCAGAGGGGGCTGCAGGTTTGAGCCTGACATGGGCAAAACAGGTGGACATTTTAGAAACAGAAAGGAAGACTGTGTGACGGGAAAGTGCGATCTGAGATGATGAGAGCGGTAGGCAGGTCTCGAACTTGGAGGCCATATTAAGGAATTTGAATTGCATTTAGTACATCTGGAGGATTTTAAGGAGAGCATGGCATATTTTTATTTGTGGTTGTGGTGGGGAGGTCACTCCAGTAGCTATGTGTGGAATAGATTGTGAGGCAGGGATGTGTTACGGAAGAGTAGCTATCGGCTCTGTGGTAGGTGAGGCAGGAGATGATTGTGGCTTGGATAAGGGTAGTATCAGTGGGGAGGTGCCAGTAAATAAATGGGCTCAGGAGCTACTCTGGTGACTCTGGAATTTGGTACCAGTTCCTGTGAATATCGAGAGACTCTACCGATGGACTGAATGTGAGCAAGGGTCCAGTGAGGGAGAGAGAGGATGACTCTGAAGTGTTTTGTAGGGTTTAGGTTTCGGCTATTCCCGAGCCTATAAAAAAAAAAAACACAGAAATTTTGGCTCACAAAATGGATCAGTCTTTCCCTGCCTGGGGGAGTTTTTCACTGGTTACGTGTATGTATAGACCCTGGCCTCCTGTCCCCCTCTTCCTTCTCCCTGGTTTTCTCCTTCTCTCTCTGTGTGTGCTCTGTTCTGAGGGCTGAAATATTTTTGAGCAGAAGGTGACATTATTTAGAGCTTTTTATAGATAGTCTACTGAGTGCCCAAACCTGTACTAATCCCTATAGAAATGTGGAAAGGCTTCTGAAGGCCATTATTATGCTTATATCCATTATGCTAATGCCCCTTGGAAGAACAACTCCTCCTCTTTGCCACCAGGACTTTCTCTGAGGGACTTGTGTTTCCTTGGACACAGTGCTGGTTTTGCATAACACATGCTGATTAGGAGCTCTAGGCTCAGTTTCTTGGCTCTGCCACCACTTGGTTTTGTGAGCTGGAGCAAGCTGCTTCACATCTTGAAAGTTTACTTTCATATCTGTAAAACAGGAAACCCCCTTCCTAGGGCACTGAGGAAGATTTTAGAAGACACTATATAGGACCTGGCAGATTCATGCTCAGTAAAAAGGAAATTAGCTGGTTACTGCTGCTGTTATTCCTACTATTTTTATTGACTTGAATAAAGAAGTCCTGGACCCATTATAATGAAACACCAAATGCTGGATTCTAATATTTTGCCATGTTCAGCTGGCCATAGAATCAGAGATGACAAGGACTTGAGACAACATTTTCCTCAGTCCCTTGATGTAACTAGAAAGACACATTTGAAAGATCCTTTGATTTCTTGAGGCTGCATACTTCTCAGAGGGTGTTTTGAGTCATACGAGCCATGCAAGGATGTGCTCAGAGACTTCGTGGCCCAATAGGCAAGACATATTGCATATGACATTTGCTTCTTGTAGATTCATAAACTGCATAATAAAGGCTCTGAGTCCTGTAATCAAGAAATCTGCCAGTCCTTGTTTATTACAGCACTTCCCACTTTAGGCTTTGACTACGAAAATCTTTCTTCCATAAGCCAGTTCATCCTGTAGACTGTGTTCCTTCTTGGTGCACCCTTGGAGACATTAGTTCAGTGAAAGGAAGCCACATTTCAAACAGGTTTGGTTTGCTGAGACATTTCACAGAAGCAGAAATGTCAGCAACCTCTTCTGCCCAGAGCCTGGTGCCGAGAGGCAATTAGTGTTTGAGGATCGCTCCTCCCCTTCCTCAGCAGCACCTGGGTCCCCTCAGACTTCAAGCCTCTACTTACCTGGGACATGGTCATTCTCATCAAGCTCTGAACAGCAGGGATTTTAGGAAAAAGAACCCCTTGGGACTCGAGAAATTTTGCAAATGAGGAGGCACCATCTGCCCATGAAGTTTGTGAAAATACCAGAAACCTCATTTAAAATGAAGCTGGGGAGCCCTGGAGGGAGCTCTGAAGCACATACCACTCTTTGCAGCCTGCACAACTAGCAGGAGGAGAGAAGGTCACTCTTACATTGACAAGGAAGGATATTTTTCACATGTGAACTTCGTCTCCTGCTCTTAGGAAAAAGAAGGAAGATCCCTCCCTGCCCGGTAACTACACACTAACCACCGCTTGCAGCCAAATGAGAAACCACCACAACCTCCAAGTCTTGTTCTTCTCCCGTAAACTTTGGCTTAAACTCTCTAGTTTCCTCCTGAAACCTCAAAAAAATCTGACCTTCATTTGTCTCTTCGGACTTGGCTATTGTTCATCATAGCGTGCATGCCCCAAACTGCAATTCCTTTGCTGCCAAGTAAACTCATTTTGCTAATAAAATAACTGGCTGTTTTATTTATGTTATTTTATTTTTTTAATGCTTATTTTGTTATTTTTGAGAGAGACAGTGCGAGTGGGGGAGGGGCAGAGAGAGAGGGAGAGAGAGGGAGACACAGAAACTGAAGGCAGGCTCCATTCTTAGCTGTCAGCACAGAGCCTGATGTGGGGCTTGACTTCACAAACTGTGAGATCGTGACCTGAGCCGAAGTCAGATGCTTAACTGACTGAGCCACCCAGGTGCTCTTCGGCTATTTTATTTTTAACGTAGACAGGGTTGATTGGTGAACTTCAGATCTAAATGAATTGCACTTCATCCTGCACCCTTCCTGTATTCTCCCACCCTGGTCCTGGAGAAATTTGTCAGCATGTGGTTGGGAGGTGGGGGCTGGGGGGAAGTTTGGATGGAGCTGAAAAATAAGACCAAAATAAGACCAAAAACTGTGGAAATAGGATAAAAAATGGACTTTCCTTTTTTTTTAGTTGATTTATTTTGAGAGAGAGAGAGAGAGAGCAAGTTGGGGAGGGGCAGAGAGAGAGAGGGAGAGAGAGGATCCCAAGCAGGCTCCACACTGCCAGTGCAGAGCCTGATGTGGGACTCAATCTCAGGAAGTGTGAGATGATGACCTGAGCTGAAATCAAGAGTCAGACGCCTAACTGAACTGAGCCACCAGGTGCTCTGGAATTTCCTTTTTAAAAAACAAAACTCAAAGAATAGTTTGAGAGAGAAACAAAAAAAAAAAACTGTCTTGATAATAATGATCTGGCAGATTGGGTGTCACTTTCTTGTTTTCTTAGAGAACTTCCCTTGGAGTTTTTGTTTCATAGCATGGCAGCAGGAAAGAGGCTAATACCCCAGGAAAGGATCCTTGTTCATTCTCATTAGTTTACCAACAAGAGAGGTCTTGCGATGCAGGAAATTCTTTCTTTTTCTCTTCTCACTGCATGGATATATTGTGAGTCAGTAATGTAGAACAGGCAAGAGAGGGTTATCCCAGTGACCCTTGAAGCCCTTGAAGCTAATGTCCCATTAAGGAAGGTAGAGGGACCTGATACCTCCAGAAGCATCATTTACTTTTGCTTCATAAGGTCTTAGAGTGAGTGCCAAATATTTGAGCTTGAGGGCACAAGAATTTAAATCACGGGTGATTAATCCAAAGGCTTTTCAGCTTTTCAGCTTTCTAGAAAGCACACTTAAAAATTCATGAGCTTATGTTGTAGTATTTTCCATATGACATTGTAATTTTGTGTTAGGATTTTACAAGCAGTAATCAAGTTGGCTTCATTGGTTGGTACCTTGTGGTTGGTCAAGGCATTGGGACAGCGTGTAAGGTAGCCTACAAGGCTCTGGAAGCTTAGAGAAGGAGAGACAACCAGGTTCTGGAGTAGACTGGGACTGCTTCATTGAGAAGAATATGCTTGAACTAAAGAATTATTTCTGATTACCTTAAACAATTTTGAAAAATAAATATATATACACGGTAAAAATTTAAATACTATGAATAGGTAATCGTAAAAAAATAATGTCTTCTCTAGGACCCCAGTACCTCAGTTTTCTTTCCTAGAGGTAGCTAGTTTCAGAGGTATTATAAGCATATAAATGCATATATATGTAGGATTTCTTCTCTTTTTTAAAATTTTTTTTAGTGTTTATTTTTGAAAGAGAGAGACAGGGTGAGTGGGGGAGGGGCAGAGAGAGAGGGAGACAGAATCTGAAGCAGGCTCCAGGCTCTAAGCTGTCAACACAGAGCCTGATGTGGGGTTTGAACCCATGAACGGTGAGATCATTAGACACTTAACCAACTGAGTCACCCAGGCATCCCTCTTCTTCTCTTTTTAAAACCCCCCAAACATTACTATACTGCAGATATTGTGGTACAGCCCCTCCCTAAGGAACGCAGTAAAAACCTCAAGATAAGGGAAGACAACCTGGCTTTGTGTGTGTGAATGATGTTCCTCATGACTCTGTAACATAGAGTGCCCATTAAGACTGTATATTACCATATATGGAAGACAAAGGAGCAAAAATTGTATAGAAGGCAACCCCCTCCCACCTCCCCGCTGCGCTTGGGGCTCAGCCTTTGGTCTTAGCCTGCTAAACCTATGCTAACATGAATAAAGCTGCTTCCTGGAAAGAAAAGCCTTGGCGTACTGACTCTCTGTGTGTGATGCACTGCTACATTTCGTGGGTGCTCACCTGGGAGGTGGAGATGGTGTTTCACTTCCCTTGTCGCTGGGGTATGAACCTCGGGGCACCGGGAGAGGTGACCTCACCTGGCGCCAGGAGATCTCTTCATCTGTAGGAGATTAGCCCCTTTCCGTGCACCGGGAGGGCCCTGGCATGCCCAAAGGAACACGGTGAGGCCTGGGGACCAGCTCAGGGAGCATTGCCCATCAGGCCGGTAAGAACCCTGGTTCGTTTTGGTAGACCTGCTCCTAAGAGGCAGAAGGGGAGCCTGATTACCTCGAGAGTTGCCCTAGTAGTTTCATAAGGAAAGAAACCCAACTCTAAGGTGCTGGGTGCTCAGCAGTAGGTTAGAGTCGCTGTGTGACTGTGAATGAGACACAAATTGGACCTGCCCAATGGACCAAAGCAAGTGTAGAGTCCTGATCCACAGTTCCATGGTGACCTCATACGGCTTAGGGTGGCTTCAGACTTCTTTGTGAGTCTGATTCAGGTCAGGGCTTGATAGTGAACCTGCCAATGCTAAGAGGTGTCTGAAATATCTCTGAGAGGAGAGTGGCCAGAAATGGCCAAAGTGAGTGTTCGTCCTCTCCAAATTAGTCCCTTCCTTCCCCCTTTTCCCTCTCTTGTGTGTGAAAGTTGTCTGTTAGGGGAAGGAAATGGGTGGAAAGTAGAGTAAACCAACCACACTAGAGTGTATGTTGAGGAATTTCAAAAGGGGATATACAGGAGATTATGGTGTGAAATTAACTCCCAGAAAGCTCTGGACATTCTGTGAAATTGATTGGCCATTGTTCAGGGTGGGCTGGCCCTCCCAGGGCTCACTTGATAAGGAACTAGTTGGCTGAGTGTTCAGGGTCATTGTGGGGGATCCAGGCCACCCTGACCAATTTCCTTACATTAACTGTTGGCAAGACCTGGTCCTATCCTGGCTGCCTTGGCTAAAAGTCTGTATTGAAGAGAACTGTAAAGTTATGATGGCTCATGTCACGGCTTCTTCCAGGTGCTGGCCCCAAACTGAAAAACCCATACTGTGGGGAGAGGCCGAGGGGACCCCACCACGATATTTGTGACACTATGCCCTTCACTGCATAGTGAAGGTATGCCTGCCACCTGCACTTCCAGCCACTCTGGCTGCCAAAACCCTACCGGATCCTGCCCCTAGTCCCAAGGCCTCACCACTTCCGGCCTCTCTGGATGTGACCGGCTTACCCAGACTACTGGTTCTAACCCCATATGCCCCTCCCAGAAAGTGATTAGAAGATCAGATCAGCAGAGACAGTCCCTCCCTGCAGCAACACCGGGGAGCCCTACAGATGCCACTGAGGGAAATTAGGGGACCCCTCTATTATGATTATTAAGGCCAGATCTGAGGAGGCCAGTGTGTTTTGTGTACCAACCCTTTACCACTATAGACCTCCTAAATTGGAAGCACCATACTCCCTCCTATATGGAGAAGCCCCAGGCTGTGATTGAACTAATGCAGTCCCTAATTCAAACCTATAAACCTACCCAGATGGACTGCTGCCAACTCCTTATGACCATCTTCAACACAGAGGAGCATCACCAAATTACCCAGGTGGCCCTAAAATGGCTAGGGGGAATGCCCCGGCTGGGATGCTAGACACCCAGGCTTATGCTCAGGCTAACTTCCCTGGGGAGGACCCCAGTGGGACCCAAATGACTGAAGTGTAGATGGAGGGCTTGGAAGTACTGAATGGTATGAAGAAGCCATTCTAAATGACATGAAGGAGTGGGGTGGTGGGGGGGAGGAAGGCCATAAATATGAGTAAAACATCAGAAGTGCTCCAGGGACCTGAGGAGAGCCAGAGCCAGGTCTATGACAGACTATGTGAGGCATTTCGTCTCTATACCCCTTTTGATCCAGAGGTGCCCATTAACCAGTGGATGGTCAATGTGGCTTTTGTAGGTCAGGCCCAAAGGGACATCAGGCACAAGCTGCAAAAACTAGAGGGTTTCACTGGCATGAATGCCAGTCACTGGATGTAGCAACTCAGGTGTTTGTCAACCGTGACCAGGTGGATGGAGGGAAGAATGCCGGAAGATGCAGAAAAAGTCAGACTTGTAAGCTGCTGCCTTGGTGGAGCAGTTGGAATGCTTCTGGAAAGGTACCTCACAGGGATGGGGCTGGGGCCAAAAAGGGGAATGGTGGGGAGGATCATCTTGCCCAGGACCAAAGTTAGGGTGGAACCAGTGTGCTCAGTGTCGTCAGGAGGGCCACTGGAAAAATGAGTGCCCCCTGCAGCTGGGTAATTCTCAGCAAGGCCCCAAGCAGAAAGAAAGAGGCCGTGTGGTCCAGGGCCAGTACCAACGAGCATCACAGCCTCATGGGGCCCCAAAGGTGATTTTGTGGGGCTAACCGCCATGGAGGACTCTGAGGAGGACTAGGACAGACCAGGCTCTGTTTTGTTAGGCCCCCAAGAGCCTATGGTCTGAATGAATGTGGGGGGCCGACCCATCGAGTTCATGGTAGATACTGGGGCAGAACACTCAGTGGTGACCCAACCCGTGGCCCCCTCTCACAGAGACAAGCCACCATTGTGGGGGCCACGGGCAATCGGTCATGCTGTCCCTTCCTGCTGCCTCGGCGATGCAATTTAGGTGGCCATGAAGTCATCCGTGAATTCCTGTACCTCCCTGACTGCCCAGCACTCACCTTCCCTTTGTGGATAGGATGCTTCATTGGTATTGATTGCTTCTAATCTGGACCCCTTCTGGAGACCTAGATTCCTCATCATGTGACCCATGTATTTGCATAACCAGGTCAGGTCAGGGAGTCACTTGGACCTTACTATACCATATCCACTTCTCTTGCCAGGGTAAGGTCCTGGGGACCTGCAGACACAATAAGACCACCTATTTTATCTGCCAACGGGAAAGTCATTACACTTGCTTTGACCCACAGTACTCTCCCGGTGAAGATTGGTTAGAAGTCCGATCCTACCAAGAGAGTGGGGCTTTGGTCAGCTGGGCACAAATTACCAAGCCCAAATAACTGGTGTCAATGCTGTTTGACGTATGTGCGGTTATAGGTATTGGCCCAGATGCATCTGCCATATGAAAAAAAGCGGGCACTTGTCACAGGGCCCAAGGACTCTTGATATACCATGCTGAGGCTTAGACTGGGAGCAGGAATACTGACTCAATGGCAAATACATGTGTGAGGAAAATGGTTTATGTGCCTATACACCTGAGTTTTTATGCCCCAGCTGGAGCTGTTTCATGGGCTACTTGTGAAAAAGAAGGCACAACAGCGCTCCTTCAGAAGGGGGCTGCTACACAGGTTGTCAATCAAAGTCCTGTAACCCTGTTAATTTTTCCATCATTAACCCAGGAGATTCTAAATGGCAATGGGGCATCTGAATTGGCATCCAGATCCAAGGGTGAGGCAGAGACCCAGGGACTGTGCAGTATTTCAAGAGAGTCACTACTGCCCATGCAACCACGTCCCATCAAGTCTTCCACTCCTTCTATGAAGAAATAGAAGTAGCCTCTTCCCGTTTCAGTCACAGCAAGGAACTTGTTTCTAGCCCTAGCAGAGACCATAGCCCAGACTCTGAAGATCTCTTTTTGCTATGTATGCGGGGGAACCGACATGGGGGGGTCAATGGAAAGGCCATGGGAGGCTAGAGAATTAGATCCCCGTGAACTTTATAATGGAATGGAATACCTCAGTCCTACTACCAGGGTTTGGCTCCTCAAAACCTCAGTTATTGGGAAAGACTGCCTTACCTGGTGGGGAAGAAAGTTCACCCTATCTGTTGGAAGTTTACCGTGCCGAGGCCAAAGATTTTATAACTCAACTGTCCAGGAAACCCAATGGTGGGGGTCCCCAGATCACCGTGAGCCAGATCCTCATCCCTTGTCTAACTTCTCTCATCTCCAAGAGGCCTGGGACATTGTTGACACAGCCATCGAATGGCGGGCCTGAGGTGGACTATATGTAGAAGGACAGCCTATACAGTACTTCCCTCAGGCTGGTCAGAGTCATGTAAACTATTTGTCCATCTTTCTTCCTGCTCTCACCTGTCAGAGGGGAACATTTGGGAGTCCAAGTGTATGGGGACAGGGAGACTCAAAGGAAATAAAGTGCACTACAAATTGACAGTTGGAAAGATGATGAATGGCCTCCCAAGTGTATAATCCAATGTTATGGCCCTGCCAACTGGACAGAGGATGGATCCTGGGGCTACCACACTCCCATTTCCATGCTAAACCGCATAATCAGACTACAAGCAGTTGTAGAAATTATAACCAAAGAAACCGCCAGAACTCTTAACTTACTCGCAAAGCAGTAGACCACAATGTGCAATGCCATCTATCAAAATCATTTGGCCTTAGATTACCTGCTTGCTTCTGAGGGAGGATTCTGTGGAAAGTTCAACCTGAGCAGCTGCTGCCTACAGATAGATGATGAAAGAAAGGTCATAGAGGAGATCACAGATGGAATGAGAAAGTTTGCTTATGTCCCAGTCCAGACCTGGAAAGGTTGGGACCTTGGGGCGTTATTTGGAGGATGTTTTTCACCTCTCAGGGGATTCAAAACCCTCATAGGTATTGTCCTCTTGATTTTGGGAGCTTACTTAATCCTCCCTTGCCTAGCTCCCCTGGTTATAAGGTCTGTCTCCAGCCTCACTGAGGGAATGGTTGAAAGGAAAACACCCATGCATGTGATGATGTTATGGAAATATAAACCTCTAAGCCAAGATAAGATGATGCTCTTTGACCCAGGATGATGCTTTTTGGGTCTGAGCATCAAAGGGAATGTGGTAGAGCCCCTCCCTAAGGAATGTGGTGAAAACCTCAAGACAAGGAAGACAACCCGACTATGTGCATGTGCAGGACATTCCTCATGACT
The DNA here is from genome assembly GCF_028018385.1 of Neofelis nebulosa. Taxonomy (NCBI): domain Eukaryota; kingdom Metazoa; phylum Chordata; class Mammalia; order Carnivora; family Felidae; genus Neofelis; species Neofelis nebulosa. The sequence continues at coordinate 118,267,209 of NC_080782.1, read as the reverse complement.
CTGTAACATAGACCACCCATTCAGACTATGTTACCATGTATGGGAGACAAAGGAGCAAACATTGCACAAAAGTCAATTCCCTGCTATGCTCGGGGCTCAGACTTTTAGGTCTTAGCCTGCTGAGAAAGCTGCTTCCTGGAAAGAAAAGCCTCGGCGTCCCAACTCTTGGTGTGTGACACACCACTACACTATAATTCTTCATTTTGTCCCCACTTAATGTTTAAAAAAATTATTTTTGAGAGAGAGAGAGAGAGAGAGAGAGACAGAGAGAGAGACGGAGTGCAAGCAGGGAAGGGGCAGAGAGAGAGGGAGACACAGAATCCAAAGCAGGCTCTAGGCTCTGAGCTGTCAGCACAGAGCCTGACGCGGGGCTTGAACCCATGGTTACCTGTCCACACCAGGTAGAGTTGCTCCACTCTATTTAAAATTCACAGCATATGCATTGTATACAAGTATCAGAAATTATCTTCCAGTTCCTTCTTGATCAACATTTACATTATTTCCAGTCCTTAGCTGCTAAAAACAGTAAAACTATAAATATCCTCAAACATATGTCTTCATGTATCCATGTGAGTATATTTGTATCATATATGTTAATAAAAGTAAAATTTATGGGTCAAAGAGAATGTAGGTTTTAGGTTTTGATGAAGTCAAAATATGCTAGAGTTATATTTCCTTCCCTAGGACTACATGGTCCTTGTATGCACTGGGCTTTGTAGCATGGATAAAATAATAATGAGGGATGTAAATGTAATTTTCAGAAGAGAATAATTTGGGTAAAGACTTAAATTTAGAAATGTAGGGGCACCTGGGTGGCTCAGTCGGTTGAGCGTCCGACTTCAGCTCAGGTCACGATCTCACGGTCCGTGAGTTCGAGCCCCGCGTCGGGCTCTGGGCTGATGGCTCGGAGCCTGGAGCCTGCTTCCGATTCTGTGTCTCCCTCTCTCTCTGCCCCTCCCCCGTTCATGCTCTGTCTCTCTCTGTCTCAAAAATAAATAAATGTTAAAAAAAATTAAAAAAAAAAAAGAAATGTATGGGGGGGGGACTATATGGAGACTATAAGGAGCACGGGGGACTATAAGGAGGCCAGCCATATCAAGAACTGTGGTATTTTGGATTCTTTTTTTTTTCTTTCCTTCTTTTTTTGAAGAGCACATTGAGTGGGTGAGGGATGGAGGGAGACAGAAAGATAGAGAGATTTTTAACCAAGTTCCCATTGTGGAGTCCAGTGTGGGGCTCCATTTCACGATCGTGAGATCATGACGTGAGCCAAAATCAAGAGTTGGACACTTAACTGACTGAGCCACCTCTAGGTTCTTAAGGTATACTATCTCACTTAATCCTCCAGTAGCTCCAGGATTCAGTTTCCATTACATTTCCATTTGACACATGAGGGTAGTCTCAGAGAGGTTAAGTAATTTGCCTCAGGTCACACAACCTGTAAAGTGGCAGAAGCTGGGACTATTCAACTCCAAAGCTCAAAGCTCATAGACAGTAGGCGATATTGCTTTCTGTGTGTGTGCATGTGCACTTGCTCATGTGTGTATGTGTATTGGGGTATTTAAGAGCATATCAAACTGTTTCTAGTAAAACATCTACCAAATCCTGAGACCTTATATAATGTAAAGGACCTTAGAGATCATCTCATTTAATATTCCACCCTATTTAGGACCCTCTCTGCTGCATCCCTGCCTGGTGCTCCAGTCTTTTGGTATCTGATGGTTCTAGAGATTCACAGTTGACTTTGGCCTGTGGTTGATACCATGACCAATGAGAAAATCCTTTCATGTATTGGTAGGAAGAAGGAGATGGACTGTAATTGAGTGTGAAAAGGAGATTTTCACAGGCTTTGTTTTCAGCAGTTTACTCAGCTAGGTCCAGTAGTGAATCCCTGGGATGAGCAGATCCTTGGGTCACTGTGGGGAAATAGGTTCTACTTACATAAGTTAGAAAAAAGCTTATGGCAGAAAGCCACTACCAGGGGACCAAAGCACCTGAAGTGAGCTAGAGAGATGTAATGGAATCTCGAGTAAAATTACCCTCCATCTGATGCCAATATACTTGGTCACAAACTCCACTTGCCCCCCAGACCCTTGGCTTCTTATTCACACATGTTAATGATTGCTATCTGATTGTTTTCTCCACGTTCACATGTGTAGGATCTTATTTTCTTCATGTTCACCAGGTGGGTAGTATCTTGAGAACTCAATAAATATGGAGACAGACCACTCATTCGGGGCTCTTGTTGCCTAGCTGAGTTAGTCTCCCGTCCCTTCAGTTCTGCGTCCGCTGTCTCTCGCTGGACAAAGAACTCCAGACTCATGGTCTGCGACAGATCACCGTCATTTTTCCCAAGGTACCAAGGTTTCACTTTACTTAACCTGACCAGAGACGCTAGATTTCCTAATCAGGAAAACCTGGAATTTGTTTCCCGTAAGGACTAGAACACCTTACTTTAACAATTTTCTTTGAAATGTGGGACCATGGCATGGCCTATGCGTCCCAGGGAAAGGGAATCTCTGGAGAAGGGAGAAAGATGAGGTGCCAGTGAACTCTGCAGCCCCAGGGAACCTGAGGTCAACCTGGAGCAAGGATGGTATGGAGGTGGGTCTCCTCTAGATTAGGACCCTTGAGGGAAGAACTGACCCTTGGGAGTTATAAAGAGGTTCTTGCTTGGGCAGTGGCCACGGTGGGACTTAGCCTCTTTTGCCCTCATTTTCTGATATCACCTCCTCTTTATGGAAATGCTGATCAGACTGGGTGAATGAACCCCACGCAAAGGATGTGGTAACTGTTGAGGGGAGCTTCAGAGCCCTGCCAGTAAATTGTGAGATATGGCTTGGAACATTGTGTGGCTGGCAAAGCCTTTTGACCACAGGGGAACTTGGCTTCTGTTCCAGGCTAAGAGAAGACAAGTATGCTGAGGATTTCGGGGTGACTTTGGAAAACATTTGATTTCTTCCAAGTAGCTGTTGCTAATAGTTTCACAAAATGGATAGCTCGACAGTCTAGCAGAATGGTCGAGGTTGAAGGCTCAGATTCAGATTTGAATCCTGCCTCTTCGTGTTTTTTGTTTGTTTCTTTCTTACCCTTGGTAAAAATGCTGAATCCTTAAGCCTTCAATTTTATTCTTTTTGTTCATGTGGGGATAATACTACCTATACCCTAGGGTTGTGGTGACCCTTAGTCTGATGGGCTCTGATGCATAACTGATGTTTATTAAGCACTTAATATTATTGTCAGTTCTATCTGCTCAACTTTAATTCTTAGATGAATATCACATGGTATGTTTGCTGGAAGCTCTAAACTATTTGAAAATACTAATTGTTTTAGTGTACTTATCAGCAGGATATAGGTAAAGTCAGTAAAAATCATGTTAGATTGTGGCGAATTCTACAATAGTGAGGTTGGAATGAATGTTGTGTTTTTTCTTAGTTGCACCAGAGCCACCGATCCATAAATAAATTTTAAACCTCCTGGTACACAGTGCTCTTGCATTCATCTTTGTTCATGGCTTGGACATGAAACCAAATGCCTGGAGCTGGTGATGGAGGCCTAAATTCAGAATGTGCTTACCTGTAAGGCTCAGAAACATGGATGGCTTCAGTTGTGTGAAACTGTTAGTAGGAAACACGAACACTAACCTATCAAGAGAAGGAGAGGGTGGAAGAGGTAGGTTTGCCCTAGAGAGAAGGAGGGTGTGGTTCAAATAGAGGGTTGTGATGGATTGGTTAGTACCTATAAACAAACATCTGAGTCCCAGGCTGCTCTGTCTGTTGGGAAGCCAGTGTAGACATTCAGTAACTCACTCAGTGCTGCTCAGCTGGTTGAAGGTCTGTGCCATTTGTACTTTTGACATGATTTTATGAGACATTTTAAAGCCATTCCCTGCCATTGCTTGAGGAAATAATAAGATCCAACCTCCTTTTTGTTTCATTTTGTGAGGTGCTTTCTGAAAAAATAGCTTTTATGTGACCAAAGCACTTGGCTACTGTTTGTTTCTCCTAACCTATGCAGACCAGCCTCACTGAGCAGGGGTTCTTGGCATTTGGTTTTCAGAAGGGACTGTATACTTGAAAGGATTTCCTGGTTCTTTTTGCCAAGGAGCAAGGATGGCTGAGCCTAACTGTTCTGGGTAACCAAAAAAAATACTCATGTGTTTGAAGCTCACTTTTTTGTTCTCTTACTTTCCATGAGTGCCTAAGAGTATGGTTTACAAGGTAAGATGTTTTTAGGTTCATGTCTTGCCAACTGTTACCTTAGGCAACAGAGGGAACATCTCTGAACTTTTCTTTCCCATCTGTAAAATGGGGATAACAATAGGATCCCCTAAGGATATTATGAGGGTACTTAGAATATTTTGCAGTCCTGACACAGAGTTAGCATTTAGTAAATGATGTTTATTATATTAATCTGTCTTTCTTCTCTGACTCTTCTTTTTCCTTGCCTTAGCTTGTAGTTTGGAGTGGCTGATCTGTTTCCCTTGTTGTGTATAATAGCTTTCCTCGCCTTTTTTGCTCTCTGAAACGTGTTGGTGTGTTGAGGTGTTGGGTGACTCTCCCCTCCCACTGTGGTGGAAGCTCCATCTAGTGTGGACTTGCATGTGTGAGCCTGGGTGCATCTGCTCAGACTGGTGCATTCAGTGGGTGCACGCTGCAGGCTCTCCGTACATAACTCTTACCCATTTAAGTCCTTTCCCTCTTCTTTCTTCTCTACGATTCCCACATAAAGAACCATTTTATTTTAGAGTTGAGGGTCTTGCCAAGGGTGAGAACAAAAAAGTGACACTTGATTGGGATCACTTTGATGGCATCTAGGGTTAGGAGAACTTCAGAGAAAAGAAGGATTAAGCCCAGTAGGGCTTTTTTCCTCCTTAGAAACTGATGGGAATATATTCACTAGGACTGGTTCCAAGACCCATAAAATCACGTGAGCGTGTTTCAGTAAAAAAAGGCACTCTCAGTATAAGGATTCAGGAATGTTTTTTGGAATCTAGGGTATGGGTATCAACAGGCCTCAGGAGTGGACTGGAACCAGGGACCTTTTCACAAACATCTGCCTCTGTCTTGTACCTTTGGAGATCTGCTTCTGCCTCTCTGAAATCTTGTTTCTCAAGCTGTATGTGCTGAAACACAGAAAATAAAAAGTTACATCAAAATGAAAAAAGAAAGCCCTAATGTGTGTGATTGCATTCCATAGTCATAAAATCACTCTGTCACAATGCTCTAAGTGTTGCTAAGTATTTACTTACTCTCAATTTCTGTACCTGATTCCTGCCAGACTGCTAAAAAATAGCTTGTGGGCCGGCATGGCTGTGGTTCACATAGCAACTATTAGGGTGCCTCCTCTCGCAGGCAGGTCTGCACCCCTCTGCAAGAAGCCAGACCAAAGTGAACTGTCACCCTGGAGTTGACAAGTGTGGGTCAGGCTTTCCTTAAAGGTCTTGCATGGTATTCTGGGCTGTGTGGCTGTGGCCACTAGGTGGGGGCACAGAGTGAAAATATGGCAGCCAGGGAAGTGTCCTTGTGGGTGGGAACGCAGTGAAGGGGTGAGCTGGGCAAACACCTGAGAATGTGTCCTAAAGGGAGGTTTCCAGCACCACTGATTTCTTTTTCTCCTGAAAACACGTCACTCTGAAAGGTGAGTCTGAATGTGTGAGTACAGAGGACAAAAGTCGTAATCTCCTTTGTCTATTCTTCTCACCAGGGTCTTTGTAGGAGGGAACTGTTGCCATCGTGTTTACACTTCATGCCAGCCTAATCCTATTTCCATACCCCAGTATTTTGTCAGCATGTAACTTCCTGGCACTGACTCAGGATTTCTGTGTGTGTGTGTGTGTGTGTGTGTGTGTGTGTGTGTGTGTAGATTAACTTCCTGTTTTGTGAAATGTCCATTTGACATTTGGTCAGGCAGAGGTTCAAAACTTTCCAGTATGGATGATAACTTTAACAACCTTTTGGCCTAGAGTAAGGGGAGTGAGTTACTAGAGTAAGAGCAGATGCCTAGAGTTAATCGTAAATGAATTTGTCAGTGTCCTTCCTTAATTTACCTAAGAAAAGGGTGTAAGAATATGAATTTATGTGGGCATAGGTCTTGGTTATAATTGAGGCTGTTCTTTTCCATCTTTGTCCTCTTTGTGAGACTTCTCTGCACAAAGGAAGACTTTGGTTTAAGAGACTTAGGCCAATTTAAACCTGTCTGTGTGTCTATATATCGATCCTCTCATCTCATTGATATTCACAGCAACCTTGGATAGCAGCAAAATAATCACTTAGAAAACTGTAATGGAATGGGTAACTTAGGCTCTTAAGCATACTGTGTATAACTTGACAAATAATTCTTCCCAATTATTTCTTATTTTATGAGAAAATGCTCAATGTTAAATTTGTTATGTAAAATGCTTACTTTTAAAAATATATCTTGTTTTGCTGAACATGTCTGTTCTCTGCAACACTTTTTTTTAATGTTTTATTTTTATTTTTGAGAGAGAGCACAAGCAGGGGAGGGATAGAGAGAGAGAGGGAGACAAAGAATCTGAAGTAGGCTCCAGACTCCAAGCCGTCAGCGCAGAGCCCAATGTGGGGCTTGAACCTACAAACCATGAGATCATGACCTGAGCTGAAGTTGTATGCTTAACTGACTGAGCCACCCAGGCACCCCTGTGCAGCACTTTCTAAGTGGCATGACACTATTATACAATTTGAAAGCTGAACCCATAGCAAAATGAAAGTACCTTCAATTTAAATCAGTTGTCTGACATGTAACATTAAATTAAAAGTTGTCAAAAGGAAGAATTTTTAAGTTTTATTTTCATTTCAATATAGTTAACATACAGTGTTATGTTTTGGGTGTATAATATAGTGATTCAACAGTTCTGTACATCACCTGGTGCTTAACACAGCAAGTGCATTCCTTAATCCTAATGCCTTATTCCACCCATTCCTGACCCACCACCCCTCTGGAAAACATCAGTTTGTTCTCGGTAATTAAGAGTCTCTTTCTTGGCCTCTCTCTCTCTCTTAATGTTTTTTCCTTGCTTGTTTGTTCCACAAAGGAATGCAATCATATGGTATTTGTCTTTCTCTAACAGACATATTTCACTTGGTGTTATACTCTCTAGCTCCATTCGTGTCCTTGCAAATGGCAAGATACCATTCTTTTTTTATGGCTGAATAATACTCCTCTCCAACACTTGTTTCTTGTATTTTTGATTTTAGCCATTCTGGTAGTTGTGATGTGATAGCTCATTGTGGTTTTGATTTGAATTTCCTTGATAAGTGATATTGAGAGTCTTTTCATGTGTCTGTTGGCCATCTGATGTTTTTGGAGAAATGTCTGTTCATGTTTTCTGCCCATTTTTAAATTAGATTATTTGTTTTTTGGGTGTTGTATAAGGTATTTATGTATTCTGGATACTAACCTCTTATTGGGTATATCATTTGCAATTATCTTGTCCCATTCCATAGGTTGCCTTTTAGTTTTGCTGATTGTTTGTTTTGCTGTGCAGGTTTTCATTTTGATGTAATTCCAATAGTATACTTTTGCTTTTATTTCCCTTGCCTCAGGAGACCTATCTAGAAAAATGTTACTGAAACTAGTGCCAAAGAAATTAATGCCTGTGTTTTCTTTTAGGAATTCCATGGGTTCAAGTCTCATATTGAGGTCTTTAATCAATTTTGAGTTGATTTTTGTGTATGGTGTAAGAAAGTGGTTCAGCTTCATTCTTTTGTATGTAGCTGTTCCCAGGTTTTCTGGCATCATTTGTTGAAGAGATCATCTTTTTCCCATTGGATATTCTTGCCTCTTTTGTTGTAGACTCATTGACCATAATAGCATGGGTTTATTTCTGGGATTACTGTTGTATTCTGTTGATACATGTGTCTTTTTGTGCCTGTACCAAACTGTTTTAATCACTAAAACTTTGTAGTATATTTTGAAATACAGGATTGTGATACCTGTAGCTTTGTTCTTTCTCAAGATGGCTTTGGATTTCTGGGGTCTTGGTGATTCCATACAAACTTTAGGATAATTTGTTCTAATTTGGCAAAAAATGCTATTGGTCTTTTGATGGGGGTTGCATTGAATATGTAGATTGTTGTGGGTAATGTGTATATTTTTAACAATATTCTTCCAATTCATGAGTATGGAATATCTTTCCATTTGTGTTGTCTTCAATTCCTTTCATTGATGTTTTATAGTTTTCAGAATGCAAGTTTTTTTTTTTTTTTTACCTCCATACGTTTATTCCTAAGTATTTTATTTTATTTTTTTGGTGCAATTGTAAATGGAGATGTTTTCTCTTTCTGTTACTTCTTTACTAGTCTATAGAAAGGTGACTGATGTCCACGCATTAATTTTATATCCTGCAACTTTACTGTAACCATTTATTCACATAATCTTTTGGTGGAGTCTTGAGGGTTTGCTGTGTATAGTATCATATCCTCTACCAATAGTGACAGTTTTACTTCTTCATTACCAATTTGGATGCCTTTAACTTTGTCTTATATGATTGCTCTGGCTAGGAATAGTAGTATTGTGTTGATCAAAAGTGGCAGGAGCGGACATCCTTGTTTTATTCCTGATCTCAGATAAAAACCCCTCAGTTTTTCTCCATGGAGAATTACGTTAACTGTGAGTTTGTTATAAATGGACTATGTTATGTTGAGGTATTGATGTTTTCTCATAAAAGGATGTTGAATTTTGTGAAATGGTTTTTCTGCATCTATTGAGATGATCATATGCTTTTTATCCTTTGTTTTGTTAATGTTGATTGATTTGCAAATGTTGAACCATTCTTGCATCCCTGGAATAAATCCCACTTGACAGTGGTGAAAGATCCTTTTAATGCATTGATAAATGTGGTTTGCTAATATTTTGTTGAGGATATTTGCATCTACGTCCATTAGGGATATTGGCCTATAGTTTTCTTTTTTCATGGTGTCTTTGGTTTTGGTATCAGGGTAATGCTGGCCTGGTAGAATGTATTTGGAAGCTTCCCTCCCCTTCACCTCCCGTTCTCCTCTTCTCTCCCCCCTCCCGCACCCTTTCCCCCCTCCCAAGTAGTTAATAAGAGAATAAGTATCAACTCTTCTTTATTTAAATATAATTTATTGTCAAATTGGCTTCCATACAACACTCAGTGTTCATCCTAACAAGTGCCCTCCTCAATGCCCATCACCCACTTTCCCCTCTTACCCACCTCCTATCAACCCTCAGTTTGTTCTCTGCATTTAAGAGTCTCTTATGGTTTGCCTCTCTCCCTCTCTGTTTGTAACTACTTTTTGTCCTTTCCCTCCCCCTGGTCTTCTGTTAAGTTTCTCAAGATCCACATATGAGAATACGTATTAACTCTTCTTTAAATGTTTGGTAGACTTCACTTGTGAATCCATCTGGTCCCGGACATTTGTTTGTTGAGTTTTGAAATTAACAAGTCAATTTTTTACTAATAATCGGTCTGTTCAGATTTTCTATCTCTTCCTGAATCATATTTGGAAGATTTTATGTTTCTGGAATTTATCTATTTTTGCAAGTTTGTCCAATTTTTTGGTATATGGCTTTTCATAGTAGTCTGTTGCAATCTTTCATGTTTCTATGGTGTTGGTTGCTACATCTCCCCCTTTGTTTATCATTTTCTTTATTGGGGTGTCTTTCTTTTTTTTTTTTTTTTTTAATTCTTTAATGTTTACAGAGAGACCTAGCACGAGCAAGGGAGGGGCAGAGAGAGAGAGGGAGACACAGAATCTGAAACAGGCTCCAGGCTCTGAGCTCTCAGCACAGAGCCTGATGCAGGGCTTGAACCCATGAACTATGAGATCATGACCTGAGCCATAGTCAGACACTTAATCTACTGAGCCACCCAGACACCCCCTGGGGTGTCTCTTTCTTCTTGATAAGTCGGGGAAAAGGCTTATTGAATTTGTTTATGTTTTTTTTTTAATATATGAAATTTACTGTCAAATTGGTTTCCATACAACACCCAGTGCTCATCCCAAAAGGTGCCCTCCTCAATACCCATCACCCACCCTGCCCTCCCTCCCACCCCCCATCAACCCTCAGTTTGTTCTCAGTTTTTAACAGTCTCTTATGCTTTGGCTCTCTCCCACTCTAACCTCTTTTTTTTTTTTCCCTTCCCCTCCCCCATGGGTTTCTGTTACGTTTCTCAGGATCCACATAAGAGTGAAACCATATGGTATCTGTCTTTCTCTGTATGGCTTATTTCACTTAGCATCACACTCTCCAGTTCCATCCACGTTACTACAAAAGGCCATATTTCATTTTTTCTCATTGCCACGTAGTATTCCATTGTGTATATAAACCACAATTTCTTTATCCATTCATCAGTTGATGGACATTTAGGCTCTTTCCATAATTTGGCTATTGTTGAGAGTGCTGCTATAAACATTGGGGTACAAGTGCCCCTATGCATCAGTACTCCTGTATCCCTTGGATAAATTCCTAGCAGTGCTATTTCTGGGTCATAGGGTAGGTCTATTTTTAATTTTCTGAGGAACCTCCACACTGCTTTCCAGAGTGGCTGCACCAATTTGCATTCCCACCAACAGTGCAAGAGGGTTCCCGTCTCTCCACATCCTCTCCAGCATCTATAGTCTCCTGATTTCTTCATTTTGGCCACTCTGACTGGCGTGAGGTGGTATCTGAGTGTGGTTTTGATTTGTATTTCCCTGATGAGGAGCGACGTTGAACATCTTTTCATGTGCCTGTTGGCCATCCGGATGTCTTCTTTAGAGAAGTGTCTATTCATGTTTTCTGCCCATTTCTTCACTGGGTTATTTGTTTTTCGGGTGTGGAGTTTGATGAGCTCTTTATAGATTTTGGATACTAGCCCTTTGTCCGATGTGTCATTTGCAAATATCTTTTCCCATTCCGTTGGTTGCCTTTTAGTTTTGTTGGTTGTTTCCTTTGCTGTGCAGAAGCTTTTTATCTTCATAAGGTCCCAGTAATTCACTTTTGCTTTTAATTCCCTTGCCTTTGGGGATGTGCCGAGTAAGAGATTGCTACGGCTGAGGTCAGAGAGGTCTTTTCCTGCTTTCTCCTCTAAGGTTTTGATGGTTTCCTGTCTCACATTCAGGTCCTTTATCCATTTTGAGTTTATTTTTGTGAATGGTGTGAGAAAGTGGTCTAGTTTCAACCTTCTGCATGTTGCTGTCCAGTTCTCCCAGCACCATTTGTTAAAGAGACTGTCTTTTTTCCATTGGATGTTCTTTCCTGCTTTGTCAAAAATGAGTTGGCCATACGTTTGTGGGTCTAGTTCTGGGGTTTCTATTCGATTCCATTGGTCTATGTGTCTGTTTTTATGCCAATACCATGCTGTCTTGATGATTACAGCTTTGTAGTAGAGGCTAAAGTCTGGGATTGTGATGCCTCCTGCTTTGGTCTTCTTCTTCAAAATTACTTTGGCTATTCGGGGCCTTTTGTGGTTCCATATGAATTTTAGGATGGCTTGTTCTAGTTTCAAGAAGAATGCTGGTGTAATTTTGATTGGGATTGTATTGAATGTGTAGATAGCTTTGGGTAGTATTGACATTTTGACAATATTTATTCTTCCAATCCATGAGCAGGGAATGTCTTTCCATTTCTTTATATCTTCTTCAATTACCTGCATAAGCTTTCTATAGTTTTCAGCATACAGATCTTTTACATCTTTGGTTAGATTTATTCCTAGGTATTTTATGCTTCTTGGTGCAATTGTGAATGGGATCAGTTTCTTTATTTGTCTTTCTGTGGCTTCATTGTTAGTGTATAAGAATGCAACTGATTTCTGTACATTGATTTTGTATCCTGCAACTTTGCTGAATTCATGTATCAGTTCTAGCAGACTTTTGGTGGAGTCTATCGGATTTTCCATGTATAATATCATGTCATCTGCAAAAAGCGAAAGCTTGACTTCATCTTTGCCAATTTGGATGCCTTTGATTTCCTTTTGTTGTCTGATTGCTGATGCTAGAACTTCCAGCACTATATTAAACAACAGCGGTGAGAGTGGGCATCCCTGTCGTGTTCCTGATCTCAGGGAAAAAGCTCTCAGTTTTTCCCCATTGAGGATGATGTTAGCTGTGGGCTTTTCATAAATGGCTTTTATGATCTTTAAGTATGTTCCTTCTATCCCGACTTTCTCAAGGGTTTTTATTAAGAAAGGGTGCTGGATTTTGTCAAAGGCCTTTTCTGCATCGATTGACAGGATCATATGGTTCTTCTCTTTTTTTTTTGTTAATGTGATGTATCACGTTGATCGATTTGCGAATGTTGAACCAGCCCTGCATCCCAGGAATGAATCCCACTTGATCATGGTGAATAATCCTTTTTATATGCTGTTGAATTCGATTTGCTAGTATCTTATTGAGAATTTTTGCATCCATATTCATCAGGGATATTGGCCTGTAGTTCTCTTTTTTTACTGGGTCTCTGTCTGGTTTAGGAATCAAAGTAATACTGGCTTCATAGAATGAGTCTGGAAGTTTTCCTTCCCTTTCTATTTCTTGGAATAGCTTGAGAAGGATAGGTATTATCTCTGCTTTAAACGTCTGGTAGAACTCCCCTGGGAAGCCATCTGGTCCTGGACTCTTATTTCTTGGGAGATTTTTGATAACCGATTCAATTTCTTCGCTGGTTATGGGTCTGTTCAAGCTTTCTATTTCCTCCTGATTGAGTTTTGGAAGAGTGTGGGTGTTTAGGAATTTGTCCATTTCTTCAAGGTTGTCCAATTTGTTGGCATATAATTTTTCATAGTATTCCCTGATAATTGTTTGTATCTCTGAGGGATTGGTTGTAATCATTCCATTTTCATTCATGATTTTATCTATTTGGGTCATCTCCCTTTTCTTTTTGAGAAGCCTGGCTAGAGGTTTGTCAATTTTGTTTATTTTTTCAAAAAACCAACTCTTGGTTTCGTTGATCTGCTCTACAGTTTTTTTAGATTCTATATTGTTTATTTCTGCTCTGATCTTTATGATTTCTCTTCTTCTGCTGGGTTTAGGCTGCCTTTGCTGTTCTGCTTCTATTTCCTTTAGGTGTGCTGTTAGATTTCGTATTTGGGATTTTTCTTGTTTCTTGAGATAGGCCTGGATTGCAATGTATTTTCCTCTCAGGACTGCCTTCGCTGCGTCCCAAAGCGTTTGGATTGTTGTATTTTCATTTTCGTTTGTTTCCATATATTTTTTAATTTCTTCTCTAATTGCCTGGTTGACCCACTCATTCGTTAGTAGGGTGTTCTTTAACCTCCATGCTTTTGGCGGTTTTCCAGACTTTTTCCTGTGGTTGATTTCAAGCTTCATAGCATTGTGGTCTGAAAGTATGCATGGTATAATTTCAATTCTTGTAAACTTATGAAGGGCTGTTTTGTGACCCAGTATATGATCTATCTTAGAGAATGTTCCATGTGCACTCGAGAAGAAAGTATATTCTGTTGCTTTGGGATGCAGAGTTCTAAATATATCTGTCAAGTCCATCTGATCCAATGTATCATTCAGGGCCCTTGTTTCTTTATTGACTGTGTGTCTAGATGATCTATCCATTTCTGTGAGTGGGGTGTTAAAGTCCCCTGCAATGACCACATTCTTATCAATAAGGTTGCTTATGTTTATGAGTAACTGTTTTATATATCTGGGGGCTCCGGTATTTGGCGCATAGACATTTATAATTGTTAGCTCTTCCTGATGGATAGACCCTGTAATTATTATATAATGCCCTTCTTCATCTCTTGTTACAGCCTTTAATTTAAAGTCTAGTTTGTCTGATATAAGTATGGCTACTCCAGCTTTCTTTTGGCTTCCAGTAGCATGATAAATAGTTCTCCATCCCCTCGCTCTCAATCTAAAGGTGTCCTCAGATCTCAAATGAGTCTCTTGTAGACAGCAAATAGATGGGTCTTGTTTTTTTATCCATTCTGATACCCTATGTCTTTTGGTTGGCGCATTTAATCCATTTACATTCAGTGTTATTATAGAAAGATACGGGTTTAGAGTCATTGTGATGTCTGTATGTTTTATGCTTGTAGCGATGTCTCTGGTACTTTGTCTCACAGGATCCCCCTTAGGATCTCTTGTAGGGCTGGTTTCATGGTGACAAATTCCTTCAGTTTTTGTTTGTTTGGGAAGACCTTTATCTCTCCTTCTATTCTAAATGACAGACTTGCTGGATAAAGGATTCTCGGCTGCATATTTTTTCTGTTTAGCACACTGAAGATATCGTGCCAAGCCTTTCTGGCCTGCCAAGTTTCAAAGGAGAGATCAGTCACGAGTCTTATAGGTCTCCCTTTATATGTGAGGGCACGTTTATCCCTTGCTGCTTTCAGAATTTTCTCTTTATTCTTGTATTTTGCCAGTTTCACTATGATATGTCGTGCAGAAGATTGATTCAAGTTACGTCTGAAGGGAGTTCTCTGTGCCTCTTGGATTTCAATGCCTTTTTCCTTCCCCAGTTCAGGGAAGTTCTCAGCTATAATTTCTTCAAGTACCCCTTCAGCACCTTTCCCTCTCTCTTCCTCCTCTGGGATACCAATTATGCGTATATTATTTCTTTTTAGTGTATCACTTAGTTCTCTAATTTTCCCCTCATACTCCTGGATTTTTTTTATCTCTCTTTCTTTCAGCTTCCTCTTTCTCCATAACTTTATCTTCTAGTTCACCTATTCTCTCCTCTGCCTCTTCAATCCGAGCCGTCGTGGTTTCCATTTTGTTTTGCATTTCGTTTAAAGCGTTTTTCAGCTCCTCGTGACTGTTCCTTAGTCCCTTGATCTCTGTAGCAAGAGATTCTCTGCTGTCCTGTATACTGTTTTCAAGCCCAGCGATTAATTTTATGACTATTATTCTAAATTCACTTTCTGTTACATTATTTAAATCCTTTTTGATCAGTTCATTAGCTGTTGTTATTTCCTGGAGATTCTTCTGAGGGGAATTCTTCCGTTTGGTCATTTTGGATAGTCCCTGGAGCGGTGAGGACCTGCAGGGCACTTCCCCCGTGCTGTGGTGTATAACTGGAGTTGGTGGGCGGGGCCGCAGTCCGACCTGATGTCTGCCCCCAGCCCACCGCTGGGGCCACAGTCAGACTGGTGTGTGCCTTCTCTTCCCCTCTCCTAGGGGCGGGATTCACTGTGGGGTGGTGTGGCCCGTCTGGTCTACTTGCACACTGCCAGGCTTGTGGTGCTGGGGAGCTGGCGTATTAGCTGGGGTGGGTAGGCAAGGTGCACGGGGGCGGGAGGGGCAGGCTTAGCTCGCTTCTCCTTAGGTGATCCACTTCAGGAGGGGCCCTGTGGCAGCGGGAGGGAGTCAGATCCACTGCCGGAGGTTTGGCTCCGCAGAAGCACAGAGTTGGGTGTTTGCGCGGAGCGAGCAAGTTCCCTGGCAGGAACTGGTTCTCTTTGGGATTTTGGCTGGGGGATGGGCGGGGGAGATGGCGCTTTGTTTATGTTTTTAAAGAACTAGTTCTTGCTTTTATTCATCTCTTATGTTTTTTGTCTTTATGTCATTTATTTCTACTCTGATCTTCCTTATTTCCTTCCTTCTACTAACCTTGAACTTTGTTTGTTCTTCTATTACTAGCTCCTTTAGATGTAAGGTTACATTGTTTGAACTTTTTCTTGTTTCTTGTATTGTTTTCTTGTTTCTTGTATTGTTATAAATTTCTGTTTTAGAACTGCTTTCACTGTGTTGAAATATTTTGAATTGTTGTGTTTTTATATTTATTTGTCTCCATGTGGTTTTTTGTTTGCTCTTTTATTTACTTATTGACCTATTGGTTGTTAGTAGCATGTTGTTTAGACTCCACTTGTTTGTGATTTTTCCGGTTATAGTACTGTGATTGATTTCTAATTTTACACTGTTATGGTTGGAAAAGGGGCATAATGTCATTTCAATCTTCTTAAATTTGGGATTTGTTCTATGGCCTGATGTGTGACCTATCCTGTAGAATCTTCTATGTACACTTCAAAAGAATGTGTGTTGTGTTGGTTTTCAATGAAATGTTCTGTATATATCTTTTAAGTCCATATGGTGTAATGTGTCACTTAGTGACACTGTTTCCTTATTGATTTTCTGTCTGAATGACCTAACCATTGATGAAGTAGGATATTAAAGGCCCCTACTATTACTGTATTAGTGTCCGTTTCTCCCTTTATGTCTGTCAAAATTTTTTTATGTATTTAGGTGTTCCCCTGTTGTATGTATAGATATTTACAATTGTTAGGTTCTGTGTTGGATTTTCTTTATCATTATGTAATCATTATATATCATTATGCATCATTATGTAATGCACTTCAATTTGCATAGAAAATATTTTTCCATCCTTTCCATCCTTTTTTATTTTTTTAAAAAAAAATTTTTTTTTTCAACGTTTTTTATTTATTTTTGGGACAGAGAGAGACAGAGCATGAACGGGGGAGGGGCAGAGAGAGAGGGAGACACAGAATCGGAAACAGGCTCCAGGCTCCGAGCCATCAGCCCAGAGCCTGACGTGGGGCTCAAACTCACAGACCGCGAGATCATGACCTGGCTGAAGTCGGACGCTTAACCGACTGCGCCACGCAGGCGCCCCCTTTTTTTTTTTTTTTAATTTTTTTTAATTTTTATTTATTTTTATTTTTTTATTTTTTTTTCTTTCCATCCTTTTTTAAATGTTTATTTAATTTAAGAGACAGAGACAGAGGTGAATGGGGGAGGGGCAGAGAGTATTTTATAGGAGTATTTAGACCATTTATTAACAGGCATTTACTGGTCACCATTTTGTTAATTGTTTTCTGAATGTTTGTAGTTCTCTGTTCCTTTCTTGTTTCCTTTTGACTTTCTTTTGTGTTGGGCTTAGTTTTCTTTCTTTATTTTCATTCTTTCTTTGTTGTGATGTTTTTGAGTGTATATATATGTATAGTTCTTTATATTAATATAATTTATTAGTTCTTTATATATATTAATATAATTTATTGTCAAATTGGCTTCCGTACAACAGTCAGTGCTCATCTCAACAAGTGCCCTCCTCAATGCCCATCACCCACTTTCCTCTCTTCCCTCCCCATCAAGCCTCAGTTTGTTCTCTGTACTTCAGAGTCTCTTATGGTTTGCCTCCCTCCCTCTCTGTAACTTTATTTTCCCCTTCCCTTCCCCCATGGTCTTCTGTTAGGTTTCTCAAGATCTACACATGAGTGAAAACATATGGTATCTGTCTTTCTTTGACTGACTTATTTCACTTACCATAATACCCTCCAGTTCCATCCACATTGCTGCAAATGGCAGGATTTCATTCTTTCTCATTCATCTCTTTCTTATGTGTTACATATAAACCACATCTTCTTTATCCATTCATCAGTTGATGGACATTTAGGCTCTTTCCATAATTTGGCTATTGTTGAAAACAGGGCTATAAACACTTCTGTATCCCCTGGGTAAATTCCTAGCAGTGTTATTGCTGGGTCATAGGGTAGTTCTATTTTTAATTTCTTGAGGAATCTCCACACTGTTTTCCAGAGAGGGTGCACCAGTTTGCATTCCCACCAACAGTGCAAGACAGTTCCTGTTTCTCCACATCCTTTCCAGCATCTATAGTCTACTGATTTGTTCATTTTAGCCACTGACCGGTGTGAGGTGGTATCTCAGTGTGGCTGTGACTTGTATTTCCCTGATGATGAGTGATGTTGAGCATCATTTCATGTGTCTGTTGGCCATCTGGACATCTTTGGAAAAGTGTCTATTCATGTCTTCTGCCCATTTCTTCACTGGATTATTTTTTGGGTGTGGAGTTTGAGTTCTTTATAGATTTTGGATATTAGCCCTTTATCTGATGTGTCATTTGCAGATATCTTTTCCCATTCCATCAGTTGCCTTTTAGTTTTGTTGATTGTTTCCTTTGCAGTGCAGAAGCTTTTTATCTTGATGAGGTCCCAATAGTTCATTTTTGCTTATAATTCCCTTGCCTTTGGACATGTGTCAAGTAAGAAATTGCTTCAGCTGAGGTCAGAAAGGTTTTTTTACTGCTTTCTCCTCTAGGGTTTTAATGACTTCCTGTCTCACATTCAGGTCTTTGATCCATTTTGGGTTTATTTTTGTGAATGGTGTAAAAAAGTGGTCTAGTTTCAATCTTCATGTTGCTGTCCAGTTCTTCCAGCACCATTTGTTAAGGGACTGTCTTTTTTCCATTGGATATTTTTTCCTGCTTGGTCAAAGATTAGTTGGCCATACATTTATGGGTCCAGTTCTGGGTTCTGTATTCTATTCCATTCGTCCATGTGTCTGTTTCTGTGCCAATACCATACTGTCTTGATGATTACAGCTTTGTAGTAGAGGCTAAAGTCTGGGATTGTGATGCCTCCCGCTTTGGTTTTCTTCTTCAACATTATTTTGGCTACTCAGCGTCTTTTGTGGTTCCATACAAATTTTAGGATCATTTGTTCTAACTTTGAAAGAATGCCAGTGCAGTGTTGATTGGGATTTCATTGAATGTGTAGATTGATTTGGGTAGTATTGACATTTTAACAACATTTATTCTTCCAATCCATGAGCATGGGATATTTTTCCATTTCTTTGTGTCTTCTTCAGTTCCCTTCATAAGCTTTCTATAATTTTCAGCATACAGATCTTTTATGTCTTTGGTTAGATTTATTCCTGGGTATTTTATGGTTCTTGGTGCAGTTGTAAATGGGGTCAGTTTCTTTATTTCTCTGTTGCTTCATTATTGGTTTATAAAAATGCAACATATTTCTGTACATTGATTTGGTACCCTGTGACTTTGCTGAATTCACTTATCAGTTCTAGCAGACTTTTGGTGGAGTCTGTTGGGCTTTCCAGGTAGAGTATCATGTTGTCTGGGAAAAGTGAAAGTTTGACTTCTTCTTTGCTAATTGTAATGCCTTTTATTTCATTTTGTTGTCTGATTGCTGATGCTAGGACTTCCAACACTATGTTCAACAACAGCAGTGAGAGTGGACATCCCTGTCGTGTTCCTGATTTCAGGGGAAAAGCTTTCAGTTTTCCCCATTGAGGATGATATTGGCTGTGGGCTTTTCATAAATGGCTTTTATGATGTTTAAGTATGTTCCTTCTATCCCGACTTTCTCGAGGGCTTTTATTAAGAAAGTACGCTGTATTTTATCAAATGCTTTTTCTGCATCTATTGACAGGATCATATGGTTCTTATCCTTTCTTTTATTAATGTGATGTATCACATTGATTGCTTTGTGAATATTGAACCAGCCCTGCAGCCCAGGAATGAGTCCCACTTGATCATGATGAATAATTCTTTTTATAAGCTGTTGAATTCGATTTGCTAGTGTCTTGTTGAGAATTTTTGCATCCATATTCATCAGGGATGTTGGCCTGTAGTTCTCTTTTTTTTTGTTGGGTCTCTGGTTTGGGAATCAAAGTAATGCTGGCTTCATAGAATGAGTCCAGAAGTTTTCCTTCCATTTCTTTTTTTCGAACAGCTTGAGAAGGATAGGTATTAACTCTGCTTTAAATGTCTGATAGAATTCCCCAGGGAAGCCATCTGGTCTAGAACTTTTATTTGTTGGGAGATTTTTGATAACTGATGCAATTTCTTCACTAGTTATGGGTCTGTTCAGATTTTCTATTTCTTCTTGTTTGAGTTTTGGTAGTGTGTGGGTGTTGAGTAATTCGTCCCATTTCTTCCAGGTTGTCCAGTTTGTTGGCGTATAATTTTTATAGTATTCCCTGATAATTACTTGTATTTCTGAGGGATTGGTTGTAATAAATGCATTTTCATTTGTGCTTTTATCTATTTGGGTCTTCTCTCTCTGAGGGATTGGTTGTAATAAATGCATTTTCATTCGTGCTTTTATCTCTTTGGGTCTTCTCTCTTTTCTTTTTGAGAAGTGTAGCTAGAAGTGTATGAATTTTGTTTATGTTTTCAAAAAATCAACTCTTAGTTTCATTGATCTGTTAGACAGGTTTTTTTTTTTTTTTTTTTTCGATTCTATATTATTTCTGCCCTGATCTTTACTATTTCTCTTCTTCTGCTGGGTTTGGGGTTTCTTTGTTGTTCTGCTTTTGTTCCTTTAGGTGTGCTGTTAGATTTTGTATTTGGGATTTTTTTTTGTTTCTTGAAATAGGCCTGGATTGCAATGTGTTTTCCTCTTAGGACTGCCTTTGCTGCATCCCAAAGGGTTTGGATTGCTGTGTTTTCATTTTCATCTGTTACCATATATTTTTAAATTTCTTATTTAATTGCCTGGTTGACCCATTCATTATTTAGTAGGATGCTCTTTAACCTCCATGCATTTGGAGGTTTTCCAAACTTTTTCCTGTGGTTGATTTCAAGTTTCATAGCACTGTGATCTGAAAGTGTGCATGGTATGATCTCATTTATTTTAGATTTATCGAGGGCTGTTTTGTGACCCAGTATGTTACCTATCTTGGAGAATGTTCCATGTGCACTTGAGAAGAAAGTGTATTCTCCTTCAAGATGTAGAGTTCTAAATATATCTGTCATGTCCATCTGGTCCAGTGTATCATTCAGGGGCACTGTTCTTTATTGATTTTTTTTTTTTCTTTCTAGATGATCTGTCCATTGTTGTAAGTCCCCTGCAGTTACCACATTCTTACCAACAAGATTGCTTATGTTTGTGATTGTTTTGTATATTTGGGTGCCTCTGAATTCAATGCATAGATACTTAAAATTGTTAGCTCTTCCTGATGGATAGACCCTGTAATTATTATCTAACGCCCTTCTTCATCTCTTGTTACAAACTTTAGTTTAAAATCTAGTTTTTCTGATATAAATATGGCTACTCCAGGTTTCTTTTGACTTCCAGTAGCCTGATAGATAGTTCTCCATCCCCTCACTTTCAATCTGAAGGTGTACTCAGGTCTAAAATGGGTCTCTTGTAGACAGAAAGATAATGATCAACTCCTTCAGTTTTTGTTTGGGAAAACAAATCACTGTGCTGTGGCTGCCTCCATTTTATTTTGCACTAAATTTGTAGCATTTTTAAATTTATCATTACTGTTTTTTAGTTCCTTGATAACTGCAGCAATAGATTCTGTGCTGTCTTCTATGCATTTTTCAAGTCCAGTGATTAATCCTATGACTATTATTCTAAAATCTTGTTCATTTATATTGTTTATATCTGTTTTGATCAATTCTTCAGCTATTGTTTCTTCTTGGAAATTCTTGAGGGGAATTCATCAGTTTCATAATTTTTGCTAGTTTTCTGTCTCTTACGTGTTTTAATTTTTTTTTTTTTCAACATTTTTTATTTATTTTTGGGACAGAGAGAGACAGAGCATGAACGGGGGAGGGGCAGAGAGAGAGGGAGACACAGAATCGGAAACAGGCTCCAGGCTCCGAGCCATCAGCCCAGAGCCTGACGCGGGGCTCGAACTCACGCACCGCGAGATCGTGACCTGGCTGAAGTCGGACGCTTAACCGACTGCGCCACCCAGGCGCCCCCTCTTACATGTTTTAAAAGCTAGTTAAGTGCTCTGCACCAGTGAGCACTGCTATATTAAAGGGAGGTCATACACTGTCCAGGGCCTGGCCCTTCAGGAGGTATTTTTTGGAGAGTGTTACTTGCTGTCTGTTGTTATGACTTTGGTTATTTTATTTCTCTACTTACAGTGATGTTTTGGACCCTCCACCTGGTGTGCTTTGATTTGTTCCTTGAAGTAGTCCTGAAAAGGAAAAGAAACAGGAAACAAACACACCAACACACACACAAACAAACAAAAAAAAAAAAAAAAAAGAAAAGAAAAAGAAAAAAACAAGCCAAAAACCAGAAATATCAGGTTACAAGTAAAGAACAGGGTGGAGGCAGTGCTGATGGAAGAGCACATACAAAGAGAAATGACAGGGGAGGGGGAAAAAGAAAAAATAAACATTGACCAGGCAGAGAGACTAAAAGGCTTAATCTAGAGAGAGAGAGAGAGAGAGAGAGAGAGAGAGAGAGAGAGAGAGAGAAAGGAAAATAAAGAAGGAGGTGGGGGGAAAAAGGAAAGATAAAGTTGCCCACACAGAGAAACTATAGGACTTAATTATCCCAGAGAGAGAGAAGGGAGAATAAAGGAGGTGTGGAACATGTATGAAGAGAATAGATTAAATATGTCTACTTAAACAAACCAACGACCAGAGTAATCGGACTAGAGGACGGAAGAGATGCGAAGGAGAAAAGGAAGGAAGGAAAAATAGATCTAAATAACAAGAATTGTCTGAGAATTGAACCAGGCAATGAAGCAGCGCTGGTCTGGAGGAGGCGTCCATCCTGGTTCCGCAGTGTCTGTCCTGCTCTAGTTACCTGGCACAGAGGGGCATTGTTTGGTGTGGGTGGATCGCATCTCCACTATGGGCCCCACAGACAAATCCCTGAGGCCCCAACTTAGTGGTGATGGGGAGAAAAATGACGACATCCCAGTCTCTTCTCCAAGGACACGGTGTCCCAAATCACTCCATTGGAGCTGTCCCCACTGTGCCACGGGCACAGACTGGGTGGAGTGTGTCACTATGCTGACTCCTGGGCACCGGCGCTCGGCTGGGATTCAAACTCCTGCTCTGTGTGCCCTGGTACTGGGGAAGCGTAGCTCCATGCCACCCAATATGTGGACCCCGGACAAGCTTTGTCCCATTCGGCAGCACTCCAGGGAGGGGATTGCTTTCTCCTACTGTGGACTGTGTCCCTGACCTAGCCACTGAGCCCGGTGCTGGCTCCCCTCCTCTCCAGGTGTGCGAACAGGGCAGCCGGCCCCAGTCCAAAGAAAGCCTTGCAGTTAGAGATTGGATTTTCACTGTCCAGGTTTGAGGTCTTTCTCTTGACCCAATATAGTCCTATGCTTCCCCAGCCACTCTTTCTCTTCCCTCTGTCTCTCTGCAGAAAGGGATACCTCCCATCCATTGCATTCTCTCTTTCAGTTGGCTGTCAAGCACCTATGGCTCATCAGGTTGTCCCAGTGTATCCCTGGGACAGGGACTCAGTCTCTTTTCCTCCCAGATTCTTGGGTTTCAAAGTCCTTTGGCTTCAACCCTTCTTTGTTTGAGAGCTCTTTTTAAAAAAATTTTGTGTGTATCTATTAAAGGCTTGGGGTTTGTAGTTGCCATGGGGTTCATAAAAAACAATCCTTATGTTCCTCTTGTTTGGAGCTCTATGTGCTTTCTGAACCTAGATGTCTGTTTCATTTCTCAGGTTGGGAAGTTTTCAGTTGTTATTTTTTCAAATAGGTTTTATCACCCTTTCTCTGTAATCTCTGTGCCCAGTGTGGGGCTCAAACTCCTGACAATGAGATTAAGTCACATGCTGTACTAACTGAGCCAGCCAGTTGCCTATATTCTCATTTTTAAAATTATTTTTTCTTTTCGTTATTCTTCTTGAGTGCTTTCCCTGACTGGAGCAGAGGAGGACCACTGGCCAGTGAGGGCCTAGGGTGCTCCATGTAGAGAGTACCCTGGTGGGGCAGCTGGAGCCAAAGTAGTGCAGGCCTGGAGTGTTCAGGTTCTTTGCAATCATTGAAGAGTGATGAGACTCTTGGAGTTGTAGTGAGCACTGACCAGGGGTGTCCCTATGTGCACTGCCCTGGGGCCACCTTGATGGGAAGGCTTGAGATGGTGTGGGTAAGGGGCTAGGCTTACTGAAGTATCAGGCTGGCAAGGGTGCCCAAACCCTGCTATTATCTGTACTATCAAGGTGGAGGGGGAACATAAACTGTACTGCTTGCTAGCCCCATGGACCCAGAGAGAATTCCAGCAGCTTCCTCACTATTTGGCAGGGTTTTCTGGTTAGTTCCTTTATATTCTAGCTGCTTTTTTTACTCTGTGGCCTTTTTCCCCCTCTTTTCCCTAGAGCATCCAGGGCTAGTGTGGGCTAGCGGCCTGGAGCTCGCTTAGGTGGGAGACTGGCCATGGCACCTAGAATATGCTCTGGCTGGCACTATGGAGGTGAACAGGGAACATAAACCATTATCTTCACCAGCCTCTCAGACCCACAGAAAGTTCCAGCAGCTACTTGGCTATTTTGGGGAAAAAAACCTGTATCTTTTTTTTGTGCACCAGGTCAGACAAATCTCATGGTCCCTCAGTACTGTCCCTCCTCACTGCAATTGGCTGCATCAGGAGGGGAGGGGTTCCCCTTCATTACTGTCCCTTTGTCTCTCTTGCCCTTCTGAGCTACCCAGGCACCCCTGTGGTCTCTCAATTTTTTTTTTTTTTTTTTTTTTTGCTATGTAGAAGCTGTTCAGCCAGCCCGCAGTTCTTCTTCAGGAGGAATTTCTCCATAAATAGCTGTAGATTTAGTATATTCATAGAGGCAGTAAGTTCAGGGTTTTCCCATGTCACCATCTTGATCCAGAAACTCCACTTTTTAAACTGCATAAAGTTACTGTGATATGGTAATTCCATGGATGAGATGTGAAGTATTAGAGATGGATAGCTATGAATGTAGAGTTTGAATCCTGTCTCCATGTCTCCCAATTCCAAATGGAGACCTAAGCACTGAGGTTACTGGGGGAACCTCAGTGGAGAAACATAATGAATTCAGTCTGAGATGACCTAGAGAAGGCTTCATTTGTAGCATTTGAAGTAGAACTTGAAGGATTTTCTATTGATGCTGTTGGTTGCCTTTTTATTTTTTATTTTTTTTTTAAATTTTTTTTTTAACGTTTATTTATTTTTGAGACAGAGAGAGACAGAGCATGAACGGGGGAGGGTCAGAGAGAGGGAGACACAGAATCTGAAACAGGCTCCAGGCTCTGAGCCGTCAGCACAGAGCCCGACGCGGGGCTCGAACTCACGGACCGCGAGATCGTGACCTGAGCCGAAGTCGGCCGCTCAACCGACTGAGCCACCCAGGCGCCCCTGTTGGTTGCCTTTTTAAAAGCCATTTCTTGCTTGTTTTTTGCTGAAAGCATCCTGTTTGTTTGTTTGTTTGTTTGTTTGTTTGTTTGTTTGTTTTTGAAGAATCTATCCTTTGTCAGTGTGACTCACAGATTTATTCTGATTTACTTAATTTGTAGGATGGCAAACAGCCAAATCCAGTATAACGGTTGTTTTGTAAATAAAGTTTATTAGGATGAATCACTCATGGGTTTATGCTTTGTCTATGGCTACTTTGCACTACAGAGGCAGAGCAGAATGGTTGTAATAGAGCCCACATAGCCCACAAACCCTAAAATATTGGTTATCTGGCCCTTTACAGAAAAAAAAAATTTGTTGACATCTGATGTAATTCATTAGGGTATTTCCATTCCTCTTCCCAGTGCCTGATCTGGGAATGAGAATGAGACACAATTTTGGCCAGGGAGAATGGTCTAGGGAAGCTGCTGACTTACCTTAGTGACAAAAAGAGGCCCTCAAGAAGGCTCCCCACTTCTTTTGCTACATGTGTTTTTTGACTGGATGTGCTGTTTCATGCTAAGTTAACTTACTGAGCTTAAAGAGAATTAGCCTAAGAAGAAGAGGGTGTACCAAAGATGTCAAACTAATACATTGCCACTTTTGTCCTTGATGGTCCCTTGAAACTGCTAAAGTAACAATTCTTGGAACCATCTTATCTACAGATTCTTTTGATATGTGGTGTAATAAATTTTCAGTATTGCTTAACTCAGTTGAGTCAGGGTTTTCTTATTTGCAGCCAGGAGCAATAGGAAAATAACTGCAGACAGGGTGTAAAGGACAAATTTGAGTGATGCAAAGCTGAGGTTACTGAAAATAGATTTCTTCCTACTTGACTGAGAACCACTGGTCTAGAGGAGGAACTCTGCTATTAACCGAAGTGTGGTCCCTAAAACAACAGAACCAGCATTATTTGGAAGCTAGTTAAGAGATCCAGATTCTGAGGTCCCAACCTGGACCTACTGAAACAGAACCTCTGCTGAGGTGGGCCCAGCAATCTGGATTTTAAGGAGCTCTCCAAGTTCTGATGCATGTTCAACTTGGAAGACCATTGCTCTAGACAGTTCGTAGGTACTTATAAAATTACTAGGGAGTTTTTTTCTTTTTCCTTTTTTTAAACTTTATTTATTTTGAGAGAGAGAGAGAAAACAAGCATAAATTGGGGAGGAACCAAGAGCGAGAGCAGGAGAGAGAATCCCAAGCAGGCTCCGTGCTATCAGTGTAGAGCCAGGGTAGGGGCTTGATCCCAAGAACTGTGATATCATAACCTGAGCTGCAGTCAAGAGTCAGATGCTGAACTGACTGAGCCATCCAGGTTCCCTAGGAATTTTTTTTCTTAACAAAAAAAAATGGTATAATTTATTTGAGAAAAAGGGATGGATCAGAATCATTTTTCAGGGAGGTAGTAATGGTATTCATACCACGTGAGTTAAGATTTGGTGAAGTATGGAATATTGCTAGCAATAAGCTAATTAAATTTTAAATAAGAAAAGAAAGTGTCCAGGTTCTTGGCTCATTTGCATTCTAATTCAAAAGGCCCTCTTTCTATGGATATAAAGAAAATCAAATTAATTATGCCATTGTTGTTTTCCACTGTAGATTAAGGACATTACATTCATCAGTGACACTGTACATTTTGAAGTCTATTAATTATCACTTCCTAGGTTAGAGGAGAAACCTGTTCTTTTGCAGCCTTTGCTGACCTCATTCATGCAAACAGCATTTATTGAACCTTCTAAGAGAAAAGGTACTTGGTAAAGAAAAACGGAATGTAGAATATTTTCAAGTTTTTCTATAGGCAGTTTAAGTACATGGATTTAAAATGTAATGAAAAGGCATAAATGAAAACTCAGAAATGGAAATGGAGACCACACATCTAAAAATTTACAGCTCTCTGGCAAATTTCTTTATCACAACCATATACTAAGAGAACACTTAAAAGTTTGTCAGTACAACTCGAGATCACCCCTAAAATTCATGACCTGAAGCAGGGATCAAAGGGTTTCATTTCACATGCTGACTTTGATTGATGGATAGAGGCTGCTTATGTCCTGTTTGGGGAAGAAAACATGTCTGTCTTAATCATCCCAGGCTGCAGTAACAAAATAGCAGATTGGCTGACTTGAACAACAGGAATTTATTTCTCATAGTTCTGGAGACTGGAAGTCCAAGATCAATGTGCCAACAAGGTCAGTGTGTGGGGGCTCTGTCGTTGGTTTGCAGATGGCCACTTGTCACTGTGTCCTCACATAACCTTTTCTTCGTGTGTGCAGGTAAATGGAAGATTTGATGTCTCTTCTTAAAAAAAGCATTAATCTCATCATGAGGGTCCCACACTCGTGACTTAAGCTAACCTCAGTCATCTTCCAAAGGCTCCATTTTCCAAATAGCATCAGAATGAGGGCGTTAGGGCTTCAACATAGGAATTTTGGGGCAGTGGATATAATTCAGTTCATAAACATGTCTGAGGCTCCTGTCTGGCTTAGTGAGAAAGTTGTGTTTAATTGATAATATCTGTAATGGTTGCAGAAATGACTGAGGTTACATCATGGGTGTTAGGTAATTATTACCCTTACCCTAATTTCACTTTTAGTCAAATGGAGTAACTTCATTTATAAGGCAGAAATCCAGCTCAAGCTGTTTGAAGCAAAACAGAATTTATTACCACCTATAGTGAAGTAGCCTGGGTAAGGGCTTTGGGCCCATTTTGATCTTGTGCTGAAATGATACAAGGCTTGGTTTCTCCCTCGGCACCATTGACCGTAATCAAGACGATAATGGTAGTAGCAACTAACACATACAGCACCTCAGTGTGCCAGGCTCTGTTTTAAGCACTTTAAATTTACAACTTCATGTAATGTTCATAATGAGTATATGAGGTAGGTGATACTGGTATGTCCATTTACAGATGAAGAAAGCAAGGCATGGATATATTAACTTGTTCAGGACACTGCAAGTAATAGAATCAAGATGTGAATCTGTGTGTTGTGGCTACAGCCCATGGTCTGAATCAGGGTCTGGCAAACCATGGCCTATGGGCCAAATCCTACCTCTATCCATTGTTGTAAATAAAGTTTTATGGAACACAGATGCACTCATTTATTACGAGTAGGGGTTTTTGCACTAAAATGAGAGTTGAGTAGTTACAAGAGACCGTACAGCCTGTAAAGCCTAAATTATTTAATACAGAAAGAGTTGGTCAACTTGAGCTCTAAATCACTCTGATCCATTGGATTCTACCATTTTCAGGCTTCAAATGTTGGCAAGATGGCTGCAACCGCTCCTTTTATCCTTTTTTGGTTTATATTCATCAAGGAAGAGGCTATCCAATTCCTTGATGGCTCAAACAAAGCCTTAGAATTGAGCCTTGCTGATCCTGTTTGGCCTACTTTAGGTTCTCTGTGAACTGTGGCAGGTCCAGTTGGAAATTGTTCTGAGGTCAGCCTTTTTCAAGGTCCATGGTCCGGTGTTGAGAGAGTGATCTACCATAAGAAACATCTAAATATCTTAAAAGAAGGAAGGTAGAATTCTGGGCTGGAC
This sequence comes from Neofelis nebulosa, assembly GCF_028018385.1. NCBI lineage: Eukaryota > Metazoa > Chordata > Mammalia > Carnivora > Felidae > Neofelis > Neofelis nebulosa. Next base: position 118,238,838 of record NC_080782.1, on the reverse strand, counting down.
ACCAACTAGAGGCTGTTCTTTTGAGGAACTGTTAAGGAAAAGGTCATGGAAGATGGGAAAAAGAGGAAAAATTCTGAAAGAGAAGGAGAGAATTTGAGTGTACACCCATCTCCTAGATTGAGAACTAGCTTTTTTTTCATTATAGGTGCTGTGCCCTCTGTAACTTGCCTTTATTGTTACTTGCCTTGTACAGGGCTCTTGATTTGCAGTCATGTTTTTTTTTTTTTTTCTCCAAGATTAAAACTAATGAGATGTAATACACAGAAAGTTGAATAGGTCAAATGTAGAACATCATGTAGAGTTATTATAAAGAGAAATAAATTGGTTTTGAGCTGGCTTCCCAGAAACCCTCTGAATGCCTACTCCTACTCCCACCCCCTTCTTTCTTGTAAACGTAACTATTAACATTACTTTTACAGTTATCACTTCCTTGTTTTTCTTCATAGTTTCACCACCTAAGTAAGCATTTCAAACATTCTAGTTTAGTTTTGCCTGTGTGTATATTTTCTGTAATTGTAATCATGAAACAGTCATTTATTCTTTTGTCTGTTTCTTAGTACTTAGTCTCCTATTTGTAAAATTCATCCATGGTTTCCTAAGTTGTAGTTGACAAATTTTTGTTAATAGTAGTCCATTTTTGTGAGATGAATGTATTCTTTTGTTCTGTGGGTGGTCATCCGTGTTTTCTCATTTTAGCATTTACAGATAGTGTTGTTGTGAACTTGTCACTTAGTGCATGCATTTGTTGCATATAGGCTTAAAAGTGGAATAAGCTGCTGGGTCATAGGGTGTGAATATCTCTAGACAGTGCCACACTGTTTTTCGAAGTAATAGGTTTACAGTCTCACCAGGAGTATAGGAGGGTTCCAGTTGTGCCATATCTTTGCAAACACTTGTTAGTGTCAGTCCTGATTTCATTCATTTTTTTTGGCTATATGGTACTATTTACATTTCTCTGATGACTAAATAGAGCACATTTTATATGTTCATTGATTTTCTGGACGTCTTCTTTGCTGAAAAGAGTCTATTGCCCACTTTTCTACTGGGTTTCTGATTTTTATTTGTTTTGTTTATTTTTGTTAAATTTTATTTTTTTCTGGTGTTCTCCCTTATTTGATTTTATTTAATTTTTAAATAAAATTTGTTGTCAGATTGGCCTCCATAAACACCCAGTGCTCATCCCAACAAGTGCCCTGTCAGTACCCATCATCCACTTTGCCCTCTGTTAATTAGTTTCATGTGTACAACAGTGATTGAACATTTCTATACATGACTCAATGATGTCACAGTAAGGATAGTGGTCATTTGTCACCATACAATGTTATTACAATATTACTAGTATATCGATATTATATATTATAGTATTATGTTATTGGTTTGTTATATTATTCTGTATTTTTCGTCTTCATGACTTACTTTATAACTAGAAGTTTGTACCTCTTAATCCCCTTTATCTATCGACCCCACCCACCTCCCCTCTGGCAACCACTAGTTTGTGTACTGTATTTGAGTCCATTTGATTTTTTTGTTTGTTTATCCATTTGTTTTGTAGATTTCACATATAAGTGAAGTCATATGGTATCTGTCCTTGCTGTCTTCTTTCACTTAGCATGATACTCTATACGTCCATCCACGATGTCACAGATACCAGTATTTTCGATTTTATCCATTCCAATAGGGTGTATAGGTGTTTTATATGGTTGCTCCTCACATTCTAATTTCTATTATCTAATGACCTATGCATATTAGCTGTCAGTATATATTTTTGGTGAGGTGTTTGTTGAGATATTTTTTCCGTTTTTAAAAACCAGTTTTTATATTGAAGTATAGCTGACACACACTATTGTATTCAGGTGTATGGTTTATAGTAGAGTGATTTGACATCTTTTATGTTATGCTGTGCTCACCACAAGTGTAGCTCCCATCTGTCTCTGTACAATGCTATTACACTATGATTAATTAGATTCCCTTTGCTGGACCTTTCATCCTGTGACTTCGTTATCGCACAACTGGAAGCCTGTACGACCAGCTCCCTTCACCTATTTTGACAATCCCTCTTTCTGCCTCTGCTCTGTCAACTTTCACTTTGTTTTCTGTATTTACAACTCTGTCTCTGCTTTTCTGCTTTTTATTGTTGGGTCATTTGTTTTGTTTTTTAGATCACACATAGAAGTGAAATATAGTGTTTGTTTCTCTGACTTATTTTACTTAGCACAATACCTTCTAGGTCCATCCATGTTACTGCAAATGGCAAGATATCATTCTTTTTATGGCCGAGTAATATTCCATTTGTGTGTGTGTGTGTGTGTGTGTGTGTGTGTGTGTGTGTGTGTGATATTATACATAACCATACATTTGTATACACACCATATCATCTTTATCCATTCATGTGTTGATAAACACTTGGGTTGCTTCCATACCTTGACCATTGTAAATAATGCTGCATTGAAAATGAAAGAATATATATCTTTTTGAATTTATGTTTTTATTTCTTTGGATAAATACCCAGTAGTTACATTACTGGGTCATATGATAATTATCTTTTTAATTTTTTTGAGGAACTTCAACACTATTTTCCACAGTGGCTGCACCAATTTATATTCCCAACAACCATGTGTGATGTTTCCTCTTTCTCTACATCCTCTCCAACTCTTACTATTCATTGTTCTTTTGATTCTAGCCATTCTGACAAATATAAGGTGACACCTCACTGTGGTTTTGGTTTGAATTTCCGTGATGATTAGTGATGTTGAGTATCTTTTCATGTGTCTATTGGCTATCTGTACATCTTATTTGGAAAGATTGTCTATTTAGGTTCTCGGCCAATTTTAAATGGAATTATTTGGGATATTATGAATTATTTTTGGTATCATATAGGTTCTTTGTGTTTTGCATGTTAATCCTTTATTGGATATATCATTTGCAAATGTCATCTCCCATTCATTATGTTAGCTTTTTGTTGAGTGTTTCCTTCATTGTGCAAAAGCCTTTTATTTTGGTGTAGTCTCAATAGTTTATTTTTGCTTTTGTTTCTCTTGTCTGAGGAGATATATCAGGTCTCATATTTAGGTCCTTAATCCATTTTGAGGTTTGTGTGTGTGTGCACATGTGTGTGGGGAGGGGGGGCAGTTAGGAAAGTGGCACAGTTTCTTTCTTTGCTTGTAGCTGTCCAGTTTTCACAGCACTATTTATTGAAGAGACTGTTTTTTCCCCCTTGTATGTTTTTGCCTCCTTTGTCATAGATTAATTGACAATATATGCATGGGTTTGTTTCTGGACTCTCTTCTATTGACCTATATGTCTATTTTTTTTTTTTTAAAAAAGCTTTTTAAAAAGTTTATTTTGAGAGAGAGGGAGAGAGAGAATTAGAGAAAGAATCTCACACATGCTCTGTACCATCAGTGCAGATGGTGGCTCAAACTCACATGGGGTTGAAACTCAAGAACAGTGAGATCATGACCTGAGTTGCAATCAAGAGTCTGATGCTTAACTGACTGAGCCACCCAGGCACCCCTATATGTCTATTTTTGAGCCAGTACCATTTCGTTTTGATCATTGCAGCTTTGTAGTATATCTTGAAATCTGGGGTGCTGATATCTGTTTTGCTCTTTCTAAAGATGGCTTTGACTTTTGGCGTCTTTTGTTGTTTGATACACATTTTGGTATGAGTTCTAGTTCTATGAAAACCACTATTGGTATTTTAATCAGGATTGAGTTGAATCTGTAGATTGCTTTGGGTAGTATGGATATTTTAACAATATCCATCCAATTCATGACCATGGTATATCTTTCCATTTGCTTGTGTTGTTTTTAATTTCTTTCACCTTTATTCCCAGGTATTTTATTCATTTTGGTGCAATTATAAAGGGAATTTATATTATTCCTGTTACTTCTTGATGAGGGTATAAAAATGCAACATATTTTTATATGTTTTGTATCCTGCAACTTGACTAATTCATTCGTTACTTCTAACAGTTTTTTGTTAAGAGGTCTTAAGGGTTTCCTGTGTCAAGTGTCATGTCATCTGCGAATAGTGACTTTTTAATTTTTTGCTACCAATTTAGATGTCTTTTTATTTCTTTTATTTGTCTGATTGTTATGAGTAGGACTTGCATAAAAGTTGAATAAAAGTGACGAGAGTAGACACCTTTTGGTTCCTGATCTTAGAGGAACAGCTCTCAATTTTTCAACATTGAGAATGATGTTAGCTGTGGGTTTGTCATAGATGGCCTTTATTATGTTGAATTATGTTTCCTCTAAACCCGGTTTGAGAGTTTTTATTATGAAATGTTGGATTTTGTGAAATCTTTTTTCTGCACCCATTGAGATGATCATACAATTCTTTCCTTTGTTTTGTTAATGTGATCTATCATGTTGGTTGAATACTGAACCATCCTTGCATCTCTGGAATACATACCACTCATTCATTGTGAATGATCCTTTTAATGTATTGTTTAATGTAGTTTGCTAATATTTTGTTGAGGGATTTTTGCATCTATGTTCATCTATCTTGATCATGCTTTCATGGGTCTTTTGTTTTCTCAGTTTCTATGCCTTTTATTTCCACTCTTAAATATTGCCTTCCTTCCACTAACGTTAGGCTTTGTTTTTTTTTTTAGTTCCTTTGGGTATAAGCTTATATTGTTGATTTGAACTTTTTCTTATTTCTTTCTTTTAAGTTTATTTATTTAGAGAGAGATAAGACACTTGTGCCCTGGGGAAAGGGCACAGAGAGAAGGAGAGAGAGAGAATCCAAAATAGGCTCTGCACTTTCAGCACAATGCCTGATGTGGGGCTTGAACTCAAGAACCATCATATCATGATCTGAGTCAAAGTAGATGACGAACCAACTGAGCCACCCAGACATGCTGAGCTTTTCCTTATTTCTTGAGGTAGGCCTGGATTGCTATAAATTTGTCTTTGAACTGCTTTTCCTCCATCGCAGAGATTATGGACTGTTGTGCTTTGATTTTCATTCTTCATGAATTTTTTTTCACTTCCTCTTCAATTTTTCCATTGACCAATTGGTTGTTGAGTAGCATGTTGTTTAGCTTTGTTTGTTGTGTGTGTGTGTGTGTGTGTGTGTGAGTGTGTGTGTGTGTGTGTTTGAGGTCTTTTTTTCCAGGGGAGCCTATGATTGATTTGTAAATTTATACCATTGTGGTTGGAAAAGATGCATGATAGAATTTCATTCTTCTTAAATTTATTGACACTTATTTTGTAAATTGACATGTGATCTGTCCTATAGAATGTTCTATGTATGCTTGAAAAGAATGGGTATTCTGGGTTTTTTTTTTTTTTTTTTTTTATGAAATGTTCTGTTTGGCTCTATTAAGTCCATCTAGTCTAAAGTATTGTTCAGTGATGCTGTTTGCTTCTTGATTTTCTGCCTGAATGATCTATCTGTTGAAGTAAATGGAGGCATTAATTTCTGCAACTATTAGTGTATTACAGTCAGTTTCTCTCTGGGATGAGATAGTTTCTGCACTATTGGGATGGTCGGAGCGGAAGTGGGCATGGGCTGGGGTGATTCCAGGACTCTCCACATAAAGAGTGCCCCATCTGGACAGCTGAAGCTGAAGTGGGTGCATGGTAGGGGTTCCCAGGGCTCTCCATATAGAGGTGCCTTGGAAGGATAGCTAAAGCTAAAGTGGGTATAAGCCAGGAGGTCCTGGGGGTCTCCACACAGAAAATACCCTGGCAGGCTGGCTGAACCCCAGGCAGATAGGGGCCAGCATGTTTTGGGGTATTCCGGGCAGGGAGTGCTTTGTTGGGGTGAATGGAGCTGAAGCAGGCATGAGCCAAGAGGTCCAGGAGTGATCTGAGTCCAGGGTACCCTAGCAATTAGTCCAGAGCCAACATGGTATGGGTCTAGAGTGTTCTGGAGGTGCTTTGCACCTGTGTCACCTTAATGAGATGGCTGGAGCTATAGTGAGTGTTGACCAGGGGTGTGCTGGTGTGTGCTGCACTGAGGCCACCTTAGTGGGAGGGCTTGGGCTGGTGTGGGTGAGGGGCCCCAGAGCTGGCCAGTGATAGTGCCTCGAATCTGTTCCCATGTGCACTATTAAGGTGCACAGGGAACTTAGATTGGGTGCTTAAACTTGTGAGAGCTCCAGCAGCTCCTCCACCGTTTGGCAGACTCTAAGGCTTTTTCCTTTATATTCCAGATGCCCTCTTAAACTGAGGCTTTTATTCTATGCCCCAGGTCAGATGAATCTGCTCACACCCCTTAGTACTATCCTTCCCCATTGGAGTTTGCTGGGTGGGAGGTGAGGCCGCCTCCCTTGTTACCTTGGCTGAGACATACCCTTTTGTCATTCTGTGGTCTTTTGTTGTGCAGAAGCTGTTCAGTCAGTTCTCAGTTCCTCTTCAGGGAGAATTGCTCTATAAGTGGCTGCAGACTTGGTGTGTCCCTGGAGGAGGTGGATTCAGGGTCTTCCTATGTTGCCATTTTGGTTCAGAACCCTGTTGTTTTTTTTAATAGATTGACAGGAACTGTATTTTCTTTTTTTTTTATTTTAATATTTTATTTTTGAGAGAGAAAGAGAGAGAGAGAGATGGAGTGTGAGCAGAGGAGGGGCAGAGAGAGAGAGGGAGACACAGAATCTGAAACAGGCTCCAGGCTTTGAGCTGTTAGCACAGGCTGGATGCAGGGCTTGAACCCATGAACCATGAACCATATGAGATCATGACCTGAGCCAAGTTAGACGCTTACCTGACTGAGCCACCCAGGAGCCTCGAAACTGTATTTTACAGTGGGCAAATATCTACTCCGTTATCTCCAAAATATGCTTTGCCTACGGTTCTTGTGACTCTAATGCTTCCTTCTTTACTACTTGGGGTGTGCGCCCTCACCCCTGAGTGTGCTCCCCAGGATCCTCTCCACTGCTGGAAGAGTTTTGATCTGCACTCTCCCTGTGCCATTCCCTCCATAAAGGCCGGGACACACTGATGACTAACGCTCTGTCATATCCAGTAATATCTAGGTCATAGTACTTTCCCCCTCTCCCCCTCTCCCCCTCTCCCCCTCTCCCCCTCTCCCCCTCTCCCCCTCTCCCTAGCTGCCCTACTGGCTCCTCAAACTCATTATGTCCTGAAGTAGACCTCTTACCTTTCTCTTTTCCTCCCCCTGAACCCTAATCTCATTCCTTCACTATCTACCTCTTTTCATACTATTGCTTATCATCTTAGCTATTAACTGTTGGCTCTTGTGCCAGTCTGAGTTAAACTGATAACACCACTTCAGTTTTTCCTACACCCCCAGTTCAGGCCCTCATTCTCTTTCCTGGACCACTTCAACAGCTTCCTAAGTAAGGTCCCTGCTTTCAATCTTGTCTACTTCACATGTGTCATTTGTACAGTTGCCAGAATGATCTTTGAAAATGCAATTCCATCTGTGTCAATTCTCTTCTTAAGAATCTTTCAGGGGCGCCTGGGTGGCGCAGTCGGTTAAGCGTCCGACTTCAGCCAGGTCACGATCTCGCGGTCCGTGAGTTCGAGCCCCGCGTCAGGCTCTGGGCTGATGGCTCGGAGCCTGGAGCCTGTTTCCGATTCTGTGTCTCCCTCTCTCTCTGCCCCTCCCCCATTCATGCTCTGTCTCTCTCTGTCCCAAAAATAAATAAAAAACGTTGAAAAAAAAAATTAAAAAAAAAAAAGAATCTTTCAGCAGTACTCCATTAACTGCTGAGTGACACCTAAATCCTCTAAATGGCCCTCTGCAGTCTTGGCCCTGCTCTTTCCCCAGCACTTGGCCAATCCTAGCCAAAAGCCTTTCAACAAAATCAAACTACTAGTGGAGCTCGGAGGTGGGTGGGGCTTCTCAACATGGACCTTTGCTCGTGTTTGTGCTCATCTGGCTACCCCCATCTGGCTTCCCTTACGATTGAACTTCATTTCATCCATTCCAGAAGATGAGATGCTCTAACTCTTTACACCTATAATAAACTACACCTATCTCTGCCATTGTATTAACCATGTTCTATTGCAATTACCTGTTGGAATTACATTTTTTATTAGACTCTTCTCCTTGGGGTTTTGGTATCTTGTTTATCTGTGTAGCTTAATTACTGAGACATAATCAAATACAAATAATGGTTTGGTCAAATACCTATAGGAAGGCAAATAATATAGCATTTCATTTTGTAGGTAGATAATTAATGTAGTGAATAAATGTAATGGCCTATCTGTGTGAATCTGTGCCAGTGTGGACGCTAGTGAGACTTGGCGTGGGACACTTCTCCCAGCACCTGCAGAACTGTGGTACCACGGACAGAAATGTTGAAAGCTCTTTGAGTATGAATTAAAACTTGTTATTCACACCTTCCACCTACACTTGAGTTTTAGGTACACGAGGGGGAAAAAACCACAACGAAATAAGGCTGATCTTGGAGATTCAGAAGACCTTGTTTTAGTCTTGATCTTGGAGTAACTTTCTGTGCAAATGTGGGCAGATAAAAACACTTCTCTGATCATGCAAGAGCCTGAGAAAATTGAAATGTCACCACAAACCATAATAGTCAATTGTTACTCATCACTAGGATAGTTGTTCCATCCAAAATGTTGTTGTGACTAAGCAACATAACAAGCAGGTGAGAAAGGACGTCATTACACTTTAACTTGGAGCCATATAATTTTATTATCCACCAAGGCAGCAGAGTTTTAATGTGTAAATGAATCCCCAGTTCGGATATAAAATACAGTAAAAAAAAAATTTACAACCTTTGTTTCCAGGTTGTGTTCTTAGGCAGCTGGGAAGCACCCACCATTCTGACAGGCAGAATCATGAATTCAGAGATGATTCCCTGAGAGAGAAGGATCTGTTAGTGGGGTATTGAGGCTATGCGTGTGTGTGCATGTGTGCATGCATGTGTGTGTGATAGGTTAAGAAGAATCCATCATTTGTTTAATGTGGGAGAAGAGGGAAAAATGTAATTGCCATTCTTGCAAGATTCAACCGTATGGCCCTCTGGGGCCATCATTGGAGACTGATGGGAGTTAGTTAACCGTGCTTGTGCTGGTCAAAGTGAAGAGCTGTTTTAAGCCACATTTTATTCGTGAAATGGCACATTCTTTTTGTACTTTGGAAGACATCAGCTTTTGAACTGAGCTTTCTTTTCCATGATGAACACTTAGAATTTCTATGACATTTGTCAGATCTTCAATGAATATACCCATCTTTGAGCGTCAGCTGATTCCTTCATCAACAAGCATGTCAGATATAACTAACTAACCTTTCTGCCTTTCCAAAAAGGAATGAAAAGTAAGCAATATCCCTCATCTTGTCAGGAAATGAAGGGCTGAAAAATGGAGGCTGCCATTGAATAAATGTCCCACGGAATGAAGAAAACAACCCTGGTGTCCTAGCCCTGGTGTTCTTCCTGTTAAGAGTTCCATCATAGGCTAGGGAACCATGCTGCAGGGTACTGAGCAGTACTGCTTTGTGGCTGCCTTGTAACACGACCCACCCCACTTTCTCTCCTGCAGAGAAATAGGTGCTGTTTAACATGCATTTGTTTGCTGCTGTCTTTGATAAATTCAGGCTGACTGTTCATAAGGTACAAGCACTTGCAGTTGGAAACCACTAACCTAGATGAAATATGACTTTCAATTATGCCACAGTCAAAGAAGCTGAAATAAGAAAGTCAAAGTTGGGGGGGGGGAGTCAAGTATCTTTTTTTTTTTTTTTATTAGAGTGACTTGGACATGGAGAATAAATTCCAACATTCACACCTCACACATTCCCCACCAATCCGACTATTCACCCACCTCTAATTTGTTGTTGTGCCTCTCCACTGCCCACAGAGTCTCCCCTTCTAGATTGTGGACACCAAGGCAAATGAAAATGCCAATCTTGTAGCATCCTTGTCTTGCTGTATTAGGCGTGGGTTTAGCTCTGAGTGATTTCTTTGGGGAACTGCTTGCCTTTCCAAAGAACATCCACGGGAAGGTTTGCCTCACCTCTTGTTTCAAAGTGGAAGGGTTGAAAATAATAGCTCTTGTCACTTCCCTTTGCCTTGTTATGGGGAATATTTAGTGCTAGAGCTGGGATGTGGGGGTAATATCTTGGATGTGATAATGTTGCTCCTTGCATCAGTGAACATGGTATTGATTGTAAGCTGTCAACGTTTCCGCATGCTCTGCAGGGTCCCAGAAGGCTGGCTACTGCTGGGAGGTAATGCATCAGGCAGGGACACATGTGTTCTATTAACTAAGGTTGCAATCTAACCTTGGTGGCTTGCTCTTAAAGCATCTTGGCTCACTAGTTCTGAATTTTTTTTTTTTTTTTTTTTTTTTTTTTTACTTCTTGACTCCTCTGAGCAGTCCTGTGATGCCATATACCAAGGTCCCCTTGACTCAAACTCCCAGTGGCAAACTGCTCATCTTGTAAGCTTCCTGGGGACAGAGGCTGTGTCTGTCTTCTTCACTCATTTATTTCTTCATTCATTCAACAAATATTTATTGAGCACCTACTAGGAGCCAGAGACTTCTCTATGCTCTGGGGATACAAAAGTGGACTAAATAATGCCTTGGGAACTTAGGGTGGTCAAGAAAGAAACACTTGAGCTGAATTTATTAAAATATTCCCTGTGCCTGAACATGAATATTTGCTAAGCTATGGAAACCATAATTCCTCAATTGAGTCATTTACAGCATACCTATTGGAGAATCTCTGATGTGTAAACTCATTAATGATCATTATTACCTCGTATATCCTGCATGGCTGTTCTCCACCTTATGTCTCCTTATTTCTCTTGGTCCACCCTCCCGTTTTTCCTAGTCCAGCATACCAGAATATTCTAAGTCCCATGCCATGTATTTTTTTTTTTTAACCTTTGCATATACTATCTTGACACCTGGAACACTCTTTCCCTTTCTCTTCCCCTGGATAATTCATTCCCTATTTATCTTTCAAGGTTTGCTTTAGGGGTCCCCTCCTTTCAGTAGCTTCTAGACTAGGTGAACTGGTGTTACTTGGCATTCTTCTGGGACCCTGAGATACCCATGAGACCTATTTTATAGTCCTAAAAGAACAATAGCAAGAAACATGCATGGAGTACTTATTGTTGGTCAGGAACCATTCTAAAATGTTTTAAATCATTCAGTCTTCATAGAAATTTTATGAGATAGGTGCCATTTTGTCCTTATTTTATCAATAAGGAAATTGAGACCTAGAGGGGTTAAGTAATTGACCAAGGGTCATTCAGCTTATTAAGTGGTGGGAACTCTTTGAATCCAGGCAGGCGCCCTGGGCTCTTAACCATGACATTGTACTGTTAATACTGCCTGTGAATTTGCCTGTATCCCACATGACACTGTAAGCCCTTTGAGGACAGGGAGTATTAATATTGCTTCCCCAGACCACCTTGCAGATGGTCTGAGCAGATAGTATGTGATCAATCATTCAGTGTTCATTGAATGAATAAATGAATGCATGAACATGACTCAAACTGAGCACCTGTTTAGAATGCTAAAACAGTGCCTTTCCTTTTACCAATGAAGCAGCCTCCTCCCATCACTTCTATGCCAGCCTTTCTGGGTTCTCTTTGACCCACGTAAGAATTTACTACTCTGGCTGGGGTGGGGGGGCAGTGTATCACTAGCCAATCAGTGCAAGAACTCCAGTACTTGTGGTTGGTCCCACTTCCCTGTGGTCTCTAGGTTTCTGTGCAAGGCTGAGTTTGGGAGAAGTGCTGTCTCCTCTCTGATTCAAACCAAATGCAGCAACCTAAATGACAGGGGTCGCAACAAAGAGTTACGAGTTGGGAGGAAAGGAGCTGTCCATCAAAAAGACCAAGGTTGCTTTTCAGGGAATTAGGGATAGGGAGTGGATTGGGAATGTGGCAGTTATTATGCCCGTTTCTTTCCTGGCAGTGATCATTGTTGTGACAACGTCTAAGGCAGGAATCAGCAGAGATGGCAGATCACCTTGTTTGGCCACCAGCAGTTTAACCAATGGGGCGTGGAAGGTCTAAATTGGAGGAGGATAGTTAAACAGTAATAATAAGGTCAGGGTTAGGGGTTAGAGATCTCTGTGAGCCACTTGACTTTGCGCTCTGTTTTAGTGACAGACCAAATTTGTATTCCTTGTCAGCTGTCAGGCAATATTTGTTTGCAGAGAGATGGTCTGTTTGAATCCTCACTAGTGGAAAAAGAAAAAGACAAAGTAGCTATGCATTACTCACTACAGTGATGGAAGTACAGGATCCGGGACAGGACAGATCTCGATGAAACTTCTGTCTGCGTAACACTAACTGTGTCACTGAACCTTTTGTAGTAGGCTTCTCTACTGTAAAAAGGGAGTAACATGTTGATCCATCAGGTGATTGTAATGATTTTAAAAAGTGCCTATACTGTGCTTGTGATATAATAAGTGCCCATTAATAGTAGCTTCCTTTTATTCTTGCCATCTATTTTGCACTTAAACACAGTCTTTGGATATGGGGGCTTAATAAATACTTGTTACTGGAGCGCCTGGGTGGCTCAGTTGGTCTAGCACCTGACTCTTGATTTTGGCTCCTGTCATGATCCCAGGGTTGTGGGATCGAGCCCCGCATTGGGCTCTATGCTGAGTGTGGAGACCATTTGGGATTCTCATTCTCTCTCCCCCTCTTCCCCTCTCCCCCTCTCCCCCTCTTCCCCTCTCAATAAGAAAACATTCTTGTTAATGAATGAAAGAAAGAAGGGCTAGGCTAGTTCTGGCAAATGGAAAATGTGTTTCTGACAGAATGAAAGAAACCTCAACTTCATGCTCCCATGCCATATCCATTCTCACATACGTTGTTCTCCCTACTGGAAATGCCATATCATGTTTTGAGTGTTGACTGAACCACTTTAATACTCTATTTAGAGGTCATGTAGTCTGAAAGGTTGTTTTCGTATCCATCCTCACTAACTATTTCCTTATTAATTATTAATTAATTACATGCTGCTCCTATATGGCTGTCATCTCCTGGAGGGTGGGGACGAGTGGCTTTATCTCTGTGACTCCAGCCCCTTGTTGGGAACTGGCTGCATGATACATGCCAGGCACTCACTTTATGATTAATATTGATGAACTTATGGGTCAATATGGGACTTGTTTGCTAATCAGTAACTTCCAACTGTATATATAATGTGAGATGAGATAGAGGATAAGAATGCTGACCAAAATGTCTGGTTCTGTCACTTGTAAACTGTGTAAACTTAGTGAAGTTACACAATCTGCCTCCATTTCCTTATCTGTAAAATGGAAACCATAATAGTACCAGCATTTAGAGTTTCAGGCATAAATGAATTAAGAGATGGGAAATTTTTGAACACAACCTGGCCCGTAATAAGAAGGACTCATTAAATGTTAGCTACTATCATGTATTAAACAGTATTTCAAGAATTCTGTCTTTAGAGTCAGATATCTTGAGTTGGAGTCCTGGTTCTGTCTCTTACTGGCTATATGCCTGTGGCTACGTTGACAACTTGAGTCTATTTCCTCATTTCCAAAACGAACATAATACTGGCATTAATCTCAGGGGCTTAAAGAAGGAAGATAATGAGAAATTACAAGTATGTCTTCATAGTGAGAATTGTTGCTGTTACGATTTTTATGGTGCTTTAAACTTACCAAGCAATTATAAGTAAATAAATTTCTTGTGCTTCTCACAGTAATTCTGTGAGCGAGGACAGATTGTTTTGTGACTATTTCACAGGTGACGACGTGACTGATGCACATGTTAAGTGACTTCTAGAAGTTTCTTAATTACTTTTCAGTGGAGCCAGGGGCGGGATCCACATTTCCTATTTCCCAGTTCCACATTCTTTCTATGACAGGCAAGTCATTCCAAGGGAAAGCAGTTCCTGAGGCTTGACTTAGAAATAGGGGAGGAAGGGATGGGTTAAGCTCTGACAGATACCTAGTGACTCAGGGGGAAGTGTGAATGTTTCCTAGGGGTGAAGTGGTGATTGCAGTATCTTTGGGGGTACTGTTTAAAACACACTGCCTTGGGGTGCCTGAGTGGCTCAGTCAGTTTAAGTGTACGACTCTTGATTCCAACTCAGATCACAATCTCACAATTTGTGAGTTTGAGCCCTGTGTTGGGCTCTGTGCTGAGAGTGTGGAGCCTGCTTGGGATTCTCTCTCTCTCTCTCTCTCTCTCTGCCCCTCCCCAACTTGTGTGCTTGCTCTCTCTCAAAATAAATAAAAAACATTAAAAAAAAAACCCCACACCTGCCTCATCTACACGTCCGTAATGGAGTCAGATTAGGAAGAGGGCTCACTCAGGATGTGGACTATAGTGTCACCCCCAAAGCTTTGCTATTAGGCTTACTAGGGCTCTCTTGAGCCCTGCAGACAGCAGAGTGAATAGACAAGCATGAATCCGTAGGGGTGGGAGAATAGGTAGGAGGGGAGCCTTAGCCAGTTGGTTTGAAGGAAGGGAAATTGTGGTCTCCCCCTTGTCAGTGATTGACCATTTTAGGGTCAACTTTCAGGATAATGGGTCCTGAAGTGTTGAAAAGAAATACATTGGAGATGGATGACTTACTTCATTGGGTATGGAGCTAAAAGAATTTTAGCTTCATCCTGGTTCCAACTGACTGCCTTTCATATGCTGGTTGTGTTAATAGGTGTTGCTATGGTTAATTATGAGATCGCTGAGAAGTTTAAAGATGATTTACTGACAGGCCCTCCCCCCCCCCCCCCACCAACACAGCTGTCCAATAGAGTGAAGACAGGAGCCAGACTTTAAGGATTTAAGAAGCAAATGGGTTCTTACTGCCCACTCACCTGTGTGCACCCCACTACTTGATGTTCATTTACATGTTTCTTCTTTGTTACTTCAAAATCCTCTTCTACCTCCAGATAAGACAGCATGGATCTCTGCCCAAGTGCAGCTTTTTAAATGTCAGGAACTCTGTTTTATTTGGATCATTTCAATAAAGCCTTGGGAAGCTCTAACTCCCTCTCCTCCTCAGTCAGCTGCCATCCTTCAGTGCAAAGTGATTGCTCATACCAAGCAGCAGACTTTGCACTATTAGGCAGCGCAGGGCTCTTAGAACCCAACACACTGTTGACAGTGTGGCAAGTCAGCTTTCAGGTAGCTTTTAGTGTCAGCTGGAACAGGGATTGATTGGGTGGATGTTGAAGATCCCCAGCATGGGAGCAGAAGGAAACTGGGATTGTAAAATACCTAGTTCAGTACCTGGCACAGAGCAGGTCATTGCTGATACATGGTGGTGGCGATTGCTGCCTGAGGTCTAGTCTCTAGCGCCTTCCTCTCCTGTTCCAGTCCAGGAATCTTGTATGTTTTTTTCCTGATGCATTCTTTATTCAAGTGGCTGCTCTGTGCTCTTAACTCTGAGATCTCTGGCAAATCCCTCCCACTCTCTGGATCTATGTGCCAAGGGTGTAGTACTAAGCATGGGGGATTTTATGAAGATCCACAGATAGCATGCAGGGGGCCTGTGAATCCCTCAAAACCATGACCAAAGCTGTCATGGGTTGTGGGAAGCACTGGTGACTGTAGTTAGTGAAGAAGCATTGTCCATCGGGACTCTCTGATGCCTCCGAATATTCTCTGATAGCAGTTACTCTGTGTCCTAAAGTTGGAACATGTTCTTCATGGTTCACAAGATGATTGTAGGTGGTACTTGGGTACATTTGTTATATTACTTGGTATGTGATTATTTTAATGTCTAAAAAACACTAAAATGGATATTTCATCATTATTTCTTTGGAGGAGGCTAAGTGTTACTTTTAAAAAAGGTGACTTAAATGAGCAATAGCACAGAGGTTGGTTGATGCCTAAGTTTGAGCAACAGTGATCTCTCACAAGCCCCACCTGGTACAAAGAGAGGAGATGAGTCTCAGAGGAGCAGAGAGAAGGCCATAAGGAAGCTGATAGTAAACTTTGGAGAATAACTCATTGTTCCTTCTATCTATCCTGATAAGACAATTCTCTATCAGCTGGAGAAGTTTCTGATCCTCTCTAAAGTCTCCTCCAAGAACACTGTCCCAGCCAGGCCAGGCAGGAATCCTGCCCAGAGAGTTTCCACCTGGGCCACTTTATGGACAATGCCTGAAGAGGCTTTCATTGAGGGAAGAGGAGAAACACTGAGGAAAAAAGTCACATCTTTTATCCACATGATCCTTCAATTTTGAGAAGTACTTCTCATATTTTAATGTTTCTGAAATTGGGATGCATCTTACAAAGTGGTGTTCTCTTAAGTTCTAGATAGCTATTACCTTGCCAAAAAGCTGTTATTAAATGGATAGTAGCTTAGAATGGAAATAGGGTTCCTATTTTTTTTCCTGCCTCCCCAAGCAACGTAAACTTGGAGTTGGGACTTGTAATAAATACGTGAATCAAAAGAGACTTTCTCTTTAAAATAAAAATGCTCATTTCAAGCCATTTGTTAACTCACAAAATGGAAGATTCGTGAATAAGAAGGGGAATGAGTCAGCAAGACAGGTATGGAGATACTAAGCTCAGACCCAGCTTTCTGGGAACCTCCCACCTCCTCCTTCAAATTTATAAATCCTATGAATTCATTTAGTTTTCCCAGAGTTGTGCCCTGCAGAACCTTCTGGAACTTAAAAGAAGTCTGAATGGTAAACGTGGAGGGGGAAGGGTGAACCAGACTGCATAGGTTCAAGCAGACTTCACTGTACTGTGGAAGATTTTTGACTCTCCCATATTCCATTTTTGTAGGAAGAGAGCCCTTTGGTGCATTTTTCTAAATGGTGAGCTTGAGGTGGATTAGAAACACTTGATTAGACTTCACAAACGAGCATTTTTTACAGGCCATTTTTGTTATAGCTGCAGTGGAGATGGATGGATTGTGACTCTTGGTCACCAAACCCAGGAAGAGGGAGGGGGTTGGGTAGCAGACACACCCAAAAGGAACAGACCAGCCTTTCTCCAGGAGCCAGGGGTGGTGCTGCCGCATCATTTAGAATGCCAGATAATAAACAACCAGACCTTGGCCTTTAGAAGTCAATGGAATAAATAAACTGGAAAAGGTTGAAGAGAAAAAGCCAACCAACATGTAAGTAGAGGATTATATGGAGCCATTTAAAATTACAAAAAGCAGGCATAACAAGGCAGCAGATGGAATCTGGCCCCACATGGCCTTGCCAAGCTAACTCTGAGAAGCACTGTGTGGAAAGTGTTCTCTTTATGTCCCCTGAAGCATTCATGGGGTTTCCTAGCCAAATTCTCAGGCTGTTTCTATGGCACTTACAAAGAAAAAGAGTATAGCAGTGGTGATGTGTCCCCTCCCTTCTCATTCTGGGTCCTCTTCGTGGCCTCGTGAAATAAATCTCCGGTTCAAATGAGACTGTTAATAAAAAGTGCTGTGGGGGCAGGGGATGCTGACTGCTTGTGATTTTTCACACACAAAAAAGGAGAATGTCTCTAAGAGTAAACGGTGTTTATTTTTTTGTTGATTTTTTTTCAATCAAATGGAATTGCTTAATTAAAAAAAACATCTCTTTTCTCTTTAAATACTACAGACAACCTCATTTTATCTCAGCAGACACCTAGGAACAAAACACTGGACCCACCAGAGAAAACCGGGCAATAAAAGCATCAGAAATTCAAGTCAACTATGGAGAATTAGTGTTAGCTGGCAGCTCTCAATTCTAAACACAAGTGTCTCAGAACCTATTGGGTTTGACAAAAGTCTCTTAGAACTGGGGATCTGGGAAAGTTGGACTCTTTTTAATTCTATTCCAATTGTTTTCTGCATAGGGAAATTAATGTCAATGCATCAAATGAAGACCAAAAGAAACATTTAAAAACATGTTTGACTAGTATTCAGTATGTGAGATTATTAAGTAATAACTTGTCCTCCTAGTTAACCTTGTCCTGGAATATATATAGGTTATTTGTAGCCGCCACTGCTATAATATTTTCTGAAGGATGCCAAGCTGTATGCAAGATCTTTTTGCTAAAGTCCAGACTGTCAACGCTGATCTCGTCTTTTCTTCGCTTGCCCCCCACGCACACTTTTCGTGGTTTTAGAATAGCCCGGGGTTTGCTGTTTTCCCTCGAGGCCTCAAGGGTGACATCACGCTTGGTGTTTCTGTCGAACATCCTGAAGAAGTTGTTGTAGGAGCCTGTCATGATGACGCTGCAATGTAGAGAGGAAATAGGGAGTGACTGAGTGCTCTGGAGAAAGGCAGTAACCTGTCCCCATTGTGTCTTTCTGGAGCTAATGGTGTTACATCATGGGCAGCTTATGACACCCTAAGTTTTATGAAAAACCAAAAACCCAAACAGGCTCAACAGTGTGACTGTGGTTTAAGTCCTGAATCACTAAAAGCAACAAGCTCTTTGATTGGCAAATGGAGGGCTGTGATAATCCTCCTTGGTAATTCTGTTGGATAGATCCCTTATCTGGGTCTGTAAATGAGTCCGGTGGTTTTAATCATACCAGCCCTACCTCCCTCAGCATTGTGAGGCTGGAGGGAGGTCGTGACAGGAGGAACACTTCGGAAACTTTGTAGTAGTGGGGCCTCCATGTTGCCCAAGCTCCAAGGCTGTCCCCAGTCAGTCGGCATGGTGGGAGAAACCCTGAGCGTATAGCGCACTGACCCATGTGCGTCCTCCCTCTGCTGAGAGCCAGCTCTCGATTTAGCCTTGCCAGAAAAGTTACCTAAAAAGTGGATGTCATCATGGTTTCCCTCAGGAAGAGAGTAAACAAATTCAAATTTTAAAAGAACTTGGGAGGGGAAAGAAGCCTTGCCAGTAGATTCACAGATGGCTTCCATGTTTTTATAAGACCTCTCCATCCTCAGGCGTATTGACGATTTACTGAGAGCAGTGACTGCCAAAGCCTTCCAGATGCAAGGGACGGAGTCTTTACTGGTGACAGGCTGAGAGGGGGATAATGTTGCCTCAGTAACATCCCACAGGGGCTGCCCCTGGACAGGCTGGCTTGGCCTCATTTCTGGGTGAAGCCCTGATGGTCTGGTTAGACTGGGAGAGGATACACCTCATTGGTGTTCACATGGCATGAGTGCATAGACAGGGGAGGGGGAAGCTGAGAGCATGGGGCCACAGCCAGGGGAGATAGGTTTTTACGAACTGGATCAGCTGTGTCAGGCAAATCGATCAATGGCTAGATTCGGTTACTCTGGCCCAGGGAATGGATGTTGTGAAATGTGTTGGTCTCTGTAGTAGAATAAGCTGTTGTTACCTTATCAGGAAGGGTGCAGAATGCTTGACCGCCGCAGTCTCATCTTGCCTTACGTTATCCCCGGGGGGGGGGGGGACTTACACATGAGCACAGGTGACGAGCACAGTGTCACGCTGCGAGGAAGTGACACACTCAGGCCTCCAGCCCACATGTGCCTAACTAACCCCAGGGCCTAGCACTCAGCCACTTGGCCTCATGGCTTCCCATGAACTGCCATTTGCTGGCCCCACCATCACTTGACCTGCTTTCAAACAGAGTCCTTCCTATTTATTTTTGTGTTTTTAAAACTCCAAACCTTATCTGAACCAAGAATTTTCTTGGTTATGGAAAGAAACTGTGACGTTATGAAAAAACAATGCTGACTTAAGATTCAAACTGAAAACTTCTTACTTTTGTCTCTACTACATACTAGCTCCTGAGCTGGAGAAGGTTACTTGACCTGGCTGAGCCTCAGTTTCTGCAACTATAAAATGGGCATGATGAAAACAACTTTGTCAGATTGTGGTCGGGATTCTAGAACATGATGTGTGAGGGGGTGACGCATAAGTACTTACTGAGTCTAGGTTAAGAGAGGTTATTGGAACAGTAACAAATAGGACACATCTATTAATCAACAATGAAAAAGTGAATTCTATATGAATCAATGTATTGATACAAATATACAAATAATGTAAAACACTTCCCCCTGGGGAGCTTTTGTTCCTACATCACAGCTGCTCCGTTGTCTCTTCCCTCTGCCTAATACCAAATGGGTGCTGTGACTTGGGTCCTCTGACATGTGGTGACTCTTGCCAGGCCTGCTACGTGGAAGGCACATTTTGGTTCACTGACAAAGCAGGCCGAATAATGGTCAGAAAAGCTTGTTTTTACAAAAAGCTCGAATCTGAGTGCCTTGCCATGACCGAATGGAGTGCTTCCAAAACACTAGTGTGGGCGCTGCATTCCTCAACAAACTAAATCAGCTCCTAGTAGCCTGTACTTCATGTTGGAAGTCGGGGAATCATCTGTATTTGTCAAACTAAAAATGAACCATTAGAAGGTAATATGAAGTATGGTTGAAATAAAAGGCCTTAAAACAATAATAAATCATTTTGAGGGGATATGATAAATGAGGCCAACTAGAATTCAGCTAACCAATGACCAGAGCCTTTGGCCGGGTATACCAGAAGTGGTCAGGGATAATTTTCGACCTAGAAACTAAGCTTGGCAATAATCTGAGCTACTTAGGTTGGAACTTGGGAGATGGATTGTTAGTGTTACTCATTTCAGCCATGTTGATGCAGCTCTGGTATGTAAAACAGGATTTTCTCGTTGATGTTACACACTTACCTGTGCCAGTCCTGTAAGAGGATTCGAGGGTCTCAACACATGGTGCCCTTCATTTCAGGTCTGAGCTCAAGGGAAATCTGGTGACCCATACAGTGGACTCCTACCAGGGCTAGGGGCCTGATTTTCACCCCCCTTTGGCTGTGATCTCCTTAGGATCAGTTGCCCAGGGCCTCGGCAAGTACACGACCCACCTTTTGGAAGGTTCCCTAGCCACACAGCCTTTCTTACCTGTCTGACCCATTCCACACACACTCAAATTTATCAAAAATGCAGTCATTTTCATAGAGGGAGCACAACTTGCTGCGGAGGTAGTCATGCACCTGTTGGGGAAGTAAATCAAGAGGGTCAGTTATTATTTTTAAAAATGATTATTTCTGTGAAGACCTCTTCTTCTGATGTGAGCTGTTAATTCGTCCAGTGGCCCAGGTCTGAATCCAGGCTGGGCTCTCTTTAGACAGGGGATATTAGGATGGATTGATGAGCTGCTTATGTGGTGAGTGTGGATTAAAAAACTTTGCTGAATTAGCTGGTGGCCTATAGAAGGGCCCAGAAGGTGGTACAGTCCCCTTTTCTAAACTGATTTGCTAGTAGGCATTAGAGGACACCATTCATTGTGTCTTTAACTCAACACATGTCTATTGCCTTCCTACTATGAGCTTGGGCTAGGCAGTGAACACAATAGCCTTTGTGTGTTTTCTTCCAGTGTGGAGGCAGATGAACATTCGCATGGGCCTTTAATTCTGAGAAAGGTGAGGAGACCTCACAGAAAGGATCACTGAGCTGTGTTGCGATAATGTAAGCCAGCAAATGCAGGGAGGTTCGTTATAACCTGCTGACAGATGATGGTTTGGATTTGGTGAGAGCAGTGGTGGGAAATGGTGAACTTTCCAGGCATGTTTGCAGGGAGACCTGATAGGACTCGCGGATGATGCACCTGTGAAGTACGAGAGAAGAGGAATCAAGATGGCTCCTCGACCTTTCTCTTGAGCAAGTGGAAGGATGGAGTTGCCCTTTGTGTTTTTGGGTATGATCATTTGGAGATGTCCATGCAGGTGGAGCTGCCGAGGAAAGTCTGACATAAAGGCTGCATCCCTGAAGTATGTAGCATTTCTCCCATTGGCATTTTAAGAAGCAAGGTTATTAGCTGAGAGTGAGGAAGGGCAGGAGAGGCTTAGGAATCAATGCTGCAATGCTGGAAGGCACTGGGGCCCCATGAAATTGTTGGATGTGAATTTTATATGAGACTGTTCAGCACGGTTGGGTCATTCATCCCATGTTTGATGAGATGTTTTGGGTATTGAAAAGCTCTCTGAGTCATTTGGACAGTGAAAGTATAACTCTGCAAATGGCCGCTTGCAGTCTTGGGCCTTGTCAGGGTACCTACTTCACTGCTTTGGTGACAAGAGAATCCATGTGTGGCATTTGATAACTCTGCTGTAGCTGAACTCATTGTCCTTCCTTCTCCTGCCATGTTTTGGGCATCCTGGACGTGGTACAAGTCTGATGTAGAAGGCCATTTCTGTTTGTAGGGCTGAAGACCTCTAGTGATTGTTGAGTCTTTTGAGCAAAGAAGCAGAAGAGAGTCTGAGGGCAAAAATAGGATTGATTCTTGATCCTGACCAGGGTTTGGCAAACCTCTTCTATAAAGGGCCAGAGAGTAAGTATTTATGCTTTGTGGGCCATATGACCTTGCTGGCAAACTCTCAGCTCAGCCCTTGTAATGTGAAAGTAGCCATACGTAATACATAAACAAATGAGTGGTGGGGTTGTATTCTAACAGAACTTTATTTACAAAAACAGGTGGGGGACAGGATTAGCCTCTGGGTCATAGTTTTGTTACTGAGGTCTTTGATGCCTTTTCTGGACTTGTCATTGACTTGTTTCTAGGTTCTTTGTCACAGAGGAAATAGAAGCCTGGGGCAATGGAAGCTAAATTTGTTGTTCCAGTGTAGGCACACCTCGGAGATACTGTCGGTTCCAGACCACTGCAATAAGGTGAATATCATAACAAAGTGAGTTAAATAAACTTTTTGCTTTCTTCGGGCATGTGAAGGTTATGATTACACTCTAGTCTATTAAGTGTGCAATAAATCTCCTTATCTAAAAAAACAATATATATACCTTAATAAATACTTAATGGCTAAAAAAGGCTAAACATGAGATTTCCAGAGAGTTGTCCTCTTTTAGTAGAAGGTCTTGCCTCAGTGTTCATGGCTGCGGCAATTTCTTAAAATAAGACAATAAAGTTTGCCATATTGATGGACTATTTCTTTCACAAATGATTTCTCTGTAGCATGTGATGTTGTTTGATAGCATTTTACTCACAGCAGAGCTTCTGTCAGAATGGGAGTCAATTCTTTCAAATTCTGCTGTTGTTTTATCAATGAAGTTTATGGGATAATCTGAATCCTTTGTTGACATTTCCACAGTCTTGCCAGCATCTTCACTGGGAGTAGATCCCATCTCAAGAAATCATGTTCTTTGAACTCCACATCCTTTGAAGTTTTATCATGAGATTATGGTGACTCAGTTCCATCTTCAGTCTCCACTTGATATTTCCATCACATCTGCAGTGATTTTTCTCCACTGAGGTCTGGAACCCCTCAAAGTCCTCCCTAAGGTCTGGAATAACTTTTTCTAAACTCCTGTGAATACTGATGTGTTGGCTTCTTCCCATGAGTGACATATGCTCTGAATGGCATATACTATGTTAGATTCTTTCCAGAAGGCTTTGCATTTACTGTGCCTGCATCCATCAGAGGAATCACTTATCTAGGACAGCTATAGCCTCATAAAATGTATTTTTTCAATAATAAGACTTGAAAGTCAAAATTGGAGTCAACCCTTTCAAACCCTCCTGCTGCTTTATCAGCTGTGTGTGAGAGTCTAAATTTGTGTTACTATATATGAGAACAACATTAATCTCACTGTCCATCTACATCAGAACTTTTGGGAGATAGGGTACACTGTCAATGAGCAATAATACTTTTAAAGGAATCTTTTTTTCTGAACAGTAGGTCTCAAGTGGGCTAAAAACACTCAGTAAACCACGTTGTAAACAGAGAGTGTGCTGTCACCCAGGCTTTGTTGTCCCATTTGTAGAGCACAGGTGAGTATATATAGCATATTTCTTAAGGGCCCTAGGATTTTCAGAATGGTAAATGAGCTCTGGATTCAACTTAGTCACCCTCTGCATTTGCTCCTAACCAGAAAGTCAGCCTGTCCTTTGACGCTTTGATGCCAGGTATTGACTTCTCCTCTCTAGCTATAAAACTCCTTGATGGCATCTTTTTCCAAAGAAGGTTGTTTCTTCTACATTGAAAATATGATGCTTGGTGTAGGCACCTTCATGAATTATCATGCCTGGATCTTCTGGATAATTTGCTGTCGCTTCTATATCAGCACTGGCTGCTTCAGATGTACTTTCGTGTTCTGCAGCTGGCTTCCTTAAACCTCCTGAACCAACCTGTCCTAGCTTTAATCAATCTTTTCTTCTGCACCTTCCTCATCTCTCTCACCCTTGACAACATTCAAGAGAGTTAGAGCCTTGCTCTGGATTATACTTTGGCTTAAGGGGATGTTGGGCCTGGTTTCATTTTTCTCTCCGGACCACTCATGTGTTTGCTGGAGTAGCACTTTTAATTCCCTTCAAGTACTTTTCCTTCAACATTCACACCCTGGCAAACTGTTCTGTGTAAGAGGCCTACCTTTCAGCCTACCTTGCTTTTTGCACAGCTTCCTTGCTGTGCTTAATCATTTCTACTTTATGACTGAAAGTGAGAGATGTGGGACTCTTCCTTTTGTATGAACACTTTGAAGCCATTGGAGGGTTATTGCCTGGCCTAATTTCAACATTGTTGTGTCCAGGGAATATGGAGGCCAGAAGAGAAGCAGAGAGATGGGGAAAGGCTGGCAGGCAAACACACACACACATCATATAATCCTTAAGCTCACCATCTTACATGGGCACAGTTTGTGGCACCCCAAAACAATTATGATAGTAATGCCAAAGATCATTCAACACAAATCATCATAACATATGATAAAGCTTGGAGATGGTAAACATGACACAGAGATGTGAAACGAGCAAATGTGTTGGAAAAAAGGCACTGGTAGACTTGGTCAATGTGGGGCTAAAACAAACCTTCAAATTTTTTTAAAGGCAGTATCTGGGAAGTGCGATAAAATGAGACATGCCTATACTCTAGTTTTCCTACTTTTTTGGAGAAAAATTTGAGCCAAATAGCTCCTTATTTTCAGCCTTATCTCCATGCTACTCATTCCTCTGATGTGGTATGGAGCACTTTGCAGAGAAGGCACGGATGCAGAGTGTTCTGAGAACGGAGAAACTGGTTTTGAAAACACATGGTTAAGCAGTTTCTATGATACAGAACTTCTCAGAATCCTACAATGGTTGGGAACTGTAAAGCTCTAAGAAGGGGATAGATGATTATTTTCACTGTAAATAGTGTTAGAAAAGTATTTCACTGTAATTACTGAAAAAATTTTTTGGTTCAGCCTATACTCTTCTTTATGAACATATCAAAACATGGGTGGTTTGGAAGTGTGGATCCATTAGGAGGAACCACATTGCCCCAAACTATAAATAGTTCTTGAAAGACAAAAGTCAGGAGGGATCCAAAGGAAAATCTGGTCTGAACTAATACTTTCTCCTCCTCAACAGCTAAATTTTGGGCTGTTCCTACTGCTTTGGCTTCAAGTCCTCTACAGAAAAAGAACATTGAATATGAAGGTATGTTAACTTTATGTTGTGTTGCTAAAACAGGAGAGAAAACCTGAGGCAAACAAGATGGACCAACCTCCATCAGAGAAGAGAAGGTTAAGAACATTCATTAGAAACATCTAATGTACAGAGCAAGAGACAACTTAAGATTCACCCAATTTGATGTTTTCTTCATGTTCTAAATATTTGTCATCCATGTTCCTATTGTGTATGGCTTTCTTGACACTAAACTGAACCTCTCAACATAGAGGTTCTTAAATCATGAACTCATGGAAGCCTGGTGTTGTACAGTTACTGGACTGCTCATGAGGCCCAGCAAGAGTCAACTCTATTGGTTGGTTCTTAGATTTCAGGGGTTGACAAACTTCCCTTGTGAAGAGTCAGCAGGTATTTTAGGGTTTGTGGGCTATAATGTCTCTGTCACAACCACTCAACTCTGCCACTGTACTGTGAAAGCAACAAGGACAATATATGCATGATCAGATGTGGCTGTGTTTCAGTAAAACTTCTTGTACTGAAATAAATGGAGGCTAGATTTGGCCCACCAGCCACAGTTTGCCAACCCCTGTTCTGTAGGAAAACTTGAAAATAGCTAATTATAGATAAGTCTACAATTTGTTATTCCTGGAAAGATGCTTGAGACCAGTTGATGCATGTATGAAAATACACAGCAGGAACATTACTTATTTCACTCCCCAGGGAAGGTATTAGTAACTGATGATGGAATTATTTCCCTATGGGCCAGCCCTCACAGTCTTTTTCAACAGTGTTCTAGGAATTCAGAGTTTATTTACCATCTTTGATACATTAAAATTTTTATATAGCATATGAATTTAAATTGCTTTGAAATATGCTATGTAAAGTTGAAATAAACTTTTCTAACACTGCATTTCAATACATGTGCTAGGATACCTATTTCATAGCCTTTGACAAAGAACACTTCCACATCTACCAGTAGCTGAACTTGGTTTGAGAAGCAGGCTCTTAAAATGCTTATTATTCGATGTCACAGCTCACTGTGTTCTAAAACTAGCTTTGTTCTTAAAGCCTTTCTCTAAAATGAAAGTGCTAATTGCTCCTGCCACCGAAGAGCCTAAATCCAGTTTTCTCTAATCCAGGCTTGCCAGCAGGCTACACCCCTGTCAACACCACCCACACTCAGGTTCTACTCGACACTGCCCTCTGTTTGGTATGGAGTTCGGAACACTAGATGTTCGTCTGTGTAGTTGGAAGATGATGTTCCAGTTGGCTCTAGCCCTGGGCTGAAGGTAAGTGCTGTGAAGTGGGGCCCTGAAGTCTGGAAGGATCTAGGGGACAGTAAGACTCCAAATATACAGGGCAGGTTATTTCAACCACAAACTATCTCAATTACATATGTTGTCTTCATTTCTGGCCCCCAAACCTTCTCATAGGACCTTGTGTTACTCACAGTTGGTCAAAGTCCTGGGGGGTCCTCAATCTTCTCTCTGTATTTCTTCTGAAAGGTTGGCTTCTTCTGTGGCCACAGTAGTAGCAGGACTTTGGCTCATATGTATCAAGGTGGAGTAGGTGGACTCCCTGCTGCTCCAGACCATGATTCCTTAGCTTTTCTGAAGAGCTCCCTGCTTTCCCTGAAGACTCCCTGCTGTCTACCTTGTTAGAGTCAGCAACAGTTCTGAGTCCCTCTGCCACATCCCTTGAGGCAATTGTAACACCCAGAGCCCCTGCCATCATTCTTCTGCTCTTTCAGTTACTTGGCCTCATCATTTTAAATGGTTTTTTTCCTTTACCTCCTTGGTCTTTATGAGACTTGCCATGACTGTTAAGTGTACCTGTTTAACAAGTACTACTCCATTGCTACCTCCTACCTTTTTAGTTCACTCCCTTTACTATCTTGATTCCATTAAGTCTTTAAATCCATTTTCCTGTCTACTTTTCTTCACCTAGTATTTCCCTCCTTACTACCTGAGGTTTAGTGGTCCATCCATCATTATAATCACACCCTTAGTATGTACCTTCAACAAATTTGACTTTATCTCTCCTTCCATCCTTGAGCAACTCTACAACACTTCTGTATTCAACTCAGTCTTAGATTTACAAACCTCCTGACTTTGATGGATGGATTATCCATCTTCTCATCTAAGACCAATTCTGCAGTGGACCTGTTCCATCTTGCTTCCCTCAAGCACTTAGCTGCTTGAATTATTCTTTCTCTACTGGCTTATTCCCATCAGCATAAAGTATGCTGTGATACACTTTCCTTATACCTATATCCCATTCCAGATACCACTCCATTTCTCTGTTGCCCTTCAAAGTAAAATTTCTTGCAAGAGTTATCTGTACTCATTGCACTCACATCTTCCATTTATAGTCTCTATTGAAATCCACGCAAATCAGACCTTCATTACTACCACTCACCTCCACTTATATCCATTGGCCTATTTTCTATCCATTCCTATTTGATTTAGCAACAGCATTTAGTAGTTGGTGTTTGCTTCTCCTTGAAATAGTCTCTTTGGCTCCCAGAACATTCCTCCTAGTTTGCCTTTTCTTAACCTGTAAATATCAGGTTCCCAGGGCACGGTCCTGACCTTTTCTTTCCTTTAAGCTAAGATATACCCAAACTCCAACTGAGCTGCCTACTTGCAGTTTCTGGATGTTTATTTGGCCCAAAATGTCCCAAACAAAATTCTCGATTTCCTCATCTGCATAAAATGGCACTGCCATTTTCCTAATTGGGCAGGATAAAAAAACCTCGTTTCCTCTTACATCACATATCCAATTTCTTGTCAACTGCTATTGATTTTACAAGATTTTGGCCACTTCCATTCGTCACAAGCTCATCTGAGCTACTCTCAGCCTTTGCCAGAATGTTGCAATAACTTCTTTACTGTTGTATTTGCTACTATGTCCCCCTATAGGCTCTCCTCCCTAGCATAGCCAGAATGTGCTGGTCAATGATGAAAATGTTCCGGAATGGGATAGTGGTGAGGGTTCCACAACTTTGTGAATACATTCACATAGACTTCGAAAGGATGGATATTATGGTATGTGAATTAAGTCTCAAGAAAAATAGGTAAGTTAAATCCCTGTCTAGAATTTTTGTACTTCTTTTAATCTAACCCAAAATATCTTTAAAAAGACCAGTTTATTCCTGCCTCTTGATCTTTGCTTCCATTGTGCTCTTACCTGAAATGAACTTCCTCAAATCCTTTCTACCTCAAAACCTGGTCTTCCTCTTCTAAGAAAAAGCCATTCTAAACACTGCACACTGCCTTCTCCTTTGTTCCCTTGGTCCATAAATCTACCAACCATTTAGCCAATGCTTAAGCCAAAAACCTGTGCACACTCTTCTTGATTGCTCTTCTCTTCATATTGAATCAGCAAGCGAAACTCACAGACTCTCCTCCTGCCTCTCCCTCTATCCACTTGCTGCCAATTCCAGAGCCCCAACTGTCATCATTTCCTCCAAAACCTTTTAATGGTTTTCCATTGTACTCAGCCTGAAGACAAAATAACCTAATGTTCTTTACCAGGGCCTAGATTTCTAGACTTCTTGATATCTTGAATACAGAACATGGGCAGAAGAACTTTCTGAACACACCAGCTATGAACATACTATCCTTCTAACGATATGACTTTTCTGGCTAGCTCCTGTCATTCAAGACTCAGCCTTAGGGTTTCTTTTTGCCAGACTGACCCTCCTTGTGTGTGCTCCCATGCACACAGTACCATCTCTTGCATCAACACCTACTCAGTTCCCTGTTCATCATCTGGCTTCCCCATCACACAGTCAGCTCAAAGAGAGCAGGATCATGTCTGTCTTGTTCACCTCTGTATCTGCAGTATCCATCCCACATCTAAATGGTCAGTAGATATGGGTTAAATTGAATCCAAGCTCCTCCTTCTGTACCCTTGTCTAAATCCTATAGCAATTGCAGGCTGGACCATTTTATGGAATTTATGATGATGTACTGTCTTTTACTCTTGTGTACTGTAAGCCTTTGTAGGCAGAAGCTGACTTGGAGGTCCACAAAGGAAGTGCCTTATGGAACTATGGGTGGGTGGTGGTCCGTACCTGGTAAGTTTCAATGGGGCGGTTTTCCATGTTGAGATCCCAGACTTTAACGGTCAGATAGTCTCTGGTCATGATATACCTCCCACTGTGGCTGAACTTCACATCCGAAATCGAAGAGATAATTTCAGAGAAAAACGACCTGTTGCTTGGATCTTCGGGCTCTTCAAAAACTGCACAGAAGAAGCAAAACAAGACAAAATGAGCACATCCTTTTCAACTAACTCTACCATGTATGGACCAGCTAGAAAGACAACAGTCTAACTTGGAGTAGAATCTTCAGAATGTGAGTAAGGTACTAATAGAGAACCGTCATCTCCCTGGAAGCAGAAAGTGATTACTGGTTTCTGTATTTTCCTTCTCACGGAAGGACTCACATGGGCCTGTACATTGATGGATCTAGCTCTGAGCATTTCCAAGCTCCAGGTCTATGGATCTACCTCTGTTACACAATTCCCCTGGTCTTTGTGGGTCACCTCTCATATCAAAACTTGGCGTCATCTGAGATGCCTAAAAATGTGTTTATGGGTTTTTTTTTTTAGATATAAAATTACATAGTGTACAATTTCCTCATTTGAAGTTTATAGTTCATTGTTTTTGTCCGTATAATCACATACTTGTATAAGCATTGCAACAATCTAAATTTCAAACTTTTCATCAACTAACCCTCAAAAATTCCATACCCATTTGCAGTTACTTCTGCTTCCCTCCTCCTGCAGCCCTAGGAAATGACTCATCTGTTTTATGGTTGTATGAAATTACCTAATCTGGAAATTTCCCATAAATGGAATTATACAATGTAGGGTTTTCCTGTGACTACTTTCTCCTTTAGTAAACTGTTTGCAAGGTTCATCCATGCTCTAGTGGATATCAGCACTTCATTCCTTTTGATGGGTGAATAATAACTCAGTGTATGGATATTCCAGATTTGGTTTATCCATTTATCAGTTGATAAACACTTGGGTGTCTACTTTTTGGCTATTACACATAATGCTGCTATGAACATTCATGCATAAGCTTTTGTGTGGACATTTATTTTCCTATCTCTTCGGTCATGGTTTTTAATAGTGTTGCTTTGCTGAGCCTCAGTCTTGTCTTTTGTGTATATTGTCCCTTTGCTCTGCTATCCAGGCACTTCTTACTCAGTAGCTTCAGCTGATTTCCACTTACACGAATAAAGGCACAGCCCCTCAGTTGGACAACAGAGCCCATCAAAAATTGTTGTAACATGTCGATCTTGATTTTGAACTTCTCTGGTTCAAATGGAATATATAGAACATAGCTTAGGTATATTTTGAGTGTTCCCATTTCTAGGCCTGATTGTTCTGTCTTCACAGACTGAAATCCCTCTGGGCTCTTACGCCTCATCCTTCGCATACCATCTTTGCCTTAAATGATTTTTTTCACGGAAGCCCCCCACATTTGGTCTGGCCCACTTACTTAACAAGACCTCTGCTGCTCTCACATTGCTATTTAACACTTTGCATGTTTGTCTTACTGCAATTGCAGTGCGAGCTTCTTTTTGGTTTTTCTTTGTACTTAAAGACTTGGGCACAAATGTTCAATAAACATGTGTTGCTTGATTAGAACCAAAGTTAGATAAATGAATGAATTCTTTGCCATCTGTGTGCTCAGCATGTATGATGCACAGTTACAGACATTTGCCCATACTTATTTTTAACCTAAAATAATGGCAACTGAGTATGGTTTCACTTAAGTGTTTGTATCACAATCTTAGGCTGAACCAAACACCAGCCTGCAGGTTACTTCGCTAACATATCCTCCAGAGACTTCTCCTTCCTGCTCTACACAGAGTCAGTATCCAATTGTATGTAGAAAACCCACGACTACAATGAGTTCTCTTTCAAACCTTGTTGGAACAGCCAAACCAAAATCGTAATTTTCACCTAACCATGTAAGAGAACAACAAAAAAACCCTCATCAATCAGAACTGAACTTGAGAATTAAGCCAGTGAAACGGAAAAACCTCTCGGATTTTGATCAAGCATTAATGAAGGCCCCTGGCCTTGAAAACTAGATTTTCACATTAGTTTCCCTTCAAGGGAATCTCATTAGGACTGGGCACTTAGAAACGTCAGGCAAGCTCCATGCCAACATCTCAATAGACAAGCAGGAGCCCCGAGGCTTGGTCATCTCCACCTGATGCACCTGCAGTCAATGGGAAGGGATAAGCGGACCTACTCTGGAGTCCATCAATTTCTGCCTCTGTCACTTACCAGCTGTTCACATTTTATTTACTACGCCGAGATTCAGTTTTCCCAGCTGCAGAAGGGGGATGCATATTGCTCGGAACATATGATTGACACATTGTAGGTTCTCAATAAATGTCAGGAGCTATTTTTATCCTCATTAGCATGCCCTGCTTCTCCATCAGCCAATCATATTTTATTTGAGACTGAGACTCTGGGACTGAGGACTACAGAACTTGTGGGCTATTTAAATGGCATAAAGAATGTTTACAAGGTTATACCTAGCAATCTGTTCTCCACACATGTGGCCTACTGGGATGCCACTGTAGCAACCTTGTAAGGCCCGAAAATGACAGCCCCAGAAGATGGAGGTGAGATGAAAGACGACAATTCTTTCATCAGCCCACTACCCATTCTTATGTACGACACAGAGGGCAGGCTATAGGTAATGTAATGGCCAGCATAGCACTTGGCACCTTATACCATGTGTATGCATATCCAAATCTCAATTTTTTTTAATCTTTTTATTCATTTTTGAGATGGAGAGAGACAGAGCATGAGCAGGGGAGGGGCAGAGAGAGAGAGGAAGACACAGAATCCGAAGCAGGCTCCAGGCCCTGAGCTGTCAGCACAGAACATGACGGGGGGGCTTGAACTCACAGACTGTGAGATCATGACCTGAGCTGAAGTCCGATGCTTAACTGACTGAGCCACCCAGGTGCCCGCATATCCAAGTCTTAATACCAAGTTGATGACTTACTTTCATTCATTCAGCAGCAACACTGAATAGTACTGATAATTACTGCTGACAGGGAGCTTACTACGTTCCAGGCCCTGTGCTTTATATGCTTTATCTCATTTAATCCTCACACTAGTTCTCTGACATAGAAACAATAATTGTTTCTTTTACAGATGTGAACAACTAAGGCAGAGAGAGTTTGTATCACCAGGGGACAATACAGCTAGACTGAGGTACAGCTGCACTTTGCACTCAGATCTCGCTGACTTTCAAGTCCTTGTTCTTAACCATGAATCAATTCTGCCTAGTGTCATGTACAAGGCCTTATTTTAGTAGCTGTAAGAAGGTAATCAGGGTAGAATCTACATAGAATCACCGAATCACCAAGCAGAAAGGCTCTTTTCCCACTAATGATGACGCTAAATATTTTAAATTGTGTATTAACTAGAGGACAGTGAGTGGAGGGGCTCTTAATGATGCTTGGTCCTATTCTATCCTTTTTATAAAGCCAAAGTCCTCAAAAGAAAAAACTCATTCCCAATATTTATGAAACACAGTTTCTACACAACGGGCTCATGGGTTCAAGCCTTACACCATCATCCGCAAGCATAGGTTGGGGACCTCAGGACTTTGTATGACCCTGTGTAGATGTCTACACCACAAGAAGCCCAGACCTTCAGGCCAGCTCTAGCCCTTGCATTATTATTTTTTTAAAGTTTATTTTGAGAGATCAGCACAGGTGGGGGAGGAGCAGAGAGAGGGACAGAGAGGATCTCTGTGCTGACAGCAGTGAGCCTGAAGCAGGGCTCAAACTCAAGAACTGCAAAATCATGACCTGAGGTGAAGTCAGATGCTTAATCAACTGAGCCACCCAGGCACTCCTCACCCATGAATTCTAATGTCTGTAGCCTGTCAGCAGTGAGGCAACCCCTCCTCCCACTGCCCCATTCCTGCAGTTTATATGCATTGGCCTTTAATATATTTTGTGTCTCCTAATACGTAAGGTCTATGAGGGGAGGGAGTTTTGTCTGTTTTGTCCTGCCATATTCCTTGAAACCTAGGACATAATCAGTAAATACGTTAGATGAATGGATATTGACAACTCATTTTAAGTCTTACAGGAAAATTATACTTATTAATTCAACAGGTCCTGAAAGGAACCTATCAAAGCAATGCTTTATTCACCTCAAATTTGTTTCAATTCCTTGAAAAGTATGAAAAAATAAATTGCATAGGAAGTCATCTGTAATTCAAGGTTTTCACTAATTCACCCTGAACAATTACTTGTCAGCTACTTAAGTGTCTTTGATATGCAATGACACATGTGCAGAGTACTGAGTACATTACCTAGAACATACAAATAAAAACCATGTGTTGTTGGATGAACACAGGCCAGGCCCTGTACTACATACCAAGGACACAAGGAACAAGATAGATCCAGTCCTACTCTCATGGAACTCACAGGCCAGAGGAAGAAACACATATTAAACAATCACACAAATTTAGTTATAGACATGAATAAGTGAGATTTTACTGCATTATCAGAGGGAAAGAAAGGAGCTAGTGGAATACAAACGGAACATCACTGTGTGGTCCATGTAATTTACTAAACACATGATGCAAAAGGATCCAGTGCTTGAGTATTTCTCTTGGTAACCTCTGGCTTGGCATTAAACGTCCTGCTGACCTGGGGGCGCCTAGGTGCTCAGTCAGTTGAGCATCCAATTCTTTTTTTATTTTTTATTTTTTTTAATATAATTTATTGTCAAATTGGCTTACATACAACCCCAGCGCTCATCCCAACAAGTGCCCTCCTCAATGAGCATCCAATTCTTGATTTCAGCTCAGGTCATCATTTCAGGATCATGGGATCCAGCCCCGCTTCAGGCTCCAAGCTGAGAGTGGAACCTGCTTGCGATTCTATCCCCCCTCCCCCTAATCCTACTAGTGCTTTCTCTGTCTAAAAAAAAAAAAAAAAAATTCTGCTGACCTACATGGTTTCCAACTAGCTTCTAAAACACAAAGACATCAGGAGCAGGAAAGAAGAGACCTGTGATGGAGAGAAGAACTTTGCTCCCTTGGTGAGGAAACACTTTTGATGACAATCCTAATAGTCCAGACTGAGGCACTGGGCAAGTGTCAGATTTGCCAACAGGGAGCTAGTGTGTCAGAGACCCCAATGACAACTGCCAACAGTAATGACATCTATCATTTCTTGGTCCTCATGCTTTGCACACCTTATCCCATTTACTGCTCAAACTTTTCAGGGAGATATTCTCCCTATCCTTATTGATGAGATAGACCAGGATAGGCTGAGTAGCTTGCTCAGGATCACACAGCTAGAGAGCAGTAGATACAGGCTTTACTATTACACTGTCTCCACAATCAGGCCTTCCCTCATTCTGTCAATATCATTTCTCTCTAATGTTCTCTCTGATGGGCTCTCTAATGTTCCATATGCCCATGTGAGCTCCCACTTCTGTGCCTCGGCTCCTCCTTATTTCCTCAGGTACCCATCAAACCATCATGGGATGCTGGAAAGGACATCAGCCTGGGAGGGGAGGATACTGTTGGAATCCAGGCTGGACACAAATTAGCCGCTCCTAATACCTACTCTCTGTTACACTGGGTGCTTTGCATATATTAACCTACTTAGTATTCACAGGTGGTATTTCCCTTTTGGACAATCAGTCTGGTCAGTCAACTCAGGCATGGATCCTACTGTTGGTAGGAGGCAAGACAAGGATTTTCACTTGGTCTGTTCCCAGGCTATGCTTTTAACCTCTGATCTGCCTCTGATTTCAATGGCTGGACCACTCTCAGCTCTGTGGAACTATTTTCTTGTCTGTAATGTGAGTCAGGATTGTCTACCATGTGCCTCCCACCTCTCAGATGGTAAGATCTATGAATTCCAGTGATCTTGTCTTTTAATTTTCCTCTCCCAATTCCCAGTATTCTAGACTAGCCTTCTCAAGGTGACTTCAGCAGGGCACTCAGGAATATGTCAGGGATTCTAGATTCTAAGGTCAAAAGAGCCTGGGAAGCTCCTATTCAGTTTTGGGGGTTGACATTATAATTAGCCTATTAAAGGTGCTGAGAAGTCCTGCAGGCAGAGAAAAATGTATGATTCTTTAGGAATCCAGGTTTCTCAACTTTTTCACTATTGAATTTTGGACAGATAATTCTCTGTTGTTGGGGCACTGAGGGATGTTTAGCAACGTCCCTGGCCT
Source organism: Neofelis nebulosa (assembly GCF_028018385.1). NCBI lineage: Eukaryota > Metazoa > Chordata > Mammalia > Carnivora > Felidae > Neofelis > Neofelis nebulosa. The sequence continues at coordinate 118,203,359 of NC_080782.1, read as the reverse complement.
CTGCCCACTAAGTCTCCAAGCCCTGGGTGGGACAACCAAAAAGTCTTCAGATGCTGTCAACTATGGCCTGGGCTGGCATGACTGCTCCTGGTTGAGAATCACTGCTTTGTCCTGCCTTTAGATCTTACTGGATCACACCGTCTCCCTCCCCACTGTTTTTTTTTTTTTTTTTTTCTTGAACAAATCCCTTGCAGTCCAGAGTTTTTCTAGTACAGAGTTCCTCTGGGGAACTGCAATGCTCTAGGCAAAAGCAACTGACACTTCTTTTGAGTTCTATAGGCTGCATGAGGTGTCCGGTGCAGAAAGAATTTTGTATTATAACATGTGCAGATATGAATATGTCTGCATGGGACGAAGAGTATTATTCTTCATGGTGCATAGCTCAGTGCTGTTCACCTGACAGAACTCAGATGACAGGGTAACCTAAGCCAGTATCAGAATCCTGGGGAAGAGGTGACATAACAAAACAGGGAAAGAATTAAGAAAACTGCTGAGTTCGGAGGAACCTAAAGCTAAGACCACCTATGTTACAACAGGGACAAAACCAAGCGGGAAGCATGTCACATGCCCGTGGTGGGCTCTGGGGACAAGAGAAGAGAGGCTGGAGGGAAACCAATTTGAAAAGGTGGTTCCTGCATGTGGCTCCATGCACTGGCCCTCACAGTAGACACTGCACAGGAGCTTACGGCCATGGTGTGGGGGCTGAGGCCACAGGTGGTTCCAGGCTTGGCAGGCCTAGAATAAAGTCCAGCTCTGTGACTTATAAGTCGTGAAGCCTTGGACAAGTGACCTGCCTTCTTCCAAGCTTCATACTCCTTAGCTGTCACATGGAGATGAGAGGAGTGGCTAGCTACCTTATAGGGTGGCTGTGGGACAGATGAGATGGATCTTTCCTGGAGCATTTAGTGTCATGCCTGGGCCCAGAATCACACGGAAGACGGCAGGGAACAAGCAGGTGGTGCTTAGGGCGGACGTGGTATTAAAGGAGTGTTTTTCCACTAGGGTCAGATTATAAGTGCTACCAGTTGTGAAATCGATTTCTAAGTCTTCTAACTGTACTGGAACCCAGGCACACAATAGCTTGTCTCTGGGTTATCACTTGGAACACACCTTCCTCGGTACAGGTGGCTGGGATTTGGTGCTAGACTTCACTGCGACCTGGGTGTGGATGATTCAGACAGAGGAGAGGGAGAATAAAGGAAACAAGGCAGGCAGACATGAAGGTCTGTTCATGACGAGAAGGGCACAGACTCAAAATCACGCACAGGGTTTTAAATTGCTCACTTCTGCTGACATTTCTTCTGTGGAGAAGTGCAGCTGGCATGCTTCTGTGTTTGGAGACATGGCTGACAATTTCCCCATAATGGGGACACAACTACAGAGTGAGGCAGATGGCAATTTTCCTTCAGAGATATGCAGGCAACAGTTTTGCCCCCGGAGAGAAAAGGCTTGGAAATTGAGATGCAAGGCAGTAATTTTTACTATACAGAAGACACATCCAATAATTTTTCCCAAAGAGAGAAACGGCCAATAATTTTCCCATGGAGGGTTGGAACTCCCATGGCCTGATAATGCTGGCCTTCATCCAGCTGAGGCCAGTGAGAGAAGTGTAAGATTTAACTAGTGGCTACTATACTATCTCGGGCCTAATGACCCAGTCCCCAGACATGGGCTGCATAATGGGAAATGGGATCATATTAAGACTCGGAGGAGTCTGAATTGGCAAAAAGTGATGCCCAGTTAGTTACCCTTAGCAATTTGCTGTTCTTAAAAAAATATTTCTGTGTGTATCACGTTTTCTCTAAATGTTTTTTTTTATTAAATCTTTTTAATATTTACTTGTTTCTGAGAGAGAGGGAGAGAGACAAGTGAGCAGGGGAGGGGGACAGAGAGAGGGAGACAGAATCCGAAGCAGGTTTCAGGCTCTGAGCTGTCAGCACAGAGCCCAATGCGGGGCTCAAACTTACGGACTGTGAGATCATGACCTGGGCCACATTCAGAAGCTTAACTTCCTGAGCCACCCAGACACCCCTAGCAATTTGCTTTTTATATAGGCCTTCATTCTACAAATAATTGTTCAACAGTGAACACTGTAGCAACACAAGGCACAGCATCATGGAGACTGAGCGATAAATCTAGAAGGAATTACATTGGTTCCTGACTTTTGCGTAACTTTTCAAAATACTTAAGCATGTATGATATTTCACAAAAAGATCTCCTAATAAATAATCATACAGAGTTAAGCAATAACTTGTCAAAATTGTTTTATCAACAACAAAATTGTTGTTTTGTCAAAAAAGTTGTTTTTTTTGTAGGGAGGAGAAATGAGACAGTCTGGTGGGATCTGATCTGGCTGGTGTGATCAGGGAAGGCTCAATAACAGCCTGAAGCTTGAGGGATCAGTAGGTACTAGGTATCTCAGAGGTCAACAAACCTCCCCTGTAAAGGGCTAGATAGCAGCTATTTCAGGCTTTCAGGGCCATTTGGTCACTGTGACAGCCACTATGGTGTGAAAGCACACACCGTATGTAAACAGATGACCGTGTATTCCCATAAAGCTCTCTTCATGGATACTGAAATTTCAATTTCATCTAATTTAAAAAAAAAATTATTTTGAGAGAGAGAGAGAGAGCACACGTGCACACACACACAAATGGGGGAGGGGCAGAGAGAGAGGGAGAGAGAATCCTAAGCAGGCTCTGGGCTGTTAGCACAGAGCCCGACATGAGGCTCGATCCCATGACTGTGGGATCATGACCTGAGCCATTAACAGGAGTCGGACACTTTAACCAGCAGAGCCACTCAGGCGCCCCTCATCGAATTTTCACAGGTCATAAAACAGTATGGTTCTTTTTCACTTGACCATTTAAAGATGCAAAATCCTCACTCTTCGCTAGAGTTGAACAAAATGGGGTGGGCCAGATTTGGCCTGGAGACCATAGCCTGCTGACCCTTGTAAGACACTGAGCGGATGGGTGGTGCTCCTAGGCTAGATAGGGGGATCAGCAGGAACAAGTGCATTTCAGGGGGATAGTGGGCTATGAGGACTCCTACTGGCAGAGAGACATCATGTGGAAAGCCTGCAGGATCAGATCATGGCTTAGTAAATGCAAATTGCTTTCTTCAGGTCTGTCTGCCAGGCTGGTAATGGAGAAGCAGATAGGCTTTGGAGTCAGACATATTTGGGCTAGAACCCATATAGGCCACACTGTCTTTTCTGATTTTCTGTAACTTTCTGAGACTCAGATTCCTTAAGATGCAGCTGCTGGGGCGCCTGGGTGGCTCAGTCGGTTAAATGTCAGGTTCTTGATTTTACCTCAGGTTGTGATCTCACGGTTCATGGGTTTGAGCCTTGCATCAAGCTCTGTGCTGTCAGCTGGGGGCCTACTTCAGATCCTCCGTCCACCTCCCCATCCCTTCCTCCTCACTCTCGCTCTCTCTCTTAAAAATAAGCATTAAAAAATAAAATGCAGATATTATTTTAAGAATCAAAAAGGAGAGAAGCTGGCAGGGCATCTACAGTAGTGCCTGGCACACGGCCAGAAGTCAACAAATACTAGCATCACACACTATTCAACCAATGTGCACTGAGTGCCAATAGGTATAAGGCACTTTGACAGGTGCACGGGTTAGGGGGCAAGAGAGATGAGGACCCTGTGCTCTTTGGTTCTTTCTTCAACAAGGAGGGGCTCCCTCCCTTATCATGCCTGAGAGCTTTTTATTAAAGAAAAAAAAGGTGCTTGTTGCTCTGTGGTAGGAAGAAAAGGCTCCCTGAGCCAAAGATGTCCACACCCTAATTCCTGGAAGCTGTGACTATCTTACAGGGCCAAAGGGAATTCAGGTGGATCATTACCTGACGTTAAGCTAGGGGAGAATATGCTAGATTATCTGGTTGCACCCTGTGTAACGACCAAGGGTCCTTATAAGGGAAAGAAAAGGCAGGAAAGTCCGTGTCAGAGGGATGCAATAGAACAAAGTCTCTGCCACCAACTCTGGCTCAGAAACTGGAGGAAAGGGGCCGGGAGCCACGGGATGGGGGCTGCCTCTAGAATCGGGAAGAGGCAAGAGAACAGATTCCCACCCCCCCTGCCCCGCCCCCAGCCTCCAGAACACAACACAGCCCTGCAGACACCTTGATGTTAGCTCAGTGAGACACATTTTGGACTTGTGACCTTCAGAACTATAAGTCTATATTGCTGGAGGTCACTACATTTACTACGTTTGTGGTAATTTGTTACGGGGGCAATAGGAAATTGACACTCCACTTTCCTCAAATTATCAACAGTGGAAGGGGACAGACTGTGCGTGCTCTCTTGCCCAACCCATCTCTGGGAAGCTGGTGTGATGTCCCTGGGCCTGGTGGCAGCTCTTTCTCTCTCCCTGTGGGTCCCTGAGATGCCCACTCCTTTTCAGCAGCTGCTCCTCCAGAGCTGGCCTAGCAAGCAAGCCAGCACGGGTGGTGATGGGTTTGCTGCTTTCAAGGAGCTGGTGAGCCGCCACGGCTCAGCCACCGTCTCCTCCCTGCGTTTCTGCCACTGCCCTGCTGCTGCTGTACCCACAGGCTGACACAGTCCAGGGAAACCAGAACACAGCAGCTGCCAAGATAGCAAGCCAGGTGGCCCAGACTCCATGAGGATTTAGCAGAACATGAGACTACATGTGGTCCCACTGAGTGCTGGATAGTTCTTCCCAAAGCAATGCCCCCTCACTGCAAGACACCTACAGTGACTCCCCACTGCCACTAGCCAGTAGTCCCGCCTCTTCTGCCTGGCATTCAGGGCCCCTCGTATCAAGCCTGAGATCGGCACTGTAATGTTACTGACCCTTTCTCTTCTGTTCAAATACTCCACAGTGGCCTCACTGGCCTACTCATCATTTGCACTGAAGTCAGAGAGCGCCTCCCTCCAGTGGCCAGGCACACAGTGATACAGATGAAGCATGTATGGGCTTACAACAAGAAGTGGCAGGGACTGTGGCAAACTATAGTGTCCATGACCTATAAAGAGGGCCGCTTCCACTCAGCTCCAGTCAATGGCTGCCATGTGGGAATGTGGGTCCAGCAGAGTCAGACCATCTCATTTGTAAAGTCCAGATTTTTCTGAAGAATCCAGATGTTTCAATGTTAGCAACGAATTAAAAAATTGGAGTGTGTGGTCAAACAAAATTCACATTTCAGCCACATGGGTTGTGGCTTGTGGTCTGTGGTTTACATGCTGTAATAACGATGACCAATGTTTATGGAACATTCAGCAGGTGCTAGCATTTGATGCAAGCTCACCCCTCTCTGACTTAGCGTGGACTGCTTCTGCAGAATAGAATAGATGGGAGGCTTATTAATAACACAAAGTGCTCATAGTTCCTTTTTTTTTTTTTTAAGGAGAGAGTGAGAGTGTGCGAGCGGGGGAGAGCGGTGGAGGGAAAGAGAAAGAGAATCTTAGAATCTTAAGCAGGCTTCACACTCAACCAGGAGTCTGATGCGGGGCTTGATCCCATGACCTGGGGATCATGACCTGAATCAAAATCAAGAGTCATATGCTCAACCCACTAACACCCAGATGTCCCCACGTGCTCACAGTTCTAGAGGCTGCAAATTTGAGAATAAGGTGCCACCCAGATCAGGCTCTGGTGAGGGCCCCCTTTTGGGTTGCAGCTAACCACGGTCTTGTTGTATCCATATGACAGAGAGGGTGACAGAGCTCTCTGGGGGCGGGCTCATTTATCAGGGCATGAAACCCTATGTGTGGGCTCTATCCTTGGGATGTAATTACCTGCTAAGGGCGCCACTTTCACATTGGGGGTTAGGATTTCAACATATGAATTCTGAAGGAATACATCCAGTCCAGAATACCACCTCTCGCTGCCCCTCCCGTGCTTCCTTTTCCACCTTCAGGGCTCACTGTCTCTTCCAAGAAACCTTCTTTGACCACTTCAGCCCACTATGTACTTTCCTTCCTCTTACTGGGTATTTTGGCCACCCTTTCTATTTTCCTGTTATTTAAAAAACATACATATTTGTTCAGGATTCACAAGGAGCTAAGCAGTCCTAGTGTGGGAGCAGGGGAGGAGGGGCAGGTCCCACAGAAGGGGAGCAGTACTGATGGCAGATGTGGTACCCGCCAGGCACTGTCCAGGGTGAGAATGGTCTGCATCTCCCAGCTGAGAAATCGGGGGCCAGAGAGACTGGGACCACGTGCTCCCTGAGTAAGGACAGCATCTTAGAGCCTCATTAGCTCTGGGGTTAGGCATTTATCATAAGGGGCCTCAGCTGGAATCTGTGATCTAAAGAGAGGGGAGATGAGAACCTGTGTTTGGCTGAGGGCGTACCTGCCAATCTAAAGGCTGAATTTGGGATAACATCCACAGACAAGTTTATTAATTGGGCCTGTTTGTCCTTCCTTTGTGAGGATTAATCACTTATTAGCCAAGTGGGGCTGGTGCCTTTCTGAGAACTGTCATTCTGGAAAGATGTCGATCGGAGATTTCTGAGCACATTCTCTCCAGCCCGCAGCAGTAAAAGGAGGCGGCTCCCATCCAGACAAGATGACAACTTGGCAGTGGATGTCTCGACAGGAGCCTAATGAAGAAATCTGCTAATAGCGAGGCCTGGCTTTTCAAGTGCTTATATTTGTTTTTTCCCCTCCAGTATAACCTCTCCGGGTTATACTGGGTGAATGGCAAAGGCACCGGCGGGTCCTTATGCCTCCCACTGTGGAAGTACAGGTCCTCTAGCCACTGGGCTCCCGGAACAAAATGGCTGTTTCCGCAGGCCCCTGGGCCCACTCCATACATGACAGGTTAGAGACTTCTTATCTCCCTGATTCTCTCTCCCTCTCTCTTTCTCTTTCAAAATTTGTTCCCAGCAGGAGTCTTGGTGCAGCTGCTCTGAGAGAAGCTTGTGCTCCCCGGGGAGCCTCCGCCCAAGTGGAAGGGACTGTGAATGTGTGGTGTGTGGTCGTTATTAGGGGTGACTGCTGGGCAGCTGGTTGTCATGGCACCACAGACGCCAGGGCTGCATTCCCAAGATGTCACCATTTTCCAGGCTGGATACATAATCACTGCAATAAGAGGCATCAACACGGAGAGGGAGAGAGGGGCGGCTCCCTGCTGACAGTAATCTCCTTGCAGAGCAAGGAGAGGGGTTCACGGCTGAGCAGGGCAGTCCAGCCGGACATGGGCCAAGCAACACATGGAGAGAAACCTGGAAGCAGGCTGGTTATTGCTTCATGGTGTTCTCACAGCTCCAGTGCCACGCCTGTGTTCCCAGCACCGCTTTCTACACAAAAACAATGTTCCCAACCCGCTGACAGTTGGACCCGTGTCTTGAATGTTCCTGGAGCATGCATATATGGTGTACTAACAGCTGCTGTGTTGGAGTACATCTGCCAGGCCCTGTGCTAAACTCTACATAAGTAGATAGTCCATTCCATTCTCATGACATTTCTGTTTTCCAGAAGAAGAAATGAGGCTCTGACCATTGTCTGCCGCCACACAGAGGCACAGCTAGACTATAAACCCAGCCTCACCTCTCTGGGCCACTATTGGTCCAGACTACTACTGTTCTCTGGTCCCATGATGAGAAAGGGCAACCCTTCAATCTGCAGACGATGGACAGCAGAGCACAGGGTCCGTTAAAATGACTCAGAACGGTCTAACCAATCACTGTGTGCTCTCACCAATCACAGAGCATTAACCAGAGTGGAGCTGTCTCTTTATAGACCTAACGCAGAACGCTAGGGGTAATGTGGAGAAGAGTCACCAGATTTGCTGAGCACATCTTTACCTGCCAGCCACCCTGCTCTCCTATTCCTCGCACATACTATCACCACATGGGCTCCCCCTCCCCTCCAAGGAGCCTCCAGGACCTCGAAGCCTCTGTGCTCTGATGCAAAGAGAGAACACGTTTTGCTATCACTGTAGAAAATAAAGGCTGTGACCCTCAGCAAGCACTTTTGCTTAATGACTTGGACATGGGGAATGAGGGACACTCTGTATCCTGTTCTCATTTTGAATTTGGCCAAAACCTAAGTGATGTCTTCACGGTTACTCACGCTCTTCCCTGCAGGGCACTCTAGGCGCCCGCTCAGTAGGTGCGCAGGAAGCATGGTAGCCTGGTAAGGTTCATTTCCTAAAAGCCAGACCTTGCCAGTGGAATGCCCGAGCCCTTCCCTGCTGTTCCAGGACCCGGCTTACCGAGCCACCACCCCCTCTGGCCTGGTGAGGCAACGGTGGGAAGTATTTCTAGGCATCCTTTCTCAACAACTTCAGCCACAGGCTGCAGACCTGGTTTGAATCTAGGTTTTACCTATGACTAGACCTTTGACTTTGCATAAATTATTTGCTGTTTTTGAGTCTCTATTTTCTCAACTATAAGTCTCAGCTCATGGATTGTTGGGATAAGAACAAAATACTAATAAATACTGAGTGCTTTCTGTGGGCCAGGCTTTATCTCACTACACCCTCATCACAGTCATATAATGCAGGCTCCAGTATTGTCCCCATTTGTGGAGGGAGACACCGAGGCTTACAGAGGTAAAGTGCCAGAAGTTAGGTGCACATTATCCACACCAGGTTTGACTGACCCTAGAGCCAACGCTGTTGATCACTGTAGTTGACATCCTCTCTCTATCCTCATTAAAATTTTTTTTAGCGTTTATTTATTTTTGAGATAGAGAGAGACAGAGCATGAATGGGGGAGGGTCAGAGAGAGGGAGACACAGAATCCGAAACAGGCTCCAGGCCCTGAGCTGTCAGCACAGAGCCCGACGCGGGGCTCGAACTCACGGACCGCGAGATCATGACCTGAGCTGAAGTTGGCCGCCCAACCGACTGAGCCACCCAGGCGCCCCTCTCTATCCTCATTAAAGCCCGGTTTCCAAACCACAAGAGTCTCACCAATACCTATAACTAGTCTTTATGGTTTACCTTCAGGAACTTCAACAGAGCTGGGAACCCAATGTCAGAAAGCTTTTGGGTGGCCACTCTGGTCTACTGCTTCCTCTTCTACTCCCTGTCCCCTCTTCTCCGTCCCACTGACACCTTGCCCCCCCATCTCCTTCTGGACGGCTGATGCAGAAGCAATCACTTCTTTCCCTGAACTTTGAGAACAGAGCTCTTAAGGTCTGATCAGGACACAAAAGTCAGAACATCACAAGACATTACTATCACCCTTAAAGCTGCTTATTATATATACCTTGGTATTAAATAATACATGATTTTGTACTACAGTCTGTTATTCAGACCACAAATGTTGCAGGAAAACTTCTAGGAGGAAAGCATAAAACCGAGAGAATTCTGAGTTTTAGCTCTTGATTTTCTAACACCCTGATGCCTTCATTTATGTACTTGGCTTCAGAAGCACAGCACTAGTGTCCTGTGACACACACTACATTCTAGCCGTCTTTTACAAACAGGTCTCCTATTATTCATCCATCCATCCATCCATCCATCCATTCATTCATTCATTCACTCATTCATTCATTCACTCATTCATTCATTCACTGAACATGATTTACTATGCAGGATATGTCAGGTGCTGTTCAAGGAATGCTTCTGCTACTTAATGACTTCCTTAGGTGCAAGCAATCATGTGCTGTATTAACACACATTTGTATTTCAGTGGCTCTACAACGACATGAATAAGAAGAATCTCAGTAAGCAGGGACTGAAAACTGCTATGATTTAGAACTTTGGGGGAACACCCAGGATACAATGAGGATGGCATCTGGCGTTGCAGTTCATTTTGACAATGTAACATGATATTCAGCATAAATACTACGTAGTCAGTGTTTTCTCCCTTGGACACTGGAAATCTAAATTTCACATTAAATTTTAAATGAACTCTATGTTAGAAACATTCCATAGTTTCACATCCTCTTGTCTGAGATAAGTACACGGAGCCAGAAACCGCAACTTACACGTCTGTCTTTCTCACTGTGCTTGGCACAATACCTTACTTACATTTATTGACTGGTTCCTTGCTTTGTGTGAGTCTCACCATCTTTTTTTCTTAAGCTGGGTGATCCCATTTTCTGATATGTAAACTCTTCAATGACAATTTCATTACATTATGGGGATTTTGAAATGATACCAAAATTTCAGGATGAATTAGTCGGCCCCAGGATTAAGGATGCCCATCCATAAGAAAAATCCTATTTAAATTCTTATGTTCAGGTTAAAGATGTAAGAAAAGATATAAGCAAGTATCATTACAAGCTTTGTGGGGGTGAGGTTTCCCCTGACCTCTGGATGCCTCTGGGCTGTGCTTGAGGACCATGGGAGGCCAGCAGGTGCTTTGAGTAATTCTGCAGATAAAGGGACTCGCGCTGATGGGGCTGGATGCTGCGTGAGTGGACAGCAGATCTCACAACTCAGTTATTGATGCCACCTACTGAGCTGTCAAAATAGAATTATGTGAACTGCACAGGGGGCTCGAATTAGCCGATATACTTAAACGTGGGTCAATTACACACGCGAGAGATTCCCCATTCCCTTCTCTATCCTTCAGTGCTGGGCAAGTACTACTGAAGGTGGCTGTATTCATTATAGGAAGAAATAAACCCATGATAAAGCCATGATCTTTGATGGTGTATTAGCCTTAACTTTTCTGGGTTCTCATTTCCTCAAGCTGCAAAAAGGAAGAAAGAGTCTGAACTCACAGGGTTGTGTGAGGATCAATAAGGTAACAAATAGAAAGGGCTCTGTAAATGGTGAAGTGCTAAACAGCAGAAGGTAGCAATATAATCATTTATGCTTTTTTTTTTTTCTTACAGGAATCTGTGAGTCCACGGAATATGTGAGTTTCTTCCCGAAACTGTCTTTCAACTAGTCTATGTCAGCTCATTCACTGCTCTCCACCGGGCATCTGCTTAGACCAAAAAGCTGGGCATCATCAGCATTCTTCCCTTTACCTCACCTTCCAGACCTAGATTTCAAACAAGTCCTGTTAACTCTACACTCAAAGCACAGCCCGCATCAGGCCAGTCTTCATGTAAGCCACTACTATCTCTTGCCTGGACCGTTTGCTGCCTTTCTAATTCTTCTCCCATCATCTACTCTTCCTCCTCATGTTTCATTTGCATAGAGTGATATATTTACAAGTCCACGCATGACACTCCTTTGCACAAGCCCTCTTAGATTTCTCCCTCCTACATACATAAAAGCCAAATGCCTTACCTTTGCCCTACAGGGCTACCAAGTTGCCTGACTCCTGAGCCCTGTGCATGGAATACACTGGGAGTGAGGCCTGGGGTTGTGTGGGGGTGACTCCTGAGTCCAAGTGATCCCCCAAGGACCTCTAGTGACTTCTCACTATAGTCCTCAGTGACCTGGGCTACCAGCCAGCTCCTTCTAGTTCCCCGCATGCTGCTCCCTTACACCAAAGACAGACAAGCCAAAAGCAGCCAGAGCCACCTAGGACATCATGACCAGCCTTTCCTGTTCTGTGTCTCTGGGGCTGCAGCCCTGTGCCTGAGCCAGTTTTGGCTTCACTGCCTTCTTATCCAAGACCCCTAGGTGGGGAGAGGGCAGGGTCTGGGAAGGTGTCAACTACTAATGAATAACACTCTCCTCCAAAATTAATAAGCCTTCCAGTTCTTAGGAAAATCCACTCAACTGGGGTCTCCAGGATGACTAATTGACAGAACTGGTTAAATTAATCAAAAATGGAAATGAGGATGAGGGAAGGGGGAAGGGATTCTATTTTTACTCTGTGGCTTGCTTGGGTCTTGCTTGCTCTGTTGCTAATAGCTGCTAAGCTTGAATGGGGTAGATGCTGGATTGGGTAGGGGGAGGGCTGGTTTTAGTGAATTCTACTCCTTGCAGCAAGTCTCTGGCTTTTCGCCAGAAGGGGGTGGTGTCTGTGTGTTTGTAATCCTGTCATCAGGCAAAAGCATTTTAATAAAGGGCCTGGTATTTTTCAACTTAACCCTCCCTAGAATAAATACTGTTAATTATGTCCCCAATCAACACTGATCCCTTTTGGAAGCTGTGTCAAACCTCAGAGAATTTAAGATTCACTGCAGATACAATCTTAGCTGATGTCTTTAGGCACGTTCCATCAGAGACCAGGAGAATGAACCTTAGCTTTATTAAGGGATCTAGTGGTCTAGAGAAGCAGGACTTGGCAATTAAGTTTGTCGATGAGGGTGAATAATGAGACAGTGGATTTCATGTTCTCTACAAGGGCAGGGTTAGTTCTGCAATTGGAAACCATTAGGTTGGGGGATCCAGCTGATGGGGATTATATAAAACCCCCATGCAATAATTCTTCTGGATATTAGCAAAAGATCATGCTTCTTCTCCAGCTGCCAAACAGCCAGGAGAAGGAGAAGAATCAATTCTTCTCTTGGAAGCAGACAGACCTGGGTTCAAATGTTGCCTCCTTCATTATGATTTGGGGCAAGTGTCTGCACCTCTCTGTGCTTCATCTGTAAATTAGAATTACTAGTACCAACCCTCAAGTGTTGTTGTGAGGCTTAAACAAGATACCGAAGGGTTCAAAAAGAATAGCCACCCCCTCCACTATACACACTTTTGGAGGAAAATGGAATTTCTAATTTGGATTTTCAGGTTGGCCATAAAACTGTACCCCATTTGCAATGGAAATCAGGCTATTTTCTCAATGACCACACTATTCACTAAAACACCTCAGACTTTATGGCCTAAAGTACTTGTAGCTTTCCCCTAAAATGTGAAAGAATCAGATATCTTCATACCAGCCCCATGATAACTGATGTAAGTGCACTGCAGGGTTGATGGTGACAGTCCCTAGATAGACAGCCTGCCTTGGTTTCACGTGAAGGAGGGAATGTTGGTGGCCAAATCTCAAGCTGCAGATTTGTCTGTGCAGAAGGGCCTTGTTCATGGAATAGAACAACCATGGGCAGTGGACTCATTAGTGGAGCCAGTGCAAGGGTACTGGGGCTGCAGAGCTGCCCATCACTGCTGCAGACAGGGGCCCCAGCTCCTTACCCTGGCCTTCTCTCTCTCCTCTTCGCTTATACACCACTGCTCCCCACCCCTTGTTCTCCCCTTCCCCGTTTCCCTCTTACCTCCCTGGCAGCCCATACTCAGACTCTTGTAAAAGACCACCTCCTCTTCCCCCCACCCCACCAGGAAGTGTTGGTGTGCCTCCGTCCTCTACTGTCCACTCCTCCTCATTTGCACCCTCTCCCCTAAGCAACTTCACCCCATCTTATGGCTTCAAATATCCTAACAGCTCATGGCTCCTAAATTCTACATTCAGCCCAGACCTCTCTTCTGACTTCCAAACTCAGGTGTCCATTTGTTGCAGACTTCTCCAAGTGGGCAGATCAGAGACCTCTCAGTCTGGCACATCCAAAAGAGAACACTTGGGTTTTTCCATATCGTCCTGTTCCTTCCTCAATCTCCTCGTCTCAGTGTACATCACCACTATGCCCTCAGGTGCTCAAGACCAAAACCTATGAGTTATCTTACCTCTTTCTATACCTTTGTACTGCCGGCCTCTCAGCAGGTCTGATGAGCCCAGCCTACTCAGGAGATTCTGAATCTGGCCACTTACCACCTTGTCACTGCCCCCATCCCGGTCAGAGTCACTATCATTTCTTCTCTAGACCGAGGCAAGAGCCTGCTAATTGGTCTTTCTGCTTCCAGGCTTGCCACCTCCTTTTCTTTTGAGAACTCTTTTCTTTCTCTTTTATTTGAGAGAGAGAGAGAGAGAGAGAGAGCGAGCGCACTGGGGAGAGGGGCAGAGGGGGAGAGAGAGAGAATCCCAAAGAGGCACCACATTCAGAATGGAGCCCAACACAGGGCTCAATCCCACTACCTAGGGATCATGACTTGAGCTGAAGTCAAGACCTGGACCCTCAAGTGACTGAGCCACCCAGGCACCCTGAGAAGTCTTTTAAGGCCATAAACAGAGTACTAGTCACTTTTCTGCTTAGAACCATCTACTAGCTTCCACCTCACTTTAAATGGAATCCAGCTGCTTTACCTGGTCTACAAGACTACCTTATCTGTCCAATTACCTTTTCTGCCTCCTCCTCTATTCCACTGCTCAGCCTACCAGCCTCCATCCACTGGCCTCTCTTCTATTCTTTGAACACACAATGTTGTTCCTGTGTGAGGACCTTCATACGTTCTCTCTGTCTGCTTTTGACAATTCAAGTCTCAGTTCAAAGGCTTTGCCTTACCACCCGATGTAAACACCTCCACCCAGGTATTCTTTTTTTTTTTTTTCAATTTTTTTAATGTTTTTATTTATTGTTGAGACAGAGAGAGGCAGAGCATGAGCAGGGGAGGGGCAGAGAGAGGGGAGACACAGAATCCGAAGCAGGCTCCAGACTCTAATCTGTCACCACAAAGCCCGACGCGGGGCTCAAACTCACAGAGTGTGAGATCATGACCTGAGCTGAAGTCGGATGCTCAACCGACTGAGCCACCCAGGTGCCCCTCCATCCAGGTATTCTTTAACCCTGTTTAATCTGATGGCTTTTATCACTGTGTGAAATTAACTTGTTCACTTGTACAATGGCATGAATTTTCTCTCCCCACTCTTTGCTAATGTAAGCTCTGTGAAGGCAGGAATGAGTAGGTGTTGAATAACTCTTAGTGGAGTAAGTGATTTCCAGTATCCTGGTTAAAGAGCACAAATATGGATCAAACCTCAGCTCTGTCTGAACGTTTGGTGTTCTCTGTCCCAAAAAGAACATTTGGTGGCCATAAGAGTATCATTTTCCCTCTTCCTCATCTGCAACATGTGACTAATGATGGTATGTGCCTCACAAGGCTGTCAGGAGGATTGAATGAGCGCATAGCCTGGCTTACTTTCTGGATGTCATAAAATGTCACAGAAATTAGCTGTGATAATGGCTGCTGACATTACCACATCTACAACTGTTGCTGCTGCTGCTGCTGCTCCCGTTCCCACTCGTAAAAGACACATGTGGGAGGGAAGCAGGCTGGCACCATCATCCCAACCGTATCTGACATGGAGCTTGTATGGGCCGGGTGCTGTTCTAAGGCATCATGGTGTTCTCTCATCTCATCTGCACAAGTACCCTGTAAAGTATGCACTACCACTGGTTCTATTTTATAGATGAGGAAATTGAGGCACAGAGAGGTTAAGTAACCTGTTCCAGGTCCCCCAGTTACCATGGACACAGACTAAGGGTGGATGCCATATTGACTTCTCTCCCCTACATTGGCCCTGTCTCTGAACTCACTTGCTACTGTCAGTTTAGTCTGGATGAAGGGAAGAAACAAAGTAGAAATGTTCTGGGCTGTGCTCATGGGGAATGCTATGGACTGAATGTTTGGGTCCCCCCTACCAAATTCACATGTTGAATTCTCATCCCCAGTGTGATGGTATTTTTAAGTGGGGCCTCTGGGAGGTGAATAGGACTTGAGAGTGGAGCCCTCATGAATGGGATTAGTACCTTTATAAAAGAGAGTCCACAGAGAGCTCCCTCACGCCTCCCACCATGTGAAGACACAGCAAAATGACACCTATGAACCAGGAGGTAGGTCCCCACCAGACACTAAATCTGCCTGGGCCTTGATCTTGGACTTCTCAGCCTCCAGAACTGAGAGAAATAAGTGTTGGTTGTTTAAGCCACCCAGTCTACGGATTCTATCATAGCAGCTTCAGTGGATAAAGAAAAAGAACAACAAGGACTCGGCACCTGCCTCGCCCATCCCAGTACCGAAGATAGGTGCCATCAAAGGGAGTGTGGAGCGAATCTATGTCTCCACCACCCTGGAGCCAAGGCACGCAGTGGGGCTCTCCTGTTATCCACGGAGGTCAAATTACAGAAGTAGAAATACAACCTGGGGGAGAGGGAAGGAAATCTGAAAAATAGGAAAGGTGCCTGTATTTTACATCCGACCCCATCCCTTGTCCACAGGCCTGCCAGTCCCTGTCTACACCTACTCTGCTCACAGTGCTGCACTCATGGTGCGTCTGTAGCTGTGGTCTGCCTTAACGTTTAATGGGATCCCCTCCTACGTGCTCCACCTCTAACTGCATCCACAGGTTGTGGGAAAGTCAGCCTCTGTGGCCCTTCAGGGGACCCCTTTCTCCACTTCTGTCTGAGGATCTCACCTGCTGCTTTTCTTGCCGGCAGCCAGTGAGCCCGGGATCCACACCTGAAATGTAGGTTCCAGGGCTTGTGCACTTGATTATTTTTCACATCTTCAGTTGTGCACCGAATTGTGCCCCTCGCTGCCCTAATCCCCAGGATCTCAGAATGTAACTGTATTTGGAGGTAGGGTCTTTATAGGGGTAATTAAATTAAAATGAGGTCACTAGGGTGGACCCTCATCCAATATGCTTAGTGTTTTTAACAGAGGGGGAGTTTGGGACACAGACACGTGTGGAGGGAAGAAGATGTGAGGAAACAGGGAGAAGACAGTCATCAGTAAGCCAGGGAGAAAGGCCTAGAATAGATCCTTTCTGCCCAGCACTCAGAAGAAGCAAACTCTGTGAATGCCCTGATCATCAGTAAGCCAGGGAGAAAGGCCTAGAATAGATCCTTTCTGCCCAGCACTCAGAAGAAGCGAACTCTGTGAATGCCCTGATCATCAGTAAGCCAGGGAGAAAGGCCTAGAATAGATCCTTTCTGCCCAGCACTCAGAAGAAGCGAACTCTGTGAATGCTGTGCTCTAGGAAACCTGGTGCCCGAACTGTAAGACCATTAGGTTTTGTTGTTGAAGCCACCCAGTGGGTGGTTTGCTACAGGGACTCTAGTAAGTGAGTGAAAACACCCTCTCACCCTCTTTTCCCATCTGCCTGCCTTTCCACTACACATGTCCAGTGAAGCTCTACTTGTAAGCCAGGCACTATGCTAAGTATTGGTAATTCCGTGGTTGGTAAGATAAAAGTCCCTGCCCTTAGAGAGATTACATTCTAGGTGGAGGCGGGGTGGGGTGGGGGGATGCAGAGAAAGAAAAGCAAACATCTATAGATGAATGCTATGAAAAAATAAAGAAATAAAATAGGGTGCAAATGGGGGTAAACAGGGAAGTTCTCTCTGAGGCGGTGATGGTTTCCCAGAGACCTAAAAAATGAGAACAGTGCAGACAAGGGGGAACATGGTGGGAGAGCATTCCAGGCAGAGGAATAGCCTGTCCAAAAGCCCTGAGGCGGGAAATGTCTGGGTCTATGTGACCTAAAGGCAGGTCCACGTAGCCAGACTCTGGGCAGCTGAGGTTGGAAAGGTGAGCAGGGACCAGATTTCATGCAGTGCACTAGAAAGGAGTTTGGATGTAATTTCTCTTTCATCTCTGAGTTGTCATTCATCATACCTGGCCAGTTTCTTCACCCAACTGCCAACAGTCATGCCTTGAAAAGGGAAAGCGTGGTTCAGCCCAGCCTATCAGCTGCTGCCATCAGCACCCTATTGTTTTAGGCATTAAAATCTCAAACTGCAAACACAACCCTTGTCACTACCGCCAGAAGGGATAGGAAAAAAAACAGAGACGAGGGAGAGAATCCTCCCTCCCAACCCCTGCTGACTATGCAGAGTGAGGGACATATGGAAATTAATATATGCAGCTCTGATAACACGAATCTCCTCGGCATTTTGATTAAACGCGGATGGTTATTAAATACTCTCCTTCTCAGAGCTCATCTCCGAAAGCCAATGTTGCTTTTCATTTTGAACTCTGATGAACTGTCTCAATTCTGTTCACACACCTTGGCTGCACCGTCATCCACTGAAGGCTGGCGTTTGAGGAGGATGGAGAAAATCAATATGAAATGTCAGGCGAGAGGTCAGATTGAAGTCGTTCTCCCAGCCGGCAGGAGCCCAGGCGGCCGCTTACAGCAGCCGAACAAAGGGAGATGTGCTCTGAAGAAGGTCGGCACTTTGGACGAGTCAGGAAAATGAATTTTGTTCGCTTCTTAATTAGATTAGGAAGCTGGCGGCTGGCAATTCAGGGCACCACAAGCATCAGGCGGGGGCATGGGGAGGCAGGGCTGCGGCAGAGGCCTTCGGGCCACTTGCTAGCTCCTGGGCCTCCCCAGAGACTGTCCCCGGGCTCTGCATCTTGAGGGCTATGTGACCCAGGCTGTGGGCAGCAGCCCCTGGCTGTGCAGCTTTCCAGGCCTCCTGCTTCTGTGGGCCCCGTGACCCTTCCCTGTTGTCTCACAGGGAACTTCTCAGCTGTCAGGTCACAGCTCGGAGGGCCCTGCCTGGGGTGTAGGCTCCTTGTTCCATTCTGTCATAGCACCGCGTGCTTTTCATACTGCTTATTACAGGTGCAATGTCATATCTGTTTGCGATTCTCTGGTGAGTGGGTCTTTCTCCCTTCATGCCAAGGTTAATTTTATGTATCAACTTGACTGGGCCATGGGGTGCCCAGGTATTTGGTCCACTGTTATTGTAGGTGTTTCTGTGAAAGTGTTTTTGGGTGACATGAACATTTAAATTGACAGACTGAGTGAAGCAGATTGCCCTCCCTAATGTGGGTGAGTCCCATCCAATCAGTTGAAGGTCTGAATAGAAAGAAGGGCCAGCCCTCCCCAAGTAAGAGGGAATTCTTCTACCTGACTCCGCTGAGCTGGCTTTGTACTCCAACTGAAAATACTGGCTCTTCCTGGGTCATGAACCTGCTGGCCTTTGGACTAAAACTACACCATCAGCGCTCCTGGGTCTTAGGTCTTTGGACTTAGACTGGAAACATATCACTGGCTTTTGTGGGTCCCCTGCAGTACCAGTGTGGATCTTGTGACTTATCATCCTCCAAAATCACATGGGCCAAATTTTAAAATAAATCTCTCATACACACCCATGTATATGTATAGATGAGACTATCTATCTATCTATCTACCTCCCTACCTACTACCTTTCTACCTATCTCCTATTGGTTCTGTCTATCACTAACAAAGACAGTTAGCTCTAAGGGGGGAGGAAACCAGGTATGGTTTCACTTACCATTGTGTCCCCAGTCTGGTAAAGTACCTGACATATAGTATGTGCTCAACAAAACCTAATTAAATAAATGAATAATGGGGCTTCCTATATCTGGAAAAGGGGTTGGAGTCTTAGCACTGTATACCTCCAGGCCTGGAACCAGGGGGTTCGGGAGGAATAAGTGTGGTAAGTGCTGCTGCCATTTACTGCCTCCTGTGTGCCCAGCAGATGTCAGGTTCTGACACACAAGATGATATTTACTTCTTGTAAGCAACCAGCTTGACGAGGCTGTCCTGATTATTTCTACTTTTCAAATGAGGAACTGGGGATTCAGAGGAATTAGACAGCTTGCCCGAGGTCACACAGTGACTGAATGTCAGAGTGGAGTTCTGATTCCAAAGCTTCTGCTCTAAACTTTTCTAGTTCTGGGAGTTTCTAAGGCCTTATCCTTTTTCCACCCTGAGTTCAGGGGTCCTCAAGCCTCACCGTGAGATTATTCCTCAGTGTCTGGGTCTGACTCCAAAGCCCAAGCTCGTGTCTGCCACTGTGGGCGGTGAGCACCCTGGGGGTCCTCGAGCCATCTCTGGCACTCACTTTGCATCTGTGGCCCTACCAGCTGGTGTCTGCCCCCCTTAGACAGCTCACATCACCCCACACAGAGCATACTCCCAGCAGAATCCCAACCTTTCACTCTGCCCTGGTATAGCTTTTACCAGTCCATGTCCCATATGCCATTTATGTCAACCCTAGCGCATTAATTCACTTACTAAATAAGCATTTACTGAGCACCTACTTATGTGCCACACCTGGCAACATATGAGCAAAGCCGATTCAGTTCTTACCCTCAGAGGATTTGTGGTCCAGAGGGGAAGGACAATCAACAACTAATATCCATGTGTGATGAATGTCAACCTCTGATAATGCTCATAAAATGTTCCTTTTCCTCTTCTCTTCCTTTTGATTCTGATAGCCACCATCCTTCTGTAGGTTATGAATTTCCTTTGTGTTGAGGCTAAAGCAAAATCTTCTGATTTTTTTTAAAAAAAATTTTTAAATTTTTGAGAGAGAGAGAGAGAAAGAGGGAGGGAGGGAGGGAGACAGGGTGTGAGTGTGTGTGTGTGTGTGGGGGGACAGAGAGAGACGGACATACAAAATCGGAAGCAGACTCCAGACTCTGAGCTGTCAGCAGAGAGCCTGATGTGGGGCTTGAACTCACAAACTGTGAGATCATGACTGAGCCAAAGTCAGACGCTCAGCCCGCTGAGCCACCCAGGTGCCCCCAAAATCTTCTAATTCTCTTACCTTTCTTCCCACCACCACTGTGTTAATCTTCCATAAAACATAAATTCTATAACTCTATTCTCCCGCCAGATGATCTCCAATCACTCTCCATAACTAGGGCTGTTTCTCAAACTGGGGCATGCGTATGTGTCTGGGTGGGGGAGAATGGGGGATGAACCAGGCAGTACAAAAAGCCACGGGATGAACACTGCATCTTTTGGGAACATCAATTTTGCTGGAAATTTGGGAGTGGGGTAGAAATGTAATTATTTAATTCAACTGAAAATAGGCATTTTATGGGAGTAAAATGCAAAATTCATGTGAAATTTTAGGACAGAAAAGACTTCAAAGAAAATCTGCTGTGGTCTCCCCCAGGATCTCTGGCCTCGGCCAGGTGTGTGCTGTTTTTTCTATGCTGGTGGGCAGGGTCACCCAGGGCCCAAGAGAGAGGTTTCATTGCCTCTGGGTGCCCCTTCTTCCACGGCAGCCAGGCTCATGACCTGCCCCCAGAGTGCTGTGTGTCCTCAGTGGAAAAGTTTATGAAACACTGGGAGCCAGACTCTGAGTACGGAGTAGGTGTTCAATGACTGAATTGACGAATGAATGAATACATGGAACCATAAACTTTTGACTTTAATCTTCAAGGACCAACCTGATGGGAACCATCACCCCTATTTCGCCTCTTTCCTTGATATTTGTTCACCCAACTGACACCTCTAAAAAGGTTGCACATAACTTCCTAACTTCAGGCTTTTGCCCAATCTGTACGCACTGCCCAAAACACCCTTCTCCTTCTCTTTCCCACCACACCAAATCCTACTTTTGTTCAACATGACTCCTCAGCCTCGGCCTTCCCCTGTGATGTCTATCCCAAATGTCCCACCCTCCTCTGAACATCCTAACCCCTGACTATCTCCAGTGCTCATGTGGGTGTTAACACACTGCCTTGCACACTATTCCTGAAATGTTTCCTGGATACATCTTAAGTCATGAGCCAAATTTTCAATGTAGTGAATGTAGGAGAGGTCTTCCCTTTCCAGTGGACCCCTCAGAGTTCTCAATAGTAAAAGACTCATCACAGATACATGAAAATCATGCTGAAGGACTGATAAGGAATTATAGTCTAGATATGTAGTTCTCCCATCCAAGTAGTAACCAGGCCCAACCCTGCTTAGCTTCCGAGATCAGGTGAGATTGGGGACATTCAGGCTGGTATGGGCGGAGACTAGCCTAAATATGTTCTCAACCAAGGGCAATTTTCTTCCTCCTGGATATTTCACATCATCTGGAGATAGTTTTGGTTGTCACAGCTTGCCTTGGCCACTCACATCTAGTGGGGGAAGGGCCAGGGATGCAGCTAAACATCCTATAATACAAAGGACAGCCTCCCTTCCTCTAAGAACTGTGTGCCCCAAATTCAATAGTGTTGCTGTTAAGAAATCCTTGTCTACATTATAGTATCTTCCTAACCTATTTCCTTGCCTGTTTTTTCTCCCAGTCATAACCCAGCCTCCATCCTTCTGCCTTCTGTCTAAGCAACTTCTGTAACAAGTAATTCTGATCATATTCTCCTGGTTACGTAAATGGCTGTTCACTGACTTTGAGAAAACATTCAAGTTCTTCATCATGGCCATATGCCCAGGCTCCTATTCCTCTTCAGCTTCAAATCACTTCTGTCTCCCAGTCATTCCCTATGTACCATCCATATCATTCATCCTGCAGTTCCACCAACATTACGAACTTTCGTGGCTCGGCACCTTTGCACGTGCTGGTCCTTCTGCACTGAACACTCCTCCTCTTGTTGGCTTACAGAAATAAGTACTGCTCAAAGATCAGTGCCAGCACACACACACACACGAGCAAATATTTATTCACTGTCTATCATGCGCCAGGCCCTGGTTTAGTGTGGGGAAACAGCTATGAGCAAAACAAAATAGACCCATAGAGCTAATAGCCTAGACAGGTCCTCTCCAAAAGAACATCCTGCCATGATGGAAATGTCTTAAACAGGTACTAATAATAGGATAGCTATGAGCCACATGTGGCTACTGAGCACTTGAAAGGTAGATACTCTGAAATGAAATCTACTTTAAGTGTAAAATACACACGAAAAAAAGTAAAACGTCGCATTAACAGTTTTTTTAAGTAGGCTCTATGCCCTACAGGGGGCTCGAACTCATGACCTTGAGATTGAGTTGCATGTTTATCCACTGAGCCAGCCAGCTGCCCCTCACACTAACAATTCTGAATAGTTACCTCACCTCAGTCCCATGACAAACTCATGAGGTAGAAGTTATTGTTTTACCCATTTGCGTCTGGCTTTGACCTGGGTCCGTGTGGCTCCAGAACCCACACAGTTTATACAGCACTGCACTCTACAAACCAGCTTCCCCGTGTGATACTTCTTACACCAAATAAGTGAGCAAAGATTATCAAAACGACCCACACATTCACCCCTCTCCTGGCAGAGCCATCACATCACTCATGTCACACAGGGATTGAAAGTGGAAGGTGGGACTATGGGAGAGAAAGGTCTTAATTTCTGGGTCTCCACAGCAAACTGCAGAGGCTAAATAACACCAAGCAGAAGGTAGTGGGGAAACAAACAGAGCTCTAGTCCCCCATGAACATCTTGGCAGCTGCACATTATTTAGTCCAACACTAGACATGGATTATCACTGCCTTTAGGCACTTCTACTCTGGGGAGCAGTTCCTTTTCCAGAAAGCTCCAGGCCCATCTCTTTTACCACAGCACTTGCTGTCAGGGCCAGCAGGCTTCACCTGCTCACATGGGTCTTAGAGCCTTTGGCTTCGAAGCACTCAGTCCCTACTAGTTTGGAGCTGTTTTTCTCTCCAACAGCGGCCTGAAAACCAGCATGACCCAAGGGCCTGTGAGTCTGGCTGCCCTTTATGTAACCCATCCCCTTTCTCTGAAGCTATCCTCTGGTGCCCACTATGGCCATTGGGACTTTGAGAGTTCTGGCTCCCAGAGCTACAACCTCTCTAAAAGCACTAACCCCTTCCTGCAGCAGGTGGTATTCTTTTTTATTTTTTTTAATTATTATTTTTTAAGTGTTTATTTATTTTTGAGAGAGAGAGAGACAGAGAGACAGAGCACGAGTTGGGGATGGGCAGAGAGAGAGGGAGACATAGAATTGGAAGCAGGCTCCAGGCTCTGAGATAGGAGCACAGAGCCCAACGTGGGGCTGTAACTCACGAACCACGAGATCATGACCTGAGCCAAAGTCGGACGCTCAACCGACTGAGCCACCCAGGCACGCCAATTCTTTTTTTTTAATTGATATATAACCAAAACACATTATATTAGTTTCAAGTACATGACATAATGATTTGATATATGTATATGTTGCAAAATAATCACCAATAAGCCGGGTTAACATTCATCACCACGCACAGTTACAAATTCTTTTTCTGGTGATGATAACTTTTAAGATCTACTCTCTTAGCCACTTTTAAATATGCACTACAGTATTATTAACTTAGTTACCACCCCCAGGTGCCATTCAGGACAGCTTCTCGCGCAGTCCAGCAGGCCATGTTAACTCTACCACGAGATCTGTCCAGAACGCACCAGCGTCTCTCCACCTCCAACCGGCGCCCCTGTCCCGGCCATGCCCATTCCCTGCCAGTGTACTGCAATGATCCCCTACCTGATCTCCCTTCAGGGAGCTCCTCAGATTCATTTTCCCCACAGCAGCAACAATGATCTTAAAACATACTTCAGATCATGTCACAACGTGATGTGACACAGCTCATGTCTCACTCACCTCTGGATTCCACATTCGCCTTTAGCGAATGTTTGTGGCATTGGATATGAGGTTCCATCTGTACCGAAATACCTCACATGGAGCTGAGTCCTGAGTCAGGCCAACACCTGAACTTGGCTGCCAGGGTGTGGAAGGCGGGGAAGGGGATCCAAATCCCCTGGGCTCTCCCCTCCTCCTCCTGCATGTCAGGGCCCAGTGACCCACCCCCAGCTATTCCGTGCTGCTTGCTACTCACATTTGGTGTGCCTGTCACACAAGGCCGACGCCCTCATATCACACAGCCGGATTGTCCCTTTGCTGCTGCTGTACACGAAGGTGTTGCAGTGATGGGGGTGGAACTCGGCTGCTGTGATCACCTCTGTGAGCTCCTCCATGTTGGCCGGCTTAATGTCGACGATATCTGGCACGGAGGAGTCAAGGCAGGGACCAGAAGGGGGCAGACCCGCGGGGGTGATTCGTAGC
This sequence comes from Neofelis nebulosa, assembly GCF_028018385.1. Taxonomy (NCBI): domain Eukaryota; kingdom Metazoa; phylum Chordata; class Mammalia; order Carnivora; family Felidae; genus Neofelis; species Neofelis nebulosa. The sequence goes on along the minus strand of NC_080782.1, from coordinate 118,178,935 downwards.
AGCACTGCCTGCATTTCGTGTAACAGGCGAGCGTTTACCACACACAGTAGATCCTCACAGGTACTGTGCGAGCAAATGTGAGGGTATTACTGGGCTTGGCAGATGAGGCCCAGAGATGCCCAGGAATCAGAGGCACCATTAGAACTCAGGTCTCCCTGGCCCCTTACATGCATTTCTTCCTCCATAGCATATAGAACATGTTCCATCGACCCATCAAAGTTATCTGCGCATGCAACCATGCTAAAATGTGCTGAGCTGCGTTTTATGAAAGACTTTCATTTCTCATTTGACAACAGTGGTGAGGAAACTAGTCCCATTCCAACTAAATAGTTCAGTTTACTTGAATCTTTCCCCAGACTCCTGGGCTGATAAAAGGTATCTATGATAGACTGTGAATGCTCTTCTACAAAATCCCTGAGATCTTCCTTTTTTTTTTTTTTTGAGAGAGAAAATGCAAGTGAGGAAGGGGCAGAGAGAGAGAGAGAGAGAGAGAGAGAGAGAGAGAGAGAGAGAGAAGGAGGGAGGGAGGGAGGGAGGAAGTGGGGCTTGTCTTTTACCTGAAGCGGGGCTCGAGCTCATCTGATGTTGGACTTGAACTCAGGAACTGTGGGATCATGACCTGAGCCAAAGTCAGATGCTTACTGAGCCATCCAGGTGCCCCCTGAGATCTGCTTTAACAACACATGGGTGACAATACTAAGAGCTGCTACCATTTAGTGAACACTGACTATAGGTCAACTGCTGTGCAAAGCATACCATGTACTTTATCTCATTTAATCCTTATAACAGCTCTATAACCAGTCCTTTTCTTATCCTCATTTATCAGAGGTGGAGATGGAAGCTGGCTCCAAGTCACATGGCTAGAGTGGAAGCAACAGGATTTTATCTCAGGTACAAGATTTTGCTAACTGCAAAATTTGTCTTATTAGAGATATACAGGACCTCATGTTTCTATAAGCTGTGATTTGCTGTAGAGCTTGTGTGGGAGTTTAAGCACCAGAAAAAAAAAAGCCATCCAGTTGTATGGTGGGACAGTTTTAGCCTCCTAGGGAATATACCTTTATCATCTGTTTTCTTCTTCCTCAATGTTTTCCATTCTGATCAAGAATTATTATAGCTCCATTTTTAAAGACCACATCCTTGTATATTGAAATGAAACATCTGGCCTTTTAATTAAGGAGGTGACTCAGTGGACACAGGACCTTCAGGAGGAGGTCTGGCATGGGTGAGGGGCTAGGTTTGTGTCGATTCCTTGATACCCTTACCCAGAGCTTGGGGGACCCACGTACAGATGGGAGGCACCTGGCTGGGGCTGACGTGCTGTCTGAGGACCCCACAGGCCTCGTGATGCAGATGCTGTTACATAGGAAAGCTGACCAAAACGTTGCCCACTTTTCCTAGACTTCACCACTTCTGAGCCACCTTTGTGATTTGGCCCCATGTGTATATCACCAGGTGGTACATGCTTAACACGCTTTCTTCAGATCAGCTTCTATCGACTCACTTTGTTTCCTTAGCCTCGTCTAAGCTGTAATCCAATATTCATAAAATCATAGATTTAACAAGCTAGTTACATTTTGAATAATGTACATGTAATAAATACATAATTAAAATAAACATGTTTATACCTGTGCCGGGAGCTTATATATCCCATTTTGGGAAACAATGCATCGATTCAACAAGAACTAACTTGATACAGACTATGCTATTAGTCTGGGATGGATGAAAGTTTCTTATGCTTTTCATAGTCCCCTCCTTAAAGTTTACATGAGGTACAAGTGAATGCACCTGTATTTGTAGTCATACCAGCACCAACACAGCCATCTATTATCAAACATCACCTGTGCTCCAGCAGGCACTCTGGTGCAATAATGGCTCTGTATCTGGTCGTGCCTCTTTCCCCTTCAACGATCTCTGCGAAGTCCTGTTGTTTCTTTCTCAAATGAGTCTGCGACTGAACTGACACTACATTGTACTATAATTTCCCCCGCCAAACCCAGATGTAAATACTACTTGGGTCTCCAAAGCATGTGGGTCCCCTGGATTCACAAAACATTACCTTTCAACTCAACTGCTACCAGAGTTATAAATATTATTGCAGGTAGCACCACACGCTGGGGAACAGAAGGCTGAGCCCCCTGGAAGGCCCCAAGCTGCATTTATGTTTTCTCCAGCCCCCCTGACCCTTGCCCTGGGCTTTGTGGCCACGACACGGGATGGGGTGAGCGGAGGTTAGTGTTCAGCTGCTGTCAGATTTCATCACCCTCCAGAAAGAGCCTCCAAAGCCTACCATACCAGTGAGCATGTTTCTCTTTTCCTAAAATAGGGAAAGAAAATCTGGTGTCAGCTTTCTCAACCTCTACCAGGATAGCTCTAAAAACAAGCTTCACTGGAAGGGATCTTTGCTGTGTGGGAGGGGGAGGTGCCACATCTACTGTTATTTTTTTCTCACCTAAAAATAAAGCCCCAAAGTCAGAATGTGTGAAAACGAAGTGCTTAAAGATATCTTTGAAAGCAGGAAGGAACATCCCCCACCACCAAGAACACCAACACGGATGTGCGCACTGAGTCTGCTTAGGGCTGCTTCCTCTGGGTCCATCTTCTCTCCTTCCCTCATTCACTTGCTCCCTCCCTTCTGCCCAAGCCTCCCCATCATCCCTCATCCCCAAGCATCTCTCTTTTGACTAGAATGTCTGACTCTGTGGGTGTTTAAGGATGACTCTAATCCTCTTTTTAACAACCGCGATGACAGGGACAAGGACGATAATAATAACCAGCAGTTAATGTTCACCAAGTGCCGTGTATTGTCTCATTTGACCTTCATCTCAGCCTAACGAGGTCAGTACTATTCAGTAACTGAGGTAAATTAATCAAGGTCATAGGACTAGCAGAGAGAAGAGCTGGGATTTGAACCCACCCTGTCTGACTTCAGAGCCTGGGTTCTTGACCATATGCTATTTTCCTCCCCCGAGAAAAGGCCTTTACAGAGCCAGCCTTTCTCAGTGCGGTAATTCTGGCTGTCTTGAAACTTCCCCTGGCTAATCTGAGAGGGCAGACTGTGTTCTTTTAATTCACTGATCACTTTGGTGGCCACACTTTTCAGAATCAGAATTTGGACATAGCATCTGACTCAGGACTTCTGTGTCCTATGATTTGATAATTATTTTCCTCTTTTCTGAACCATAAACTGGGACAGAAACATATGGGATTTCTTGAGTTGTTAACTGATGGAGGATTTGCTGAGTTCTAAAAACATTTGGGAGGAGACTAGTTACCAAATTCAATGGCTTTATGGGAATGATGGGAACAGGATAGTTCAGATCTGTATCATCTCAGGCCTTTCTTCTCACTCTTTTCTAAAGGGAGATGCACACCTTCAGCATATGTGGTTTTGCCCTTCATGTTGGAAGGGAAAGTGAAAAAAGATAAGCACTGTATTATCTTGGAAAAGAATGATGCATTTTGACAGTCAATTTTCCCTTCTCTATCCTTCAGAGCTCTCTATCCAAATTATTTCCCTGTTGTCCCAAAGAACTAAGTGGTGAAAGCAAAACATAGCACTGGATTCGCAGCTAATATACAAGGCAGACAGCCAACAGATTGCTATTAAATTAACCCTGGGGCTTGACAGATCTGTTCTTCCTGACCCCAACTGCTTATGGCATTCCTTATTAATGCTGAGCCCAGACAAATTACCTCTGCTAACAAAAGGGGTTAATCTGCTTCTCTGCTGGGACTCTGGAGGCAGCTCTGAGGACAGGAGGGGGCATAGCTAGTTTGGCAGCTGAGCTCAGTGCTTGGAAGGCAGGAGGGAAGGTGAGGGCATCACTGTGCCAGGCAGGGCCTAAGGCGTCATTTAAAATAATAATTGAAGACACTGGGAGGTCACCCCTTAAGGGATTGGCTTCAAACAAATACGAAGCCAGAGTCATAAATTACATCAGCAGTGGGGTGAGGGAATGGAGAGGGTAATGGCAGGATGCTAAGGGGTAGCATGGAGGCCATTCAAAAGTCTTTCCTTAATCCCCAATTTGGAAAAAGCTTTCTACCAAAAAAAAAAAAATGTCTACGGCAACATGATAAAAGAAATATATTGACTATAACATACATATACAGAGAAAGGGAAATGATTATATAAATTTTGATCAATCTCATTAAATTGTTTTTGCAATGAAATTCCAAGTCTGTTAAAAACCATGAAACATTGTATCTATACTATGATCATACTATCGTTTGAAACTTAAAATGTGAAAATAATGAGCTAAAGGCAAGATATTAAATGTTAGTAATAGTTCGATCTGAGCAGGTCTATGAATTTTCAATTATCAGTTATCATTTCCACATTTTCTTCTAATCAAGTAGTATGTTAGGATAGAAAAAGATATATCTCACATATAGAGAGGTATCTATAAAGATATATCTTATTATACATATATATAAATATATATACACTCTGACCAGAGTCATGTAAAAAAATCAGAGAGAGACAGAGAAAATATAGAATGGGAGGAGATGTGATTAAGATCTTACAGGGGATTAAATGGAAAGTCAGCAGGTAAGTTACCCTTTAGAAACTCTAGTTTACAAAGGGTAACTTACCTTTACCATCTATCTATCCATCCATCCATCCATCCATCCATCCATCGATGTAATCCACAAATGTTCACAAAGAACCTGCTAATACTTTTCTCACCACAGGGGGGACAACCATGGCTGAAGCAGACCCCAATCCCCCTGATTCGTGGAGCCTATATTCCAGCAGGTCACATGGTCACTAAGCAAGGCAGATAAATATAATATAAATCAGATAGTAACAAATGCAAAGCAGAAAAAGGAGGGAAGAGAGAGAGAAATGATACGTGTGTGTGTGTGTGGGGGGGGACAAGGTATGTGTATGTCTTACATTGAAAAGGAGAAAGCTTCCTGGATAAATTAATTTTTCCCCTTTTATTATTTACTTGCTTTTCTGAGCCCTTATAGTTAAGTTAGCTAGCATTATGTTACAAGTGTGATGTAAAGCCCCTGTATTTACACCAAAATTAGGTGGTGAGATTATAGGTGATTTTATAATCTCCACAATACATATTTTTAAATAATAAACATTAAAAAAGTAGTTTGCTTGTGTTAGAACCATCTAATTTTTCTCATCTGTGAGAAAATTAAGAGAGCAGAAGCCTCATCACCATGGGTCAAGTTTAAGATAATACTGTGATAAATATTGTGATTATAACAAAACTGCGTCCGGAGGTTGGGAGTCAATAGTGATTCCAAGTCTGTTTTGCTCAGAGAATGTGGGAAAGTCATTTTCTCTCTCTAGGCTTCAATTTTTTTTTTTTTTTGGCCTTTGAATGGGCATCATTCTATTTACTCTGAAAGCCTCTGAGAATTTCGATTATGAAATAATTTCATGGAGAAAGATATTAAATGGCTTTATAGTCGACTGAATAATCCCATCCCTCACAGAAAGCACCTATTTTTCCACAGATAGCTTTATATGCATTAGTTTTGTGGGCTTTTGAAGGGGATGTCCTCATATGCTTCTGTCTTTATCCATGCTGATTTTGCTGATACCGACAAGATTTTTGTTTGTTTGTTTGTTTTGTTTCCTTTCTAAGCCCTGCCTAAGCCAATCAAGCACTGGAAAGCCAAAAAAGAGGCCTTTCTGCAGGCCAGGTTGGTGAGTGAAATCTATGTTTGCCTGGGAAAGATACCTATCTTCAAGAGCAGTTGAGGCTTTTCATGTTTCTGCACTTAGAGTCTGCCAATACTGAAGGCGGAGAACAGCCTTATTTTGGCCCTGAGAACTAATCATAATAAAGTAGGATTTCCTTTTAGGGGACGTGAATTGCTTTGAGTTTTTTTTTTTCTTTCTAAAGTCTGAATGTAATCTCTGGATATTAAGTATTGATTACAAAGCATCCAGATCTTGTTAGCTGAAGGGACATGTTACTTGATGATAAGATACTGACAACCTCTGAAGAGGACTCTAAGGGATATTCCTCTTTTAAGAGCTTAAAAAAAGCCAACGTGAAAATATTTATGGAGGGTTTGCCAATTGCTAGGCTTAACAGGAAAGGCTGACAAAAAATATATCGTGGTGCCATCTTACTTACTGCTTATAAGTATGTACTGAGCTACAAAAGATACGGGGCTGAGATGGCCTCCATGATTTGGGGAAGGGGGCACTTGAAAATTCCATAACCACAGACCCTTCCCTGTTCATGTGACACAGAGCTTGAATTCCACCATTAGGAAACACCCAATACCCCTTCAAAGGTCAATTCAGATGTTACTTTCTTTATGAAGCAGTCTAGCCTTTCCTTCATCATTCTTCCTGTTCCATGCCTCCATAGAACCTTGCATACACCTAACACGTAACCCATATTACTAGATTTGAGTAATTTGAGATGGTGTGATAGAGTACATTATATTGGAGTATGAAATGAGACTGAAATGTTAATCCCAAATTCTGTGACTAGTTACCTAATCTTGAAAGTTTAAATTTGTTAACTCATTTACAAAAAGAGGAAGAAAATTACAGTAGATGATGTGTATCACATACCTGGTATTTAATACAGGCTCTGAAAATTGTTAGTCTGATCTTCCCTAGTATGGTCACATGACTGTCTCCCTCTGTCCACCTAATCACTTCGCTGGTTTTGAGGAATGTTAACTCGGTTAGGCTGAACTACAATCCTTAGAGTTCCCTTTCTAGGATGCTGCTGGTTACCATGGGCTAACACGGGCTCAGGAGGGTTGGAGGACAAAAGGGAAGAAGCAGTTGCTCTGCAGTACACACACACCTTCTCCCACTTATTCCATCAAACACTAATCTATGTGCTACTGTAATCTAGGTGCTGTAAGAAGTTCTGCAGATGTGATTAAAGGCCCCAATGAGTCGACTTTCAGTTAATCGAAGGAAGATGATCCTGGGTGAGCCTGAATTAATCAGTTTGGAAGACATTTAAAGGAAAGCTTTGGCTTTCCTAAAGGAAGAGACTCCAAAAGGCTGCTGGGTCCACAGTTGTTCTCCCTCCTCACTGTCCATGTGTGGACAAGCTTCAACTCATGCTCACGTTCTTCCAGCTTCCTTGTGATTTTTCATTCTTGCCTAACTGCCTTATAGACCCTGGACTTGCTTGGCCAGTCACACAATTGCAAGGCTAACTCACTGTAATAAGTCAGTCTCTCTCCCTCTCCCTTCTATCCTCCCCCCCTCTCTGTAGACAGACAGACACACACACACACACACACACCTCTCCCAACAGTTTTGCTTCTCTGATTGAACTCTGCATGATACATCTACCCTTTCAAATTACAAAAATCATAATATCAGGGATGGAGTTTTATGCATCTTGGCATTTCTCATGCACATGGTAGATGCTCAATAAATTTATTAAATTTCAATAAATTACTTTCATTTGTTGTGACTTAGCAGCCTTCTCAAGGCCTAGTTTTTTAAAATGCAGAAAATCCACAGTAGGTCAGTAATAGGTCAAGATGCCAGGCCTAGATACTGTAAATCACCTCAGCTTGTGGTTTTCTTAGGAGAGAATGGGATTCAAGCAACAAGGTTAGAAGAACAAGGGGCTGGGGAAATGTTTCAAATATAATAGCTACTATTTATTAGGCCTTCTTTCTGTGCCAGGCACTTGGCTAAGAAATTTACATGATTATTTCCTTTAATACCCACAACAACCTTATAAGATAGATGGTATTTATTATCTCCATTAACTGATGAGACAATGAAGGGGCAGAGAGGTGTTAAGCAGCTTATTAAGGTCACAAAGATTTTATGAGACAAAATTGGATTCCAATCCAGTGAATCTGACTCTGGAGTCTAACTACTAAGCTAACTACTACTAACTACTAAGCACTCCTGATTATGAAGCTATACCTACTGCTCTGAGGAAGCTCAAAAAGCCCAAGAAGTATGCAGTTTCATTCTTGCCCTCTTCCCTGACAACATGAGATCCAAAGGGCTTTCCCTGTGCATAGATAAATACCTTGTCTCAAGAAGTCTTAGGTCTGGCAGGCACAGAGGGTCAAGCAAAACACTAGGCCTTGGAAAACTTGGAAAACCTACCAAGGCTGCATTTATTAATGGGGAGGAGGAGGCTGCCCTGGGACACACGGACCAATGTTCTGGATGTGTCAATGGAATACTCTCCTTTTACACTAAATGCCAGCCTCAGATTGATATGTACATTTGTGGATGAAAGCCACAGCAGCAACAAGGGAGACAAACTTGTATTAGGCCCCACAGCTTCCTTCAAAGCCTGCCTGGCAGAATCTCACCAGATTAAAAGGAGGGCCGCTGTCCATGGTACTATGAAGAGACAGAAGCCAAGAATTGAGGTTATATGGTCCCCTCATCAGGGAATAAGTTCCAAAGGGCCTCAGCTCAGTTGACAAATGAAGCTGTTGTACAGGGGAGCCAAGACCAAGGCCAATGATGAAGTACCTCTAGAGTTCAGATGTCCTCTCTCAGAGAAATCCTCTGTTTCATGACCAGAGACCAGACTTGAATAAGATGTGGCTAACCTTTCTAGCCTTGTTTGCATCATGCTCCACCACATTCTCTGGCCTTCAGTCACAATGGACTTTTTAGAGTTTCTCCAACATTGCCACACTCCCTCCTGTCACACGCCCTCTGTACATGCTAGACCAATCTCTCCACACCTTTTTTCCTCTTTCAGATCTTAACTCAGTAATCAGTTCCTCTGCAAAGTCTCCTTTTATTCCCTGAAATCTGTATCAGAGTTCAAAAAAGAAGCATACACAGGACTGTATTTCCTTTCCTCAAAGGACTTACTTCTGTTTGTAATGATATGCTCATTAGTGTGATTATTTGATGAATGTCATTCTGAAAGCAGAAAATTTCTTTTCACTTTTGTATCCCCATGGCTTAGTGCAGTGCCTGGAACAGAATAGGTACTCAGTATACAGTTGTCAAGAGCTGTACCTTTACTTTTACTTGATAGGAGCCTATTTAATAGCTCTTATATTGGACAGGGTAAGAGCCAAGGTCAACCCATTCTTAGTCCTGGGAAGAGAGTTCAAAGGATCCTAAGTATACCACAGAAAACAGTTTGAAAAGTTATGGCTGCTTCTTGCCCTAGAATATCACTAATCTAGAAATGAGTTATTATTGTCCTGAAATAGTTAACCCATTAAGGCCAAAGTTTGACCACTTATACACCTGTTACATAAGGTAACCACCTGTAACCACCTGTTACATAAGACAAAGACAGACTAGCTATGGAAGGAAGGGAGAGGACTCAAGACCAGGTGTCAAGGGGCTAGGAATGCCTTAATCTGATTTGGTATTAAACGCAAAACCCTGGACCTCAGAGATCCTTCAAATATGTGGTAACTAGGGTATAAAGAGCAACATCTTGAGAAGAGCATCCAACTGCAGAACCAAAGGAGACATCAAGAACTAAGAAGAGGACCCAGAAATAAATTTAGCAGACTAGCATCCACCATACAAACATTCAATTTTTCTAGTTTCCTAATCTTTTTAATGATAATCATGCTTGTTTAAGCCTGTTTATAATTTATTAAGCAGGGTACTGGCCTAAGCATATGTGTTTATGTGTGTATATGTATACACACACAAGCATATGTGTATCTCTCTTTCTACACACACACACACACACACACACACACACACATACACAGAAACACACGAATATATTTTATATACAGTTGACCCTTGAACAATGTGGGGACTAGGGTCATTGACTCCCATGTAATAAAAAACCCACATGTAACTTTTGACTCCCTTAAAACCTAATGATTAATACCTTACTGTTGACCTTACCAATAACATAAGTTGATTAATACATATTTTGTATGCCATATATATTATACACTGTATTCTTACAATAAAGTAAACTACAGAAAAGAAAACATTATTGAGAAAATCATAAGAGAAAATACATTTATAGTACTGTATTGCATTTATAAAAAAAAAAAATCTGCATGTAAGTGGACCTGTGCAGTCCAAACCCATGATCCAGTTTTATATATGTGGATAATTTTATCCATATATATGTGTATATGTATATATGGATTATATATATATATATATATATATATATATATATATATACACATATATATAACACCTTAAAAAATTCTCACAATCCTCTTTTATAAAGCTTCTCTCTCAAGATCATGAAACAGAGGCTTGGATAAGTTAAGAACCACATTAAAGCTTACACAGCCAGTAAGCAGTAGAGCTGAGTGTGAACTTTAGGCTTTAGGACTTTCAGAAGTTCAAGGACTTTTGAGACTCCAAAGCCTGTGTTCTCAACCATAATGCCAATGACCAATGTCACACAAAATGCCAGGCACTGGAAGTTGTGACTTTATTTTTTAAACAAGACTGCAAGACCACTTGTCTTACTATCTACTTTTCTTCACATATAACTTACTTTTATTTGTTTTCAGTATCTATGAAGTCATCAGACTGATATGATAGCTGTATTTTCTAGTATTCATGACTGTAAATACCTAACCATAAAAATGAAAAAAGTCCACGTAGTGTTCCTACCACCCCAGTGGTACTCATACCACGCTTTGGGAACCCCACATTATTCTATCCTGAGCCATGTTTGACAGCCTTCTTAGTGGATAAATGGCATTATAGAAATGGTAGTAAGCAATGTATGATTCAAAAAGACCTGTCTGGTGGTTGGTGTTTTTTCTGAGGGTGTTTTGAAAGATGGCCGCTTCCTACCCCAGAGGTGGCTTCACTTCAGTGACGAGAGGCAAAAGGGGCCCAGTTTGTACAGTCAGCTTAGTGCTTAAGGCGGTTTGGCTGAAAAGAACTATATAGATATCAGTGATCATCATCCTCATGATGACAATAATTATTTTACATATGGCTGTTTTAAGGGTGAATGGCACAGTCTCATTTGTATGCCAGCATCTGGCAGGCTGTCACACATCTGCAGAATATAACCTAAATTGTGCTATTAATATTTCCCCTTTGCATTCTCCCCCAGGCATCTGTCTCCCAAATTGCCTAAAGAAACCCCCCTCCCTCTTGAAGGCCTAGGGGCAAATCCAGAAAACATGTCATCTAGACTGGGGACAGCCGGCACTCAGAGTGACAGCAGCTAAGTCTGAGCAGATTTCTGGCTCTTGGAAAAGATGTAAAAGGAGAAAGGGAACCACCACCCACATTCATTCTATTAGCAGCCACACTTCTATGCACAATCTGTAGGCAGGTTGTCGGAGGCTCAGACAGTATGTAGAATCTACTCTGTGAACGACAAGAGATGCCAGTCATGGTCGTGAGGGTCAGGTCTTAGTGCCTCCATCACTGCCACTACTTGCTTAAAGCTGCCTTCCTTAAAAAACCTTGGCAAGCCAAGAAACAGACTCTTAACTACAGAGAACAAACTGAAGGTTACCAGAGGGGAGGGCGGTGGGCGAGGGGTAAAATGGGTGATGGGGATTAAGGAGTGTACTTGTTGTGAGGAGCACCAGGTGATGTATGGAAGTGATGAATCACTCTATTATACACCTGAAACTCATGTTACACTGTATGTTAACTAACTGGCATTTAAATAAAAACTTAAAAAAAAAAAAGCCTTGGGCAAGTATCTAGCACTCCTCTGTGGTGGAGACTAGACTAGCTAACTGTGTACCAAACCAGGTTAATCTTTTTTTTTTTTTTTTACATGCATAGCTATATTACGTTTCCCAGCCTGCTTTGCAGTTAGAGGTAGCCATGTGACTGACTTCTAACCAATGGAATTCATGCTATTTGAGGGCCTGGCTCAAAAGAGTCTCCCATGTGTGGTTCTCTACGATCTCCTTTTGCTGTCCTGATTGCAAGTAAGCCTGGTGACACTGGGGAGCTGCAGGGTGGAAGGACCTAATTCTCTGATTCACTGATTGCAGAAGGATGCTTGCTGGTGGTGATCATCATAATGACTCCATTATAACAGAAGTCATCTTTTATGTGTTTGAGCCACTATGAGGTCTATTTATATCACAACATTCAGAGCTTTACTTTAACCAACATACTCTTAAAGTGAGATTTCCTGGTTACATTTCACCATCGACTATCTACTGGATAGTTGCACTTCAGTGACTTATCGCACTTCAAACTTGACCTATCCAACCAAAATGGTATTTTCTGTGTCTGAGAATGTTCTAGGTACTGGCTACAGGAATGGATCATACAAAGTCCCTTCTCTCATAGAATTTATACTCAAATATGGGAAACCCCAATACACAAGTAAAAAAGCAATTTCAAATAGTGATAAGTGCTGTGAAGATAACAAGGAGAGAGGGCTACTGGGGACTACTGGCAAGTTACTGGAAAAGGACCTCTGAGGAGATGACATTAGATGGAAGTCTGAATGATGGCTTGTAGTTAGCCAAGTAAACTCCAGGGACAGAGTATTCCAGAAAGAGGGAACAGCAAATACAAAGAAGAGATATAAGAACAAGGTTACCCAGGAACAGAAAAGAGGTTAGTTGGCTGAATCAGAGTGATTTTGGGGAGAGTGACATGATAGGATATCAAAGAGGGAGCCAGGGCCCATTTCACTTAGAATCTTACAGTTCAAGGTAAAGAACTTGGATTTTATTCCAAATTCATTGGGAAGCTACTAGACTGTTTTAAGCAGGGGGAGAATGATATCTAAATTAAATACTGAAAGGTCCACTCTGTTATGAGAACATGAAGTATGCAGGAGATCAAGAAAAAATGGAGACTGAACAGGAGATTGCTGCAGTCACACAGAGGAAGGAATAATGGCCTACAGCACCATAGGGTAGGAGAAGCAGAATGGAAAGAAATGAGTTGATGAAAGATATATTTCAGAGGAAGCATTGGCAGCCCTCATAGACAGATTGGGCTGGGGGCATGGAGGCTGGTGAGGGAGAGAAAATAATCCATACTGACTCCTAGGTCAGCTGCTCAGCTTCCTGGGTTGAGAAACCATGAACGGAATGGAAATTCAAGTGAACAGTCAGGTTTGTGGTGGCACAGACCACAGGGCAGGTAGTGAATAAATGACCGATCCATATTATTAAAGAGCGGGTCATCATAACGGAGTAAGAATGTTGGCTCAGACATTCATTCAACATCTTGATATCTGTGGATTTTAGCTAACAGAGGAGATAGTAATACTTACATTAGGGTTTCTTTGATGTAAGAAAGAAACCTTACATTAGGGTTTCGGTGTATGCAGACTAGAAGGAAGTGTGTTGGGGACTTGAGGACTGCTAGTAAAGTTTGGTGTCTCTTGATCCGGATGCTGGTTACACAGGTGTGTGTTGGGTGAAAATTCATCAAGCTGTAATATTATGATATGTGTACTTCTCAAAATGAGATTCTATGTGGGGCATTTGGGTGGCTCAGTTAGTTGAGCGTCTAACTCTTGATTTCGGCTCAGGTCATGACCTCACAGTTCATGGATTCTAGCCCTGCGTTGAGCTCTTCACTGACAGTGTTGATCCTGCTTGGGACACTCTCTCTCCCTCCCCCTGCTCCTTCCCTGCTTGCGCATGTTTTCTCTCTCAAAACAAATAAATAATACTTTAAACAATGAGATTCTATGCATAAAGTTCCTATTGCAGTGCTTGGAATGCAATAAGTGGCAGCCAGTATTATTTCCACTATTATGATATGATGAAAACCATCTCATGTGTACCTGTGGTCCATGCTGTCCATACAGGCCATTTATAGATCCTTTAACAAGAGAAAGGAATCTTAACTGAATTCTAGGGTCTTATAGTTGATACAGTCACAACTGATTTTAATTCACGACACACAAATGCCTCTGCATAAAGGAAGTGATTCAGACTTCCTATCCAGAGCTAGTCCTGGACCACTATTTTAGTAATTCAATACTTCTCTAACTTTGTTACGATGAAAGATGGGCACCAATGTAATTTAAAAGAGCATAGTTCTTTCTCCACAAGTGCTAGGAGTCTGTAGTTATGACTGCTCCTCTCTCTTCTATTTCCCCCCAAGCCTGCTCATACCTGAATACATATGATTCAAGCCAACTGGTTATTGACCCCAAGGAAAGGATACTAAAACTTTGATTGGTTATTTCAAAGTTCCAAAGGTTAATCCTCAGGTCATCAGCTGACATGTAGGTTTCATAGTCGCTGTTGACTGATATGGAGTTGATGTGATACGTGTGTGCATTGGCGAATACTCTTCGCGGGGTGGCCTCCACCATCAGGTCCATGGGTCTCAGAACAGGCACCTGGGATGCAAGAGAAACAAATCACTTCAGAACCAAAGTTCTTCACTAGGGAAAACGTCCGCATGTTTATGTCCTTCATCATCACAACACAAAATCATAATCACATTTAAAAAGCTTGAAGTTAGAGAAGCAGACTGATAAATCACATATTCCTGTTTCCTCAGTTCCTTTTAGTTTTTTTTTTATTTTATTTTTCCCTCTGCTACTTTTAGTTTTACTTTTTTCTCAAAAGATGTCATCATCACTTAGCCTTCATGGGCAATTTCATACTTTATAGATTCTAAGCATTTTCCCTAGACATTCTAGGTGGCCTCATCTTAGAGAAAGTACGCTTAGAAGCTACTGATCAGGCATTAGATTCCAGAGCTGTTGTTCCAAGCTGCTTGTTTGTTTTAAACATGAAATGTATTTTGAAAAGGAAGTTGTGGGAAAATTTTAGAAATATGTAGTTCAACTTTGACCTACATATATATACTTCATGGCTTTGGAGGTCTAGACCCCATCCTGGCTTTTCCCCCCAATCTTTAAGGGCATTTTGTGAAAATATATAATCACCCAAGATTCTAACAGTTAATTCTAAAATTCAGCCATGATCATACATGGCACTCATTGACAACTTGTTTTACCTGGGAAAATCTTGGTTTATATTTACTACCCGGTGTACCAACCAGGTACTATCCTCATTTGGACAATAAACTCTATGGTCAGCTTACTGATATCTAAAGGGTCCTCAGTGATTATTTGTTGAAAGAGTGAATAAGAATATGTAAGAAAATGTTTTCTTCTCCACAGGTCAAAGAATCAGGCAGTTAAATCATTTCCCACACATGAAGGTCTTCCAGGCAAATATGAACAAGAAGACCCAGACTCTTCTGATTCTCTTTTTTTAATGTTTATTTATTTTTGAGAGAGAGAGTGAACAAGCAAGCATGAGCAGGGGAAGGGCAGAGAAAGAAGGAGACACAGAATCTGAAACAGGCTCCAGGCTCCGAGCTGTCAGCACAGAGCATGTCGCGGAGCCCAAACCCACAAACGATGAGATCATGACGTGAGTCCAAGTTGGAGGCCTAACCGACTGAGCCACCCAGGTGCACCCCCTGACTCTCTCTGTGAATTCAAGGGCACTTCTGACAACTCCTGGGTGAACTAGTTCCTGAGAAGGTGAGGGAGAACAGCAATGCCCGGCCGGGGACAGACTAAAAACAAAACAAAACAAACACACAACACAGATGTTGTCCTTTAAGAGAAAGAAGAAAAAAAAAAGGACCAAAATTTCCTTTATGAGGAAGTCACCTCTTGCAGCTGAGCTAACTTGTTGACTAATTTGCTACCAGGTAGTTGATTAAGGCTTCAACTTCTGAATTTGTTTCAACCCAAGGGGTGAGGGGAAGAGGGCAGAAACAAAGGTTACATTTTGTGAAGTGTACTCACTTCAATGGTAGAAGCTTTGACAAAACATAGTTCTCCCAGTTCAGTCTTGAAGGGAGTTCAGATCACTTCTGAAGGAGATTTTAAATTAAATAATTTAAATAAATAAACAATTCAGAGAACTCAGAGTCCTATACAGCTCTGGTGCTAGACACCCTGGAAGACAGAGTTGGCTTGAGATGTGGATGTAGGATGTGGTGGGGATCCTGTGAACACCAGAACAGGGAGGGGAAGGCAAGCCTTCATGTGCCCTCTATGCCAATTATGGATGATGGTTTTAGAGCATAAGCTCAGGAATGGAGAGAACTCGAAGACCTTGGTTCTCATCACAGACTGACCACATAGTGAAAGGCTGTGTGACCATGGGTTATTAACTTGGCCCTCCTGAGCTCTGGGCCATACTATTTGAAAAACCAGTAACACCCACTGTGCCCTAGTTATTAGGAAAGGTCATTGGGATCTGTGGAGATAACATGCCCTCTGGTTCACCTGCCTTTTTGTTCTTTGAGCAACATCTACTGGGCTCCATACAATGTCCTAGAGAATCCAACCAGTGAACCAAACCAGACATTTCCTGCCTTCATAGAGCAGGGCTAGATGGAGGAGGGAGATAGGAAGTCATGTCACAACAAAATGTCATAAGTGCCCCCACATAGATGATATCATGCCAAAGGGAATTTAACATGGTCAGGGAGGCCTGGAGAGCTGTTGCTGAAGAAGTATTGGATGGATGACTGTGAAGGATGAGAACAGGTTTACTAGGCCAGGAGGGGAGGAAAGAATGTTCCAGTCAGGGACAAGAGCATGTGCAAAGGTCCTAGGGTGGGGGTAAAGCAAAATGAAGGGTCAATAGATCAATGTGGTTAAGACAGAGAGAGTGATGGGAACCATGGTAAGAGATGAAGTGATAGGGTAGGTCACAGGCAAGCCCCCACCCCCCAAATTTTTGCCATTATCCTTAGAGAAATGGGCAGAACTAAAAAGATTTCCAATGATTGTGGTATGATAAAGTTTGATTAGATGATTCTTGATGTACAGGGGAGAACAAGTTAGAGGGCAAATGAGGTAAATTTTGGAAAGGAAGGTGATATACCATCCAACACCAGTTAAGGGTGCATCTGAATTAAGACTTTGTAATGGATAAAAAAAAGTGACTCTGTTCTTGGGAACTCTACCTGAAAGTATTTATTGGGCGTTTACTCCTCTGTGTCAATCATTCTGCGGATGTTATTTATGGTAATTCTTTCAACAGCTCTGTGAAATAGGTTGTGGTGTGAGTATTAATACGAAGAGAAAGCTCAGGCTCAGAGAGGCTAAGTCAGTGGCCCAGGGTTGCCCAGCTATGAGCCATGAGGCATTGTCAGAATTTAATACCAGAGCCTACCTGACTGCAAACCTAGTGCTCCTTCCAATGTATCACACCACATGCAAATATCATACGTGGCAGGAAGTAATAAATGCTCTGTAAGTGACACGAATAAGCTGCCAGGGGAATTTATGGAATCAACACTATTACTGATAATAATAACGGTAGCAGTAGTCAGAGTTTTGTAGTTGAGCTGCCTCTACAAACCTCAGTTAGGTGATGTAGGTGTACCTGGTATTTGAATAGGAGTGACTATTCCGTGTACTTCCAAAAACACATGCCATGCTTTTGTAGTCTGTCATAAAGGAACGCCCCACCTGGAGCTTTTGAGTGCTACCTGAGCTTCCTCTGCCTCCCCACCAGTCCCCTCCCAGAGGTAGCAGAGCTCAAAGCGGGCTCCCCAGGGCCCCAGAAGAAATGGAATCTGCAAGGACTTCCTGTGGCTCCTCCTAAACTCTTCCCTGAGCCTCCTTCATTACTGTGCATTGTTGGCGGAGGCTTCCCGTGGCTGTGGTGACAGGGAGGGAGCATGATGGCCAGGATCAAGAGGCATTACAAAGTGGGAACTGCCAGCCCAGAGCGTCAGCTTAACGTGATGGGGCTGCCTGCTAATTCAGGCTGACATATTCCATGATGTACCACTTAATAGGGAAGGCTCCGCGTAGGTATCTGGGGAGGGAGCCTCTAATGCCTTACCTAGATAAGGCAGAGGGAGGAATGTCATTCATGGTATGCCAGCACCATTCTCATGTCCAGGTCAAGACCTGCCCACTGCCTAGTGATGCCCCTCACAGGAAGGAAGAGTGGGGGTCTGGTTCAAACTGGACGGGATGACTGATTGGGAAGCCTTGTTGGGACTGTGTTTTCCAACTGCACTGGCTACATACTCCCTTCAAGGCCAGGCAGGGAGAAGAATAGGACACTGTTCTCTGAGCTGGGCCCACAGGCCCTCATTAGGGCTTTCTCTGTAAGACACTGATGGAGGGCTTCTGTGCTATTGGCCAAGCACTGTGTCAGAGCTCACCAGCCCCAACGCCAGGGCTCTGCTTCATTCAGCCTTCTGACTTCTTTGGGCAGAGCACTGGGGAAGACTATTCTGCTTGTCCATTTTACAGGGGAGGATCAAGGAGGTGAAGTATCCTGTCCAATGGCACACATACAGTACAGTGAGGAGCTGAACCGAGGCTATTTGGTTCCTGAGTGAGCACAATGGTGCAGACGAAACTATTAGTGTGAAATGTGATCTTGCCATTTTTGCAGGTCCAAAATCATCAAATCTCAGTTATTGCCTCTGGTTCAGCCTAATATTTTGGAAGGATTCTGTGCTATAGAGATGTGACACTGAATCATGGAACAATAAATCTTGGAAGGGCCATCGTGTGTGTGTGTGTGTCTGTGCGTGTGCGTGTGCGTATGTGCGTGTGTGTGTGTGTGTGTGTTTGTGTGATGGGGATGGGGAATTTAATGGGAAGCTGTGGTTGTCAAGGCTTTACCCTCTTCATTGCTCTTGGTAGTACGTTTGGATTCTCATTTATATCATGCTTAAATAAATATTTCTGTGGATAAGGAAAGTTTGAAAATGACTGGCCCAGGCAGTACCTAAAATCAGCAGATGTACATTGTCCATGGTCACCCAGCTTTCTACCTCTCATCCCAGAGCTTCCTCTGCCCCTTCCCCATACCATATTCCTGAACTGTTCTCCACAGGACCAGAGGCCCCTTTTTGCCAAATGACAGGACCAGAATTGGACAAAACGCAGGACCAAGCCAGGACCTTTAGTTTGTAGTTCAAAGCCTCTTTTCTGAGCAATGTTGGCTGTGGTTGACAAGGCTAGAATCAACTGTGAGACAAGGCCAGTGCTGCATTGTGCCTGCAATGAGAAGTGAGTCCTTGGCCCTCAAAGGTGGTTCTGCAGTGCACTGCTGGGTTTTGGTCATGTCCCTCCCTCAGGTGCCTCATATTCCTTCTGGACCTTGATTCAGTTACAGCTCATTGTGCTGAGCCTGATTCCAAAGGATGAACACACTAGCCCAGTGGGCAAGACCACCAGCATCATGTTAGAAAATCAGATGATAACATCTCAGGTCCCAAGAGAGGGGTCTCAGAGTCTAACCTGCCATAAAGCTTATAGAAATAGATCTCATCTGTAATGTTAGTGGGATGTAAGGAGCCTAGAGAACCACACCACTGCCTCTCTCTCAGCAGTGAGGTCTCTGTTCAGTTATCTCCCCTGAGGGAGGCCCTCCATGCCCAGCCCACCTCAAACAGGACACCCTCCACTCACTATCCTCTTCCCCAGCTAACAGCTTAGGATGTTTTAAACACTTCAGCAATTACAAGACTACACTGTTAGCTAGCTTGACAATAAATTAATTAAAAAGAAAAAAGAAAAATATAAACACTCCAGCAATTCATCAGAGAATTCTCATCAATATCCTGTGATTTATGTTGGTAGATATTATGATCCCTTTTGCACAGATGAGGGGACTGAGGGCAGAAAGGTTAAGTAATTTGTGTAAAGTCACACAGTTGGTACACACACATGGCACTCTTGACTCTGGAGTCTAAGCCCTTGGTGGCTCTCTATTGTAGGCCCTGGAAGAGCCCACTGGGGTGTGTGGGAAAGAGACAAGTGAAGAGACATTTCAGTGCAGGGCATCTGTGCTGTGACGGAGGTCGGTGGGCACTGCCCAGGCCGTGTTGGCCAAATGGGTTATGTGTCTACCTGGGGAGGTCAACAGAGACCTCAAAAGGAGAGGGCTATGAAAGCAGGCAGGGTACAAAGGGTTTGTAGGACTCGATCAGGCAGAGTGGGGGGTGCTCTAGTCAGAGGGACCAGCACACGCAAAAGCTCAGGAGGAAGAGAGCAAAGAACATGTGTACAACTGTATGATTCCATGCGTTTCTGGGGGAGGATGTCCGTGATTTATTCACTCAACAAATACTGAAGTCCCTACTCTGTACCAGACATGAAGAAAACCTGAACTGGGTAAGGGGGTAGACAGTGGATGGGCTTCTACTTGAGGTGGGGTGATTCTGGAAGATGTCTCTCAGGGAATGACTTTTGAGGGGAGATCTGAATGCAGTGAGGGAGGGAGCCTTATGGTTCTCTGGAGAAGAGCATTCCTGGAGGAAGGAAGAACAAGTACAAAGGTTGGAGCACCTGAGAGTGGCTTGTACTTACAGTATAGGAGGAACAGCAAGGAATCTTTGTGCTGCAGTGGTTTGTAAGCGAACAGCAGCAGATGTTGGCTCATTAGTGAGCACTGGATGACAGATGTGCTGTGAGGACAGGGAGGATTCAGGGAGCAGGGATAGCTGTCCAATACAGACTCCCCTTCTGGTTCAGCAACCCCTTGCTTGCTCTGTCTGTCACCACTCCTTCTGTCTCTCCCCACCCTTCCCTTCAGTCTTCCTGCCCTGGCTATTTTCTAATTATCTTTCCTGCCTTTCCTCTTGGAAAATACAAGATCATCTTTCAGTTCCCAGAAGCCATTTACTAACAAAATGAATGTTGCTGTCACTTGGCTTATTTGGTGACCATGCAGGCGATTCTTCACAATCTTCCAGAGCACCTAAGCAGGTGCCATTGGTCACAAAGCACCCCCTCAGAGATACACAAGGAAAGCTGTGCAGAATCCTGAAGCCCCTGAAGCCCCCACTTGAAACGACATCTGTGAAAATGCACAGCGGGAAGAAGCTAGAGGTGAGGACTCAAGTGTCTTCATACACTGACTCTTCACAGAGAAAAAACAACAGCTGTGTTTACCATGGCAACCTCCAGTGCCCCAGCAAGTTGACAGATTCAAGGCAAGGCTGAGAGAGAAGAGATGACCTGATAGGAGCTAAAGAACAGAAAGAAGATGGAGTCATGGAGAAGAAAGAGGGAGAGAAGATCATATGTAGAAGGATGTGAATGGATTTCAGCTGTTCAGTAACCTTGGGTCAAATATGTTTGAGTTTGGTAGACCAACATTTGAATACCCTTGGTTGTTAAGTACAATTAACATGATTGACATTATGGAGCCTTTTGAAAAAATTTCTGTCCATTTAAATCCATGCTTGGATTTATCCATATCTCCTTGTCAATGTGTGACAGATGCTTCCACCTCTGTCCCAATAGTTGAGATTACTTAATATTGGGACTGATAGGCTATATTAACATCATGGGTTAGGAGGTCTCCATATCATCAGTTAAGAAGTACATGTAGGAATGTTATGACCATATATTGGACCCAGATAAAACCTTCAATAAACACATATTGAGGGGCACCTGGGGGGCTCAGTTGGTTAAGCATCTGACTTTGGCTCAGGTCATGATCTCACGGTTTGGGAGTTTGAGCCTTGCATTGGGCTCTGTGCTGACAGCTTGAGCCTGCAGCCTGCTTCAGATTCTGTATCTCTCTGCCCCTCCCCTGCTCTCTCTCTCTCTATCTCAAATAAAAAATAAAACATTAAAAAAAGGACATGTATTGAGCATTTATTACATGCTAAGCACTTACCACACAGAGGAAGCTCCTTAGGAAGCTTAGTGGAGACAGATTAACACACAACTTCCTACCCTTTCTTTTTGTTCCTAACAAGCCCTTTTGGGAAGCTGAAACCATGTCTGTTTAACATAGAAAAGAAACAGATGAGAGCTGTCTACCTCCTCCTTGGTGCAAGGAAACCGTGACCTTGGTGCTCTAGGTATAAGGCTGAATGGAGGATCTAGGGTGGTTATACTATCCCATCTAGAAGCAATACACAATTAAGAAAATGCAGAATCTAGGAAGTTACAAATTCCAGCATCACTTGAAGATTGCCACCATGCCCTTCTCTGGGCTTTCTTAATGAAAAATCCTTCGTGACTCTCCAATGACAACCATTTTAAGTCAAGGATAAAGCCAATAGCTACAGACAACCAAGACTTCATTGTCAAGGAAGAGAGTAGGTCATCTTCAAAAAGGGAGAGCCATTGGGTCCTCCTGTAAGTATCCTTATTCCAAAGCAACACAGCTTTGTGGCAGAGCGGCCATCTTCAAAAAACAGGAGTTATGTAATGGCTTCCCAAGAACTATATGGAACAGTTTAAAAGGCAACCATTCCCCTATCACTAGCCTCCACTTATTTTCCTTTCTGAAACAAAATCATCCCAGGAGATTCCCACAGCCTAAATTCTCCTTCTCCTCTTTGTGAAAGAAAAACACAAAAGACATTCATTAACCCATCTTCAATCTTATGATGGTGCACTATCCAAGGTATAAACACTTCTGGGAGGGGTAATTGGGTGATGCCTTTAATCAATGCCTCACAAATGCCACCACCCCCAGCTCGATACAATATGAATTTCTAATAAAGTTTTACTATGTATGTTTAATCATTATTTGTCAGAATTATATATTTATGTTGTTCAGGTCAACTGTGTTCTAGTAATAATGTTAGCAATGATTATATCCACGAGAATTTTAAACCCTTACAGTCACACACAGATGGGGTGGGGCTAGGAATCTATTTTTGTTCAGAAATGATCAAAGAAAGTTTTTAACATTTATTTGGGGGGAGTTAAATGAATATATATGTTTCAAGAAGAAAAAGAATATAAAGTTCTGACTTTTTAAGAAGTTCACATACTTTTTTTATTAAAAAATTTTTTTTAAATGTTTTATTTTATTTTTGAGACAGAGAGAGACATAGCATAAGCAGGGGAGAGTTAGAGAGAGAGGGAGACACAGAATCCAAAGCAGGCTCCAGGCTCTGAGCTGTCAGCACAGAGCCCTACGTGGGCTCGAACTCACAGACAGTGAGATCATGACCTGAGCGGAAGTCGGAAGCTCAACCGACTGAGCCACCCAGGGGCCTCAATTCACATACTCTTTTAATGGATATTGGTGGGTATTCAGTTAAGATGGTATTTAAATTCCAGGGGATGCATTAAAAAGGTGATGTAAAAGTTTTATTTTAAACTGCCTATGTTCAAAATACTCCTGAAATCATCTTTTGGAATTATTTACCGTTACGATGGAAAATGCTTTCTCATCTATTTAGAAATGCTCAGAAAAGAACATGAGTTTTCAAACTTCTGGGGGGTACACAAACACAAAATCTGAAGTTGCATGGTGTAAGAAAATTTTTAAAACCAAACTGGATTTGAATCTTGGGCGGGCCATTTTCTAGCCATCTGGCCTCCGGCTTGTTACTTTACCTTTTGCCCTGTCAGTGCTCCCTTCCATGATGTTAGAGAGAGCAACTCTCTCAGTAGCTTTTTTTGTTGTTGTTGAGAAAACTTAGCACAGTGCCTGATATATGCGATCTAATAAGAAAAAAAAATTACAGAGAACCTACTTTGGCCAGAATTGTGCTAAGCACTTTAGGCATAGCATTTATTGAATCTTCACAATGATCTTAAGAGGTTGGTACTGATACTGTTCCCATTTCCCAGATGTGGATGCTGAAGCAAAGGAGATCATAATGCTTGCTCAAGGATGCACAGTTATTAAGCTGTGAAGCTGCCCTTGAACTTGGCAGTCTCGCTTCTGCCTTTATGGTTGCTATTCTTAGAATTTTTACCATTAACTTCCATTTGTGGAAAATGGTTCATTCTGAGAGATTGCCTGGGGAAGATTTTCAGACTTTTTCTATTGGCTATGGGGTTTAGGCATCCCTTCTATCCACTCAGGGAATTCAGCCATGATTACAGAACTCAGCATTGCTCAGGAAAATTGGGTAGTGGAATGACTGTTCACTGGGTAGCAATTAACTTCATCGGAAAAAAACAAAAAAACAAAAAAACAGCTTAAGGCTTTTCTGGTTAGGAGTTTTCCAAATAGCTTCTGTCCACATTGTCATGAAAACCTTGGAACAATATGGTCGTTCATCCAATTATCAAACCAACCTGGGGGGCAGAGTCTGGCATTATGTGTGCCCATTATTAAAGGGTAATTCAGTGTAACAAACCAAATCGAGTATGTACAAAGACTGTCAAATAAAATAAACCACTAACAAATTAAATTACTTCCCATTTTCAGTGGGAAGAATGCCAGTCATTTTTCATTTTAAAAAATATGCATCTTAATTCCATTTTTAAAAAAAAAACATGAAAAGAAGCATTTAAAGGTCTCTTGTGCTGTCTGCACTGAGGTTTATTTTCCACAGGCACATCTTTCCTGGTCCTGAGGCATGTTCTTTCAGAGAATTAATGAAGCATTAAGCCTCACCCTGGTCAAAAAACTTGTTTCCTCCATGGACCAATGGTGGATGGAGTTCAAAAAGCAAGAGCGATGGGTTGGCTCTGGCTAACAGTGACATATCAGAGTTGTTGTTTCCAGAATGAAACTGCCACTCAATAGCAATCCGCCAAAAACTCCAGGGAATCCTATCCAAATAATATAATTTTTAGATTTCCTGATCACACCCTTCAACAGCCTCAATATGTCCCTGATTTCTTTTACTGGCTTTGTCATGTAGATTGAAATAAGCCTTAGAGGAAAAACCCCTTTGGACCAAGTCAGGCTTTGTGCTTCAGGTTCTTAAATATTTGAGAATTATATTCTTTCATTTGACAAACATTTATTAAGTGCCAATCACTGCTCTAGGTTGTACGTGTACAGAGTGAACAAAACAGATTATTTGTGGCACTTAAAGTCTAATAGAGAAAAAAGGCATTAAGGTCTCAAGGTAGATATATTGTTCCAACTGCCACTAATGCTATAAAGAGATGTATATTGTTTCAAGAGAGGAAAAAAATACTGCTTCAGTAAAAAAAAAAAAAATAGGGCCTCTAATGTAGATTGGGGAATTAGGTGAACTGTTTTTAAGGACGTGAAAACTCACCTCCCAAAAGCAGGGGCATAGCATCCTCTAAATCAGTGGTTCTTAACTGGGGAGAATTTTGCCTTTTAACAAGTCTGGAGATATTTTTGGTTGTCACGACTGGGTGTATGCTACCAGCATCTAGTGGGCAGAGGCCAAGAATGATGCTAACTGCCCTACAAGGTACAGACTAGTCCCCAGCAAGAAATAATGATCTGGCCCAAAATATCAACAGTTCTGAGGATGAGAAACCAAGCTCCTAAGGAAATCCTTCAGACACAATGTCTAAATTTAGGATAGAGAAAATTAACCCAGTGTTAATGTGCACAATAGGCAGCAAAGAATTCCTGTTCATAGAGAGGTTTAGAATTAAAGAGTATATGTATGTATGTATACACACACACACTCATAGATATACATACACACATATATATTTTATATATAAATACTTTTATACACATGCAAGACTTATCTTCTACCACCAGCTATAAGAACAACACACAATCCATAAAAACTGCCTGATGAATTATTATATATTTTTTAAATCCAATGCATCAAAGATGGTTTTTATGGCAGATGAACAATTTCATGCTCTTGGTGTCTTTGACTTCTTTTGGCCTCTCTATGGAAAAGACACGAAAAATATCTTTCCCTCAGAAGATAAACTCACTATCTAATTACTAGTCCATGCAGCAGCCTGTAATTCTGCCAGTTTTATCTTACTTTTTTTCCTCCCAGACACTTCCATTTTCTGCCAACATTGCTATTTCTCAAAGCATGTTTCCCTGTTCACTGCCTTTCCTGTTATTTCCCTTGATGTTTCACATTGTGTAATTCCACAGGAAGAAAGGAGACATCTTAAAATATCCCAGTAGGGGAAAATTTCAATTAACACCTATAGGTGGGGAAGAGAATGGGATGGGGAGAGGCAGTGGTTTAATTTCTTGGTTAGTTTGGGAAGGATTAATCCCAAAATTGTTTTTGTTTTGTTTTTCAACTGCTATTGATAAAAGTATTTCTAAAATGTGTCCACACAGTTTCTCCTATCCATGATTAGCATAAATATGGAAACTTCAATGACCAAGGATCAACATACCTGTCATTTATTAATGCAGAATATACAGAACCCAGAAGATAAATATAAATTTGATATTTGCTTCAAGAATCTTGGAGTTCAAAATTACATCTGAGAATTCATGACACTAAAAAGATGTAGAAGTGTACAAAGAACTTTGAAACATGGCCTTTCATAGATATGGACAAAGCTATACAAATTAGCTAACTGGTGTCAGTTCTGCCTCCCGCCAACAGATGGCGGTAGTGATTACTAATGACACTATAATTTAGTAACAAATTGGCTTCTGAATCACCTTTCAGAATTGCATCCTGTAGTTCTCATTCCTGGCTGCACATCAGAATCAAATGAGGTCTCTTATTAAAAACTGATGTCTGGGTCTGACCACTGAGCTGTTAAATCAGAACGCCTGTGAAGTGGAACTCAAGTACTGGGTTTTAAAAGTCCCCTAGATGACCAATAGGTAGAGCCAAGGCTGACAGCCAATGAATCTGAGGGGGGTAGATGGAAGAGTTTCCATACAACAAACTTGTAATAGTGGATGTATTTCAGGGTATGAGATTATATGAGTTTAAAATCAGTTTTATAGTTTTGGGTAGACTGAGGTTTTTGTGTTAACTTAAAACCACTCTGATTTTTAAAATACACAAATAAAAAGGAAATCATTTATGGAAGATACAAATGACAGGAAAAAGGTTACTATTCAAAATCTACAAAGAGTTACTAAAAATTCATAAAAAGACAACTCAATAAACCTATTGGCAAAGGATAGAAACAGAAAACAGAGAAAAGGAAAACCAAACGATCAAGAAATATGTAGAAATATGCCCAACCTTATTAGTAGTCAAGGAGATGCAAGTTAAATTTGTGAATCTTCAATCTTATAGAAGATTAATCTTATTAATCTTTAATTTTTACTTATAAAAATTTTACTATATGCCTGTCAGTGTTCTAAGTCTTTATAACTATTAATTCATTTAATACTCATAACAATTTTATGAGGTAGGTATTCATGTCATATCTCGTTACAAATGAGGATAACAGAGGCATGAAGCAGCTATGTGTCATAGCTTAAAGTTGCACAGGTTGTGTGTGCTATAGTTGAGACGCTGAGAGCATCCTCAACCTTAATGACTACACTATGCTCCCTTGTCAGCAGTACCTCTATGTGAATAGGCAAAAATGATAATGACTACTAACACCTTATCCTGGAAATGATATGAAGCCATGGACTTGCTGGTGGGATTACGAATGGCAAAAAGATTTTCAGAAGGTGATTCGGAAGAGGCTATTAAAACAAAATAACATACACACCTTTTGATGTAGCAAATCCCACTTTAATGGAAACTATTCTACAAATACAAAACATTAGTTTGTGATAGTACCTGTTGGAGAACATTTACTGCAGCATTGTTAGTTATAATTGCACTCTAGCAAAATGTGGAAATAACCCAAATGTCTACCAATGGGGGGATGATTTAATAAGTTATAGTACACCCGTACTTTAAAATGTCTGTAGCTATTTCAAAGAAGATGAATTGACCTGAAAGGGCGTTAATACTACTGAGCAGAGTAATGTACATAATATGGTCTCAATTTTGTAAAAACAAAATCATATCCATCTATTAATGCTAGTATGTGTTTGTGTGGGCAAAGAGAAAGGTATGGAAAGACACACACCAAACTAGTAACACGAATTACATTGAGATGTGGGTCCACAATTTTGTATTATTTGACTTGTTGCTGTAACCATGCACTGTAAAAGAAAAAGTAGCAAAATCCTTAGGTCTAATGTCCTGGCAGGATTCTTAGGATTCTTCTGTCTGCACCAGATTCTTCCTGGGAAAACTAAAGCGGCTCTAATGAGCACGATTTCCTCATTCCTATAAGCCCAGATCTGCTTTCTTGAACTGTCTGCCTGTTAGTTCCCCAGGTGACCAGAGAGCCAGTCCACTCCCTTCACTATGCAAAAGCACTTAAGATATTTGCGGACAGCTCTCAACCCACCCCATTCCTCATTAGGCAAATTATACCAAGACGCGGCCTCCAATCTTCATATCCCACCAAGGGTCAGTGCTGCTTCACATCTACTGATGCTTTTCTTTACTGAACACATCTACCAGTTTGAAACATAGAGGGACCTGCATTCTCCTATGCAAGACATGTGTTTTTACTTATGTAGCTTAAAACTGATTTACCTCTATCATAGTCTATATTGTGAGTTCAATTAAAATTCCCAGGTCTTTTTTTTTTTCCTCAAATAAACAAATGTCAAAATATCTTCTATACTATTGACTGTTTTTAACCTGAATATGATTTCCTAAGTTCTCTTCCAGATTTATCCTTTCCTTTTAAAAGTGAAATACAGGAATGGGAAATTGTGTGTGTGTGTGTGTGTGTGTGTGTGTGTGTGTGTGTGTGTGTGAAGTTAATGAATTATGGATTCTGGCTATTTGGATTTTTCCATATAATGAAGATGGGTGATTGAGTTAGGAAAGTGGAGAAGACAAGATAGTGTCCTGTAGTCTGGCTGCACGGTGGAAG
Source organism: Neofelis nebulosa (assembly GCF_028018385.1). Taxonomy (NCBI): domain Eukaryota; kingdom Metazoa; phylum Chordata; class Mammalia; order Carnivora; family Felidae; genus Neofelis; species Neofelis nebulosa. The sequence goes on along the minus strand of NC_080782.1, from coordinate 118,150,484 downwards.
ATACCTTAAGTCTTCCATTTCCCCAATGTCAGGGCTGAATTTGAAATATAATATTTCTGGCAAGTAAAACTATTACATTAAGTGGGTGAGGGAATAGGTTATCTCTAGAGGAGAAGTTTTGCTAGTTCCAAGGAGAGAGAGCATGACTAGGCAAAGAACAGAGGTGAAGGGAGGGAACGAGAAAGAGAAGAGGGTATCTGAGAAAAGCAGCAGCACACAGGACTTCAAAGAGAAAAAGCATGGCAAGCCTCCAAAACGGGAAGGGGGAAAGAGAAGAAAGTGGGAGCAGCAGTCAGGGGCAGGTAATCTTCTAGTCTGGACAGTTTAGATGTCAAGAAACAGAAACCTCCTCAAACTTACTTTAAAAATAACTCCTAAAAGACAAAAAACGAAAGGATTATTGTAGGACAGAAAAATGTGGGAGATTATCAGGACTGAAAATGGAGTGTGTGAAATAGAACAGGGACATGGCAAGCTGTGAGGGACCTGGGGACTATCGTTGTCTTTTGGTCTCTGTGTCTTTCCAGGGCCACCTGGTCTTTTGCTTCTCCCTGGATGTCTGGGCCTTTCTCCTCTCCTTACCACCAAAAGTTAATTCCATCTGTTGAGGAGTGTGACCGTGGATTCCAGTGAGTTCTTCTAGTTCTATTTCAATTACACTTTCAAACCAAGTGCTCAGCACTATTAGAAAGGAGAAAAGGGAACAAACAGTGGGGAGGACAAAGTAGGAAGAATGTAAGAGTCAAACCCCTCCAATGAAGGCTCTTCTCTTCCCGTGAACATATCACGTTCATAATCACCTCCATGCCCCACTTCTAATTACTCCCTTCTTTCCTTAAGTCTTCCCAGATCCTGACCATGCCAGTTAATAGAACTCCCCTACCCCCACCTTACTCATGCCATGTATGTACTCAGTCCACTGGAAAATCTGATATTTTAAGAGTCCCATAGAAAGGAATGAATTTTCTAGCTTCCTCCTTTATCCTAGCACTATTTCCTAGCCTTCTTGGAATCAATTCCTGACTAAAGCTCCTAGTATTATAATTTAGACTTCTAACAGTCTCTGTTTCAAGAAGACTGAAACACAACTGGTCACTATTACTGCCTTTCAATCGTTTTCAGGCAATGAACACTTTTCTCTAATTCTCTAATTTCCCCCCATTCCCTAATAATCTTACAAGTTGTGACATTTCCATAGCAATCACACACTTTCTAAGACTATACTGTTAAAGTGTATTAGAATAAAAGTTTATCCTGAATAAAACTTGATAATTACTTCTTCTGGAACAATATGCTATTCTGGATGACTTATGCCTGGTCTGGTTCTAACACATTTAAATTATTATTCACTAAGACCCTGACATGTTTTTCCACATATTCACTTCCTCTTTTCATATTCTCCATATAAATGGTTGAATTTTCTCTCCACAGGCACCAGCACTACGTTTTGTCATTTATTGATTTTTTATTTTTTATTTTTTATTTTTATTTAAACTCAAGTTAGTTAACATATACTGTAGCACTGGTTTCAGGAGTAGAATTTAGTGATTCATCACTTACATATAACACCCAGTGCTCATTATAGCAAGTGCCTCCTTAGTGCCCATCACCCATTTAGCCCATACCCTACCTCCTTCCTTCCATCAACCCTCAGTTTGTTCTCTATTGTTAATAATCTCTTATGGTTTGCCTCTCTCTCCCTATTTTATTTTTCCTTCCCTACTCCATGTTCATCTGTTTCGTTTCTTGAATTCCACATATGAGTGAAATCATAGGATATCTGTCTTTCTCTGACTGACTTATTTCACTTAGCATTATGCTTTGTCCTTTTAGAACTCTGAATCCCATCTGTTTCCCTCAAGTTTCCCTCTGTATCCCATCTATTTCCTTACTCATTCCTGATCTCTTCTTTGACCCCTAGTTTTGCAAAATGTGAGCCTATACAATGGTAGGGAGCAGGAAGAAGGGTGAAAAGATGAAGTGTATAGACTTGGAGGCTGACTCATAGGACTATAAACTCTATTACTTTTCTTTTCTTCCTGAAGGGAGGAATATGAATTATTTTCTCAAATAACCAAAGCAGGGGACCTGCTTAAAAACCATAAATCTCTCAGGCTAACAGTTAAAAGGAAGGGAAAACTAATCATACAGAGGGGAAAAAAGGCAAGTATGCAGTTCATTTAAAATCACTGTAGTTGAACACCAAGTCACTCTACCTGACTTCTACTTATTTCACATTCTATTGAGAACTCATTTTGCATCTAACCTAGGAATAATAATTATAGACTGAATTGCATCACGTATGCATTAATATGTGGGTTCAACTATATGTGCTTAGCATAAAACAGAAAAATGAAAGAAGGAAACAAATTTAAATAATGTTGACTGTGGCAAGTGCATTCCACTCAATGGTTAGAAGCCCCCACATAAATATGAGATGGGGGGAGTCAATCTGCAATTTCCTCAGACAGATTGTGTGGCTCTCATCTCCTAGCATCTTGATATGTTGAATGAGCTATTAAGGTTTAACGAAGTCTATTTTCAGAAATGGCCATTCAGATTTTTTGTATAGCTTTGTATTTCACATTATTCTTTATATGTTATATATATTATTTTCTACAGAGTTTACAAAAACTATGTATACTATCTCTCATGGGTGATTTAAGGGGTTTTTCAGGGATGTTTTTGAACAAACTTGACTCTTGCATTAGGGGGATGACTTTGGAAACTTGCCTCTACAAAAGTGCCATTTTATTGACCCTTTTACAAATAACCTACTATTTTCCATGTACCATTACCTCCTTTAAGTCTCACAAAAATCCCACAGGGTTGATATGGTTTTATGACTATTTTACAGATATTTAAAGAACTGAGGTTCAGTGAAGTTAAATGATGTAATAAGTCATGAGGTCATTCAGTCAACATCAGCAAAGATAGGGTCCAAACACAGTCTGAATTCATGGACCATACTTTTTCACTATGTCAAGGAATCTAAAGTGTTGATACTTTTCAAGTTCTTCATTGGCTTATACTAGGGGTATTCTATATTCTTTTGTCAAGGATGACACAGAGTATGATATTCTAATACTTCAAAAAGTTAGTGTAACTATTTCTAAGCAGTATTTGCTGAGCACCTACTAAATGCAAGGTGCTATTGGTATACTGTAGGTAGGGAACAGTCATTTTCCTAAAGCAGCTCACAAATTGAGAAGATAAAGCAAAGAGTCAAATAATATAAGAAAATTTTCAAATAATTTGTAGGCAGGAGCCAATAATAGGCCTCATAAGTCATGGTAAGAACTTGAGAATTCATTCTAAGTGATAAGGGAAGCCACCAGAGGCTGTTAAAAGGGGAGTGAAAGATCTTATTTGCATTTTTAAAAGCTCCTTCTAAGTGCTTTGTGGTTAGGACTTTGGGGGGTGGGAAGGTGGGAGGTGAGCGAACATACAAAGAACAACTGGGAGGCTTTTTAACATGGTAGTGAAGGATATAAGTTTAGAAACAAACTAGCAGAACACATAAAGGCAAAAGAGAGGAGAAAATAAAGCAATTACATATATAAGTTGCTTTGTAGCAACAACGTAAAACAGAAAATGTAGAAATCAGAGTTATCAACATGGTTTAGAGGCTTGAGGAAATCACAGAAAACAAAATGAAAAAGTACTAAGATATAAAAATCAATGAAGAACAGATTATATACACACAAAACAGAGGATCCAATGTATGTATAATTGTTGCTTATGAAACAAACAAAAGAAGCAATTTTGAAAAAAAAAATTTATAAAAGTTGCATGAAATAAAGACTTCAATCCAAGATTGAAAAGATGGAAAAGATTGAAAAGACTGAAAAGATAGTAATTCAAGAAAAACTGGCAGTTTAGTATGAAAGCGTACCGTAAAGAAGTTACGTTACTTTAAGCATAAAGAATATTTATAGGTTATGCAGATCTTTAAATTGACTCAAATATGAGAAGTAAAAATAAAGACTGACTTCAGACTTCCCTCCCCAGTAAACTCAATGCCAGAAACTAGTGTCCCCAAGTTATGACAATTTTATATTCTTTCAGGCTATAATTTAGAATAGACGCAACTTTCTTAAGCAGGCAAAAATCAGGGAACACAATATTTATGAGCTTGTACTAGAATGTAAGCTCTACCGAGGCAGGGTCTACTTCTATACTGTTTTTCATTTTATTCTCAGCAACCAGGAAATACAGCGTTACACATTTGTAGGTACTCAGCAAATGTTGATTGAATGAAAAAAATTTTTTTACATAAAGAAAATTGGAGATCTTCTCATTCAGAGATTCCTAAACTGGTTGTTTTTTGTTTTGTTTTGTTTTGTTTTTTTATCGGAACCACCTAACAGATCTTAAAGAGAATTAGAAAATAGAGATTGCTCACATCTACACTTTGAGACTTAAACTCAGCTAGTCTGGGGTAAAGCTTAAGTATCTTGATTTTGAAAAAGCTTCCCCTTCAATTTTTTCTTTTTTCTTTTCTTTTCTCTTCTTTTCTTCCCTTTTCTTCCCTTTTCTCTTCTTTCTTCCTTCCTTTCTTTCCGTTTCTTTCTTTCTTTCTTCTTTCTTTCTTTCTTTCTTTCTTTCTTTCTTTCTTTCTTTCTTTCTTTCTTTCTTTCTTTCTTTCTTTCTTTCTTTCTTTTCCTTCTTTCTTCCTCTTTCTTTATCTTACCTGCTTTGCCCAAATTCTTACTTAACATCTTCTTTAAATGGATCCACTTTTTAGTTAATTGTATTTTGTTAGGGAACTTCACATCACACCAATGCATGAGAAAAATTTTCTGTGAATTGCTAAAGAACCCCAAAAGAATGTTATAAAAATAAACACAATGAAAAAAACTGTTTTTAACCTACCATAACTAAGGAGGAAGAAATAGACAATCTGAACAGACCAATTACCCCAATGAAACGGAGGCAGTAATCAAAAAACTTCCCCAAAATAAAAGTCTAGGACCAGATGGCTTCACAGACAAATTCCACCAAACATTTAAAGAAGAGTTAGTACCTGTTCTCTTCAAACTATTCTAATATAGAACAGGAAGGAAAACTTCCAAATTCATTCTATGAGGCCAGCATTACCCTGATACCAAAACCAGATAAAGACACCACAAAAAATGAAACTACAGACCAATATATCCGATGAATATAGATATAAAAATCCTTAACAAAATATTAGCAAACCAAATCCAACAATACATTAAAAAAAAAAACATACATCACCATCAAGTGAGATTTATTCCAGGTATGCAATGGTGGTTCAATATTTGCAAAGCAATCAACATGATACATCACATCACAAAGAGAAAGGATAAAAACCACATGATCATTTCAATAGATGCAGAAAAAGCATTTGACAAGGCATAACATCTGTTCATAATAAATGCCTCTGCAAGGTAGGTCAAGAGGGAACATATCTTTACAAAATAAAGCCCTTATATGAAAAACTCACACCCCCACATCATCCTGAAAAACTGAGAGCCTTAACCCTAAGATCAGGAATAAGACAAGGATATCCACTCTTAACTGTTTTTATTCAACATAGTACTGGAAGTCCCAGCCACACCAATCAGATAAGAAAAAGAAATATAAGGCACCCAAATTGGTTAAGGAAGAAGTCAAACTCTTGCTATTGGCAGATGACATGATACTATATACAGAAAAACCTAAACAGTCCACCAAAAAACTACTAGAACTGATATATAAATTCAGTAAAGGTGCAGGATACAAAATCAATGTACAGAAATCTGTTGCATTCCTATACACTAATAATGAAGAAACAGAAAGTGAAATTAAGAAAATAATCCCATTTACCATTTCATCTAAAACAATAAAATATCTAGGAATAAACCTAACCAAAGAGGTGAAAGGCCTGTACTCCAAACACTATAAAACACTGATGAAAGAAGTTCAAGATGATACAAAGAAATGGAAAGACATTCCATGATCATGGGTTGGAAGAACAAATATTGTTAAAACATCTATATTATCCAAAGCAATCTACACAGTTAATGTAATCCCTATCAAAATGACAACAGCATTATTCACAGAGCTAGAACAAACAACCCTAAAATTTGTATAGACCTCAAATAGCCAAAGCAATCTCGAAAAAGAAAAACAAAACTGGAGGTATCATAATTCTAGACTTCAAGTTATATTACAAAGTGGTAGTAATTAAAACAGTATGGTACTGGCATTAAAATAGACACATTCATCAATGGAATAGAATAGAAAACCCAGAAAGAAAACCACAATTATATGGTCAATTAATCTTTGACAAAGGAGGAATGAATACGCAATGGGAAAAAGATAGTCTCTTCAACAAATGGTGTTGGGAAAACTGGACAGCAACATGCAGAAGAATGAAACAACTTTTTTTCACCATTTACAAAAATAAATGCAAAATGGATTGAAGACCAAAATGTGAGACCTGAAACCATAAAAATCCTGTGAGAGCACAGATCGTAATTTCTTTGACATCAGTCACAGCAACATTTTCTTGAGGCAAGAGAAATAAAAGTGAAAATCAACTACTGGGATTACATCAATAAAAAAGTTTCTGCACAGTGAAGGAAACAGCCAATAAAACTAAAAAACAACCTTTTGAATGGGAGAAGATATTGGCAAATGACATATCCCATGAAGGATTAGTACCCAAAATATATAAAAAACTGATACAAAATTCAATACCCAAAAGACAATCCAATTAAAAATGGGTGGAAGACATGAATAGACATTTATCCACAGAAAACATACAGATGGCTAACAGACACAAAAAAGATGCCCAGCATCACTCATCATCAGGAAAATGCAAATCAAAACTACATTTAGTTATCATCTCACACCCGCTAGAAGTGTCAAAATAAAGAACAAAAGAAACAGCAAGTATTGGCGAGGATGTAGAGAAAAAGGAACCTTCTTACACTATTGGTGGGAATATAAACTGGTGCAGCCACTCTGGAAAACAGTATGGGGGTTCCTCAAAAACTTAAAAATAAAACTACCCTATGATCTAGTAATCACACTTCTGAGTTTTTACCCCAAAAAATTTAAAAAACCCCACTAACTCAAAGGGTACATGAACCCCTATGTTTATTTACAATAGCCAAACTATGGGAGCAGACCCAGTGTCCACTGATACATGAATGGATAAAGAAGATGTGGAATATTATTGAGCCATAAAAAAGAATGAAATCTTGCCATTTGCAACCACAGGGATGGAGCTAGAGAGTGTAATGCAAAGCAAAGTAAGTCAGAGAAAGACAAATACCATATGATTTCAATCCTATGTGGAATTTAAGAAACAAATAAGCAAAGGAAGAGAAAAAAGAGAGACAAACCAAGAAACAGACCCTTAACTACAGAGAACAAACTGATGATTACCAGAGGGGAGGTGGGTGAGGGGGATGGTTGAGAAAGGTGATGGGGATTAAAGAGCACACTTAACAAAATAAAAAAAAAAAGTTCTTACATTCTAGCCATATAGGGTCACCTGGAAAGACTTAGCTAGCTCTAAATCTTCAATAATCAAGATTTAGAGGGGTTGAAAAATATGTACATCAAAGCAAGACTTTGGGCTTGATGTAATCAGGGATGATTTAAAAAAAAATCAGGAGGGGCACCTTGGTGGCTCAGTCAATTGAGGGACTCACTCTTGATTTCCTCTCAGTTCATTATTCCAGGGTCATGGAATTGAGCCCTACATCAAGTTCCCTGCTGAGCATGGAGCCTGCTTAAGATTCTCTCTATCTCTCTTTCCCTCTGCTTCTCTCCCTCATTCATGCTTTCTCTCTCTAAAAAGAAAAAGAGAGAGAGAAAGAAATAAGAAAGGAAAAACTTCTGCTATGTGATTCAATATTACGTAAAGCTATGTCTTGTACCAACAGAAAAACATAGCCTAGACTTTGGGAAACACAGTGATATTTCACAGTGACCAGCATGGTACTGGGGATATGTGATGTGGCTAATATATATTGATGTCAAATATTTATAGGCAATGTACTTTGTGTCAGGCACAATACTGGATCTTTGGAACAGGACAACAAATAAGACAGTCTCTGTCTTTAGGTTGCTCAATATGCTATTTTATGTGCCTTTTCACACTTGGGAAGTGATAAATGCTTGTTTGACAAGCTCTTTGTATACGCAAAGAGAGAGCGGGTACCTTGGCTGGCCATTACTGTATCCTTCCTTCACACATCTGTAGCTACAGATTCCAAAACCAGGAAGGTGTGAGAGACTGTCTCTTATACTTGCTTTCTATAATCATGATAGTACCTAATGCTTCTAGGGGGCTGACTATACGCCACTCCATCAAGCACATGACATGATTTATCTCCTTTAATCCACACAACCACCAAATGCAACAAAGGCAATATGGGAGGGGTAACCTTACTTCGCAGATGAGGAAATGGAGGCACAGCTCTGACACCAGGCCCTATCCACCCTAGCGAGCACAAAACTACCCACCTATGACCCTACTATGGTTTTATGGCTATCGTGTCACCTGCCACTGCCATTTAAATCCTGTTTCCTTATCATGGCATGATCAGAAAAGGAGCTTGTGACGCCAATGGTTGTCTCATTAACTTCTGGCTATTAAAGGGAAAAATGCAGAGAATCAAGGCAGGTGCAGATGAGGACAGTTGGACTGAGAATTAAGTTAAATGATAAGCAAAACAAAGGCAGAGAATAAAGAGAAGATGTCACAGGAGGTTAAGAGAAAACTAATGAGCTCTTTTTTAAACAGAAAAAGAGAATGGAAGAGGTGAAGAAGGAAGCCAGGCTGCTGGGCTTGGCAGGGGGTCATTTATTGATCGACAAGTAAGAATGTGCCAAGAACAAAGACACAGATGAGGAAAATCACTTGCTGCAGTTTTCACAATGGGAGATGTCCAAGGAGGCAAAAAATGTAAATTTCACAGGGGAAGAAGATTATGAAGTAAGATTCTTCAAGTCCTCCAAAGGAAAGCCCTCCCCCCCCCTCCCTTTTTTTAAAGCATCAGTTTTGTTGGCGAACAAGCATCAAACCATCAAACCACATAGTTGGCCTTGATACTGACAGACACCTGAAGCTGTTTGGAGTATAGGAAACTGGGACGAAGTCTCATAATGACAGGGTCAAAGGAGACCTAGATTTGTTCAGGGAGCAGACTTTCTGTGGACTCTCCCAGAGAAAGGAGGGGGATCTAAAATTGGAGGCAAAGGAATAGCTTCTCAACAAGGAGAGCACTGGAGTGGGGGATGCCTCAAAAGACACAGAAAGGCAGGGCGCCTTGGTGGCTCAGTTGGTTAAGCTTCCTAAGTTCAAGCCCCGGCATCAGCATCAGGCTCTCTGCTGTCAGTGTGGAGCCTGCTTCAGATCCTATGTTCCCCTCTCTCTCTGCTCTTACCCCAATTGTGCTCTCTCTCTCTCTCAAAAAAACAAAAACAAAAACAAACAAAAACAAAACACCTTACAAAAAAAAGACACAGGAAGGCTAAGCAGAATTTGTCCAAATGTTACAGATGAAAGTTATGTGATCTATCTTGACAGGGGAAACTACTTGCAGAAATGGAGGTGCATGAGGACTATTAGGGAAAGTGGAACCACAGTGAAGTTCAGCATGTAAACAAATAAAGGTGGCAGACAGACCTCTCTTCCTTTACAAGGAGAACCTGCTGCTGTCTGTCCAGGTTGGAGTGTTCACTTAAGGCTCTCTTGTTAATTTCCAAGTCTTTGAAGGGGTCTGACTCAAGACTCTCCCCAACTATTTATTTTTCCTTCATGAGAACTGTCTGGTTTAAATTGACATTCTTTTCTAGATATATTTATAGGTATATATGTTTTTTTTTGTCTTTAATTATAGAAAAGGAGATAACCCAGCTCTTGAGTTATGATACCAAATATAGGGAAGCATTTTCATTTTTCAAGGTTGCAGATTTAGGCAAGCTAAGTTTACAGACTGTTTGGAATTTCAATCTCTCAACATATAAGGCACTTGCAAATGCTTCTGCTCATATATATTTTTTCCCCTCCCTAGAAGGGACCAATGCCAATAAAGCTCATCTCTTCCTGAGTTATAGCTTTTTCCCTTCTGATAATCAGTAAGAATTATGCAAAGGCATAGCGTTGTTAGCAAACAGAAAGAGAGAGCAATCTAATTCCACCTGATCATTTGGCCTGGCACATTGTTTTTCCAGAACATATCTTACCACAGATGCTGGCAGTGTGGTTTCTATAGAAAAGCAGTCCAATTAAGGGGAAAATTTCTGCTAGGTCAATTTTAATGTCTAATGTTGAATTTGAATTTGTGAATATGAAATAGATTAATAATGAGCTTGTGCTGGAAGAAAAAAATAGAATTCTCTTCTCGGTGGTGAAGACAAAGGAGAAAATAGCAAAAGAACTTTTTTTGGCTGTTTTTTAAGGAAACGTGACATGCACGGAAGGTTTTTCTTCATTGCTAATAGAAAATAAAGAGGGAAGGTCTAACATCTGACAGTGGATCCTTTGACCTAGGGAGATAATTCTGCACTTTTGGTGGCTGATGGTTGCAGGGTGAGGCAGAGAATCTAAAAGAAGATTTGCCACCAGAGTCTTGAGCCAACTTTTAGCAACCTTGTGGGGAACTATTATTGTGCTATTATTCCAGAGGCCACTCACAGGAGATGGCTGCAGCTTCTTGTCTACAAAGAAGTGCTTACTGCTAAGCACATCACTTTTCTCAGCCCCGTGACAACTTAAAAGTTCACTGGTCTTTCAGAAAAGGGTGTTACAGCACGGGAACACACCTCGACTTTATCCACAGAGACTCAAATTGATGAGTTATTCTCCATTATCTCCTTATCTTCATTTACAGGTTTTTATTTTTTTTCCTTCTCAGAGTCTGTCATGTATGTATATATTTATGAATCTTTAATGGGTATATCCTTTAGGCCAGTGATAGGAACATTCACTGATGAGCCTTAAGTATTCAGGTTGATGTGGTTAGGCAGATGAACTCTAGTCATTTGATCAAGTTAGAAGTCCCTCCCTTCCTACCTGTCCTCAGAACTGTATGCTTACAGGGACATCTGGGTGGCTCAGTTGGTTGAGCATCTGACTTTGGCTCAGGTCAAGATATTGCGGTACGTGGCTTTGAGCCCCGTGTTGGGCTCTGTGCTGACAGCTCAGAGCCTGCAGCCTGCTTAGGATTCTGTGTCTCCCTCTCTTTCTGCCTCTCCCCCGCTCATGCTCTGTCTCTCTCTCTCAAAAATAAATAAATATTAAAAAAAAAAACTGTATGCTTCCATCCAAAAGCAACAACTGGGGTCTACCCATTATCTCTCTGTTGTGAGGATTCCTCATTTTCAAACTGGAGCCAGCTACCTATTATCAAATGGTTAATGCTAAAAGCCAGATCCTATGCCAGTATTGTTTTCTGATAAGAAGTACTATGATGTAGGTATGTTATCGATGATAAAATCAATACTTTCAGAGCTTAATAAAAGGCCCAAAGCCTTACAATAACAGAGCTGGGATTTGAATCCAGAGCTATTACTCTAAAGACTGCTATACTAGACTTTTATACCGCTATACGAGACTCTCTCCCAGAACAGTTCCAACCGTGGGCCTCCCTCCCTTACCAGAGGGTAAGTAGAAATAAGTCAGCCTCACATTTCTTCTGGCAATAAGAACATTTTGCTCACACATTCTGAACAAACAAGCAATTATTCTGTTTTATTTTAAAGTATCCATGTGACTTGTTCCTTCAGCTCCCACATCCCTCTGTGTACTGTCTTGACTCATATTTTGGGTTTGTCCACAGAAAATAAATTGCATTTCGAAGTCCTGGGGAATTTAAACTGGCAGCCAACACATTTTGGGCTGTGTTGTGATTCTGAAGATATGCTTCTTTTTAAAATACATGAAGATGGAAAAAAAGAACAGTCCCACTGGCAAGAGGAATATGTGAGCTGGACAAACACACAGTGGCCCTTCTAATGCAGGTGACTTAGGGACCAAAGTCCCTTGCAAAAGCTCTGGGGACTGGGTCTATCCTGGAATGAATGAGTTTCCACCCCAGTTTTGTATACCCAGAAGAAGCAGAAGGCAGCATTTCTGTAGATGTGCTGTACAAGTTAGTAGTTTGGGTTTACTCAGGGCTTCTCCAAATGGAGTGTTCCCGGCCCTCACATTTTGCTAGCTACTTGGTAATTCAGGGAACATAAAAGGAAATGAATATTTGGGTAATGTCCAATCAATTTAAGCTTTTACATTTTTATTGAGGATCTTCAGACTTGCTGTCTTTCATTCAATCATTTTTTTCAGTTTTATGTTGTTTTCTGTCCCTAGATATACTTTGATATCCTGGACTATGGGGGCAGCAGGGTAGCCATAGTTGATCCTTGACTATCTTGGAGATTTTTGGCCAGTGAATGGGAGAAGGAAAATGATGACAATAACCATGATTACTATGGCGATTAGAGAAATAGAGGGAAATCGAGGGCCACACATGGGAAATCAAGGGAAACTGAGGAACACACAAAGAACAAGCACAATACCAAACATGCTCTCCTTTGGAGTCTGGGAAAGCTGTGGAGGCTGATCTTGTTAGATGAGTGATAAGAGCCCTCGGTAAATGCCAGAGAAGCAAATTGCCCCTTCCTGGAGCCAGTGGGCATTTGTCTCTGTCATTCCTCTGGGCACGGGGCTCCATTCTCTCTGCATGGATAGCAGAGCAAATCCTGCTTTGGAGGCAGACGAGAGCTTTTTAAAATGGTTCTGCACTGCTAACCAACCTCGGTCACTTTTTTCTCTCTGGCCCAACTCTTGCATGGAAAATTGAGGTAATGATTTATATGTCGTAAGCAGTTTTGACAGGTGCACTCTGTCTTGGCTTCCTCCAGCCTCAGGACTAATCGGAAGCTTATCTTTTCCTTTGTGTAATAGGGAGCTGTCAGGTTCTATGACCCTCCAAACAATTCAATCACTCACAAGAGGATTCACCTTGGAGGGAGGATGCCTTCATATTGGAGAAGGTCCGTGGAGGCCATGCCCTGACATGTATCAAAACAGTGGCAGTCAAAGGGCTGGAGGGCAACATGGCCACACTGACAAGATGCCATTTGCTTCTTCAACTTAAATGCTTCCTATCTTCCAGGAACTTCCTGGTTTGTGCCGACAGCTTTTCTACCATGATGTACACCCTGTCTTGGGTGCAGAACCTTTAATTATGTGAGCAAAGAAGGGCTGTTTCCAAAAATGACCACTGCAGAGAAGAAAGGGCTTGCACCACTCTTGGGAGGAAAGAGCAACTTCCTTCGTAAGGTCTATGATGCCCAATGGTCTGGGCATGACCTGCCTGCCTTGTCACCTGCACCTCACTGGTACCACCTATCTCCCTGTGCTCAGACTTTTCAGGCACTATGGCCTTCATTCCATCTCCTGGTCACCTGTGCAACTTCCCACCTCATGGCCTTATTCTCTGCTCTCTCCAAATGGATCAAATTCTCTGGTCTGTTCTCCTGTGTACCATCTACCTCTCTTCTGCAGGCCCCACCTGGTGTCAGTTTCACATTAGGGGGCATTTGATTCACACCCTTTCCAACCAAAAGAGACAGTAAGATCCTTGAGGGCAGGAACTGGGCATTCATGTTCACTGCTTCAAGTCCAGGGCCCAACGCAGTGCCTGGCTTCCAGCAGGGACTCAAGAAGTACTTGAAGAATTACGGAGAAAATGAATAAAAGACCTGGGTGGGGCATCTGTTCTTAGTTGATTTGACCATTACCTAGGGCAAAGGCATATTTAATCAGGACTGATGTGACAGTCAACTGTGAGTTCATGTGCAGAGATGACTTTACTGTGGGAAAGAACAGTGGTAACCAAATATGGCTTTGTCACTTCTGACTCAATATCTAACCTTATTAGTCCTACACTCGTTGATAATCTTATGTTCCTCTGCCACTCCCCCCACCCTTTCCCTGCCCACCTCACCCAGAATGCTTTTCTCAGATGCTCTTTGAATTTGGAGAGCAAATGATTTTATTTTTTTTTTAAGTGAAGCTTTCAGATGTTTCTAAACATCTGCTTTTTGGTACCAAAATGGGATAATTTAAATTTGCACCCCTTGTGTCTAGATGTTTTGACATTAAACAGACAATGCCCTTATTTAATTCAAAGTTGCAGAACCCTAAACCCCTGAAATAATGAGAGGAAGTGGAATCACAGAGCAGATAAAAAATGCTGAGAAGAGCTCAGGCAGAGTTGAAATATACCACAGGACTGACTGTAATACCAAGCATAGACACAGGAAGTGGGCGCCATTATGCTTTGACATAAAAGTGCATAACCACCTAGTTTCTCACTGATCATCATCCCCACGAGGGCACACATGTCTATCTATGACTACAGATGTGGACCCTTCTTTCCATAAATGCAGATTTGACAGATGTTAAGCTACACAGAAGGAAACGTGTGAACAGTGATGGTTTCTAGATTGGCTAATGTGGCATTTCTGCCTCAGGAGGTCTTCATGACAATGGGATAAAACCTCCATCGTCAGACAGTTGAAAATCATTGCTTTTGGGAAGCCAGATACTATGGTGGTTAAGAGTGGGGGAGTCTAGTGTCAGAGGACCAGGGTGCACTCTGGTTCTGCCACTTGCTAGTGAGCAAATGTGCACAAATTGCTTTCTCTACATGGAGCAGTTTCCTCATCTGAAATGGCCACAACAGTTTTAAGCTCATGGGGTTAAGGTGAAAATTCAATGGGGAAGCATGCAAAGTGCCTGGTGCTGTATCAGGCACTAGTAAGTGCTCAGTTAATGTTAATGAACTTGAAAGTCAAGAGAGAGCCTCTATTAAGAATCGTTCCTCATCACATTCTATGGCTGGAAGGCAGTAAGAACTTAATGAAAATGCTGCCAGGTGAACTTCTCCTTGGCTTGACCCAATTCTTTCAGAGGGCATTTCCCAAAGTGGGGTCCAGAGATGTGCTATTTGAAATAACAGATCCACAAGCTGTTTGTTGTTACGTCTGTGATAACATAAGAAGCTAAAGACAGAATCGAATCAATGCATAGCTTCATTCACTGACAAGGTGTGGCTATAGAAAACTAAAGTGTCCGCTGAACTAGGAAGTGGCTTGGTGATGTGATGATTCATATTCTGGTGCCTTATCTATAGACTGCCACTGGGCCAAAGACCACATTTTGAGGAGAATGTCATAAAGAAAGGGATCCCATGAACTGAGCAAAGGGCTTTTCATGGTCAATGAAGCTGGGTGGAAAATACCTCATGTATCTTAGAGTTTGACAGCATGTATCCGTATATTAAAGGTCTCGAGAAATCCTGAAATACGTCTGTTTAAATGTGTTTAAGTGAGAGTTTCCCCATATACTCTTGAGCAAGAAACATTTGTGAGAATGAATGTGTATAGGTTTTTATCACTACCTTTAACATTTTTTTGGTAAAGAACATGAGCCCAACTCATCATCTGATGACAACAAATTAAGTAAGTAAACACAAATTAACACCTTTCAGGTAGAAAATTCCTTTCTTGTGGCTCAATTATTTTATGGAAACCAAAGAATTAAATACATATTTTTTTTTCTGCTTATAACCATCTCTTTTAACATGCAAGTACCCTTAGGTTTTCCTCCAACCAGTTTCTTATGTACCCAACCCCCGAAGTATCTTTCTGTACATTAACCTCTAGGGAAATATTTAAAATCTTTTTCTCAGGTAAGGACAGCAATGCAAAATGCTTACCTTTATGTACCAGGTAAAGCCTGGCTTACAACATACTAGGATCAAAGGGACTATATCTTCAATTGAACTTGATTCCAAACCCATTTGTGTTAATTATTTTCTACAAAAATCTTATGCATCATGAGCAGATGCCCTAGAATTTTTGTGAATTCAAATTAGTTCTTCGCATAAGCTGGTAGCAAAAGGGATCTAGGCATATATTTCTGATCTCTGGTTAAGTAAGTCTAACCAAAAAACAACTACAAATCAGTTCTAGGCTTTGCTGACATTCTAAGGTTTCTTGAGCAATGCCCTGCTTGGCATTGTGCCACAAGCACTGCACGCCCACACACGCCCACATGTTGCTTTAGGGATTGGCACTCACACCTCTCCCTCTAGCAACAGTGAGCCAGGACCTGGTCCAGGGACAATGTCTTTCCCATCACACTGAAAATTCAGAGAACTCCACCTGAGTAATTCAGAAAACGGAGCTACTTTTCTCTTGGAATCATCCAGTTGTGCTAGGATTTTCATTTACTGTAAAAACATACAGAGGGCCCTTTAAAGGAAAAGACCAGGAAAATAATACTGATAACTTCTCTTTTGAGAAAAACCCACCTGGATCAGTGTGAATTAGGTTTGACACAGTGGAGACATCCTTGCTTGCAGAGCTTAAAAAAGTCCAGCAGCCTGCCTCGCCTGGCTAGCCTTACCACATCTCTGAAATTCAGATGAGCTAATGACCAGAGTCAGGAAGAGAATGACTCAGAGTCTAGAATACTGTCCTGCCTCATGACCAGGCAATCTCAAGATAAACTCTATCAGAGGCCATTGAACACTGCGATTTTCTTCACTAATGTGGTTCTTTTCTTTTTCTCATGCTAGTGGACTTCTCAGCTTCCTATTGCCATTAAGTATACATATGGGGAGTGGCATTTACTAACTAGTTCCTACCACATTCCAGAAGCCATGGTAGCCTTCCAAAGGGGGTGGGAGTGAGAGACAAAGAGAACTGGATCTTAAATCAGGTATAGGAGTCTGCTTATATTTGCATTTATGTTGGATCTGATTATGACACTGTAAATGCAGCAGAACAAAGGTAGCTTTCAGATGAAAGAAGATATTTATTGTCAGTGAATACACTCTGAATCTGAGGCAGCTTTGGAGAGTCAGTATAAACACACGTTCAGAATAAAGCACAATGGATTACTGGTCTCAGCTGTAACATTGCTTTGAACATTTACAATTATATTCATGAGACTTTCCTGAAACTCTTGGTGTCCAGGTGACAGACAAGAAGGGAGGGGAGAGGAGAAAGGTAATAATGCTGACCATGTACTGTTCACAAGGCATCAAGCTACACACTGTCAGCCTGTTACTCTATTTTATTAGCATGACCTTTATAGGAAGAATGTATAGTGACTTCCATTTTACAGATGATGGCTGACAGGTGGTCAGAGCCCTAGCCCTTTCCTGCAGACACTGCAGTATAGTGTTAAAATCACAGACTCTGGAGTCAGTGTGAATCTGGTTAAAAATGCGACTCTGCCTCTTAGCAGCTATAGCCGGTGGGCCAGTCACTTCAGCTCTCTGAATTAAATCTCCTTATCTGTAAAATGGGAATAACAGCACCACCCACCCCACAGGGCTGCTGTCAGGCTGTAATGAGATGGTGTTTATAACGTGCCCAGTGGAAAGTCTGGCACACAGTATGTGTTTAATTAATGTCTCAATAGTGTTAAGTTTTAGAGTACCCTGGCCATCAGATAGGCTGCCCCCTGATTCCACAAGGAGTAGGATAGGAAAATAACTTGAGTTTTACAATTATTTTTTTTTAGTTTATTTTGAGAGAGAGACAGAGAGAGCGAGTAGGGGAGGGGCAGAGAGACAGGGAGAGAGAGAATCCCAAGCAGGCTCTGCACTGTCAATGTGGCGCCCACCACAGGGCTTGAATTCACAAATAGCAAGATCATGACCTGAGGTGAAATCAAGAGTTGGACGCTCAACTGACTGAGTCACCCAGGTGCCCCAAGAACTTGAGTTTTAAAGGGCAGAACCACTCACACACAACCTCACTGACGTGCAGAAGCTTACTCCAAATCACAAATCACTTTATGGAAACTTAGTGTAGTGCCAACCTTATTTTGATAGTAAAGATTGCCCTCAGATTATCCTGTATAGAACCTTCAGGTGAGGAAGAGAGAAGAAGACAAAGAAGACAAAGAAAATGAAACCAGAGAACCTTGACCTTGGAGCGGACCTTTGAGGTCATCACGCCAATGGCCCTCGAACCCAGGTGGTCTTTGGGACTGCCCGGGATACAGCTGAGAGGGGAGAAGATCCCCTGGCTTTGCTCCTGCATGTTCAGAGTCAGTGAGCTGGGGATAACTGAAGACGTTCCCAGAGTCTGATGATCATCCCTGTTTGGTAAACCGTGACCTAGTTCCATGTATCCTTCCTGCTCCACCTTCTCCCAAAACAAAATGTGCCCAAGGCACCAGCAGCTTCTACAGATTCCTTGACAGGTTGTTCTCTAGAGTTACTGCTTACTCAGAGTTTGCTTTACAATGAAGAGTCAGATGAGTATACCAGATATTCTACTTTAATGCAAGCGGAAGGATAGTAAAAACATGAATTCAAGTCCAAACACTAACACCTACCAGCTGTGTGACCTCAGGCACATTGCTTAACCTCTCTGACTTCAGGTCCCACATCTCTAAGATGAGGTTTGTTTCAGTAGCTACATGATAGGTGTAACTCGAAGATTAAGTCAGCCAATACAGGTAAAGTGTCCCTGGAACACAGCAAATGCTCAATCAATGTTTGCTGCCCTTATTCCCATTCCAATGGAATTCCAGTGCCCTAACACTGCACACAACTAACACTGTCTCACCAAACATTAGCCAAAGAACAGGAGAGGGACATCCACAACCCTCACCCCCAAGAGGCGAAACGTGTCAAAACACAGAGGCTTGTCAGGAGGGTAGTGCCTGAGGCTCCTGTGGAGTGCTTTCTGATCCCATAACTGAAACCCCATGACACACACAGATACAATCAGATAATGATGGCAATCAATAATGATAACAGAAATTATTATTTATTTTCATAAACACAGACTATGTGCGTCCCGCTGAGTTACACACATCACATGCCAGCATTCGCTTTCAGGGCAGTCAATCAATGGGAAATCTCAATATCCACCCGCGGAGGCAGGAGGGGGAGGGATGGAGGCAAGGCTGAGAAATGACCCCCACCAGAGTGACACATTCACACAGTTAATCTGATCCAGGGGGCCATCCGGGGGCCATTGCAGGCCTGTGAATATGGAACAGGCTTGATTGATTTTCACTGCAGTAGCTAAACTCTTCATTGTTATTTGCAACAAATATAAGGAAAGGGGAGATGAAACTGTAAAAGGATTGGATATTAAGTCCCCAGAGCAGCAATAAATCACAAAATGAAGTCTCGAAAAATTAAAAATGGGCACGGGGAGGCTGTATCTGTGTCCCAAGAGGCCTTGGCTATCAAAGCATAAAACCAAAATTAAAACCTGGGCAGTGATGGCCGATCGCGACTCATCCTGTAACTTGCCCTAAAAGTGGCCTGGGCTCACCCATCCTCCTGGAGTGAGCATCACCATGTGGGCATCACAGAAGCAGCAAGAAAACCTGGGGTTGTGTCTGCACAAAGCACAAAGTGTCTGCTTCTCGAGCCTCACTTTCCTCCTTTGATAATGGGGAGAATTACATCCATACCACTAGAAAGAGGAATGTATCTATTCATGTCCTTCTTGCCATCCAGGATCCTGGGGAGCATCAAATGAGATCCCCAGCTTGAAAGAACATCTATCCTTCAAGATGCATACTGGAAACTCCATCCCAATCCTGCACCTCTTCCCTTCTGTTCTTTCCCCAACATGGCACATTTCTGTGCTCTTCTTAGGACATTTATCCTACCCAGTGTTTCTCAAAGGGTGGCCCAGGCATCTCATGCATCAGAACCACCTGGGGGTTTTCCAGGAGGGGTCTCATCAAAGACATCAGTTGGTACCATTCAGACTTCCTAAACCAGAATCCCTAGTGATAAAGCTAAGGACCGTGTGCTACAGAGCATACCAGGTGCCCTTGAAGCACTCTGCAGTTTAATAACTACTGCTTCAATTAATTTCATGTTGCACCCACTTGCATTGGTCCCCTCCTTTCTCTCGAGGGAAGGGAGTGTGTTTCGCTCATCTTTGTGAGATCTACTTGGTAGTACATACTTAGCACGGTGCTTGACACACAGTGGGCACTCAGTAAATAGGATACAAATACATTACAAGTTCTACATGTCAGATGTTATTACCCTTATTGTTGTCGGGATAATGGACCACAAAACAAATAGTCCTGTGTAATGGTAACTGGTAAGACCTCTGGGGTCAGATAGACCTGCACTCCATTCTTGGCTTTGCCACTAATTATCTGTGGGGCCTTAAGCCAGTACTTACCTCCTTGAGCCTCTGTTTACACATCTGTAAAATGGGCATGATGCCTAAGGCATAGGATTGTGATGAAGAAAGAATTGTAAAACATATATTACACAGCTCAGCCCGGAGCCTGTCACTAGGGGAGGCTGAACAAATGTAGTGGCTATCAGTACACTTAAACCACTGGTCTATTTAATCAGTTCTTTAGAAAACAGATCAGGTAGTGAAACTAGTTGTTTCACAGAAAGAATCATTTCTGGGAAAACAGCTATTCTGTGTAGTCAGCCTTACTAACCCCATGACCTGTTAGCCACAATCCCTGAGAAGACCCTTTCAGAATTCAGAGCTAGCAAACGCTCTTGCTGACTGGCCATGGTTTTAGACTGTGGGTAGGGGGATATGCAAATAGCCACTGATGAGATTTGCAAACATCAGGATCATTCTATGTGGAAAAACATTAGCCTAGGAAGCCACAGGTGTGTGTCCTGAGGCTGAGAGGAAGACAGAAGTAGTCACCAGCAAAAGGTACGTGCATAAAACAGGATGTCATTTAATCTTTCTGTCTTTAATCTTTCTAAAAAACAGTGCATCCATTGTATGCCCACCCTGTGGCAGAAAAGCCTTTGTGACCCTCACCCATGTTCCTTCCTCCCTACCAAAGTCAAGCTCATACATTAAGAAAGCTTTGCACCTTTGGGGCGTCTGGGTGGCTCAGTCGGTTAAGCGTCCGACTTCAGCTCAGGTCACGATCTCGCGGTCCGTGAGTTCGAGCCCCACGTTGGGCTCTGGGCTGATGGCTCAGAGCCTGGAGCCTGCTTCTGATTCTATGTCTCCCTCTCTCTCTGCCCCTCCCCCGTTCATGCTCTGTCTCTCTCTGTCTCAAAAATAAATAAACATTAAAAAAAAAAAAAGAAAGCTTTGCCCAAGAATTCTGAGAAACACAAATAATGCAAGTGCCCTGCCCTACAATCATGAATTAGTATTTTCTTAGAAGACAGAGGCTATAAGAAATCATCATGAAAACTTGGGAGTCAGATAGACTAGGTTTCAATCCCAGTCCTGGCATTTTCTAGCCATGAGATCTTGGGAGAAATCCTTGTCTACTCTAAGACTCTGTTTCCACTTCTGTGTAATGCATTCAATTAACAAATACATGGCCGACCATGTGCCACACACTCTTCTAGGTGTTGGAGCTGTGGGAGAAAACACAATGTGGTTCCTTTCTCTTGGAGCCTACATTTGAGTGGAGGTGGAGAGGCAGCAGAAAATGGACAAACGGTTTCTCAGGTAAGGATACAAGCTAACAAAAGAGGGGGAGGGTAAAGCCACCGAGAGTGAATGGGAAGATGTGAGTGTGCAATGTTCCCTCTGGTATTCTAGGGGAGCTTCTCTGAGGGAGGAAGGCTCTGGATGGTCAAGAGAGAATAACAGAATGTCCCTGGCAGAGTTACTGTTAGAACTACTTGGTACAGAGATGTGAAACGCAGCACCTGGCATATAGTAAGCATGTAATAAACATGGCTATTATTATTATTATTATTATTATTATTAACATTAACTGTAAGGAATATTTAGATAAAATCCATTAAAAACAGGAATTCATTACATCCCCTTTATTTTTGGGAGAGGTTACGGCAAGTCACAGCTTGGTAGATCACACCTTCTGAAATCTCTATTTATAACCAGTTAAAAAGCAAATTCCAATCTGGCCTAGGTTTCCAGGACACTGGCAGCCAACCATAATGAGGTGAATAATAACTCCAGGCTCATCCTGCAGGGAGAAATATGCTAAGTGTGATTTCTCACCACTCAGCTCCCATCCCAGGCTGATGAAGTTACTTGAACTATGAGTTTCTGTTGCCTAGAAAGGGGCTCTGAGGGTTTCTTACCTCTGGGTATTGGGAGACAAGGAAAGAAGGGCAGGAAGAATCATGCTAAGTAGAGCTGCAGAAGACCTCAGGGTCATTGCTTCTGCATGCTGAGGTCAGAGATCTGGAAACTCACTGTGTATGAACGTGTGGGTAAGAAAGAAAGAGGATGGGGTGGAAAGGGAGAGAGAGACAGACAGACACTATCCTAGAATAATAATGGCACTAATTAAGAAAAAAACATTTCAAATCCTCAAATGTCTGTGTCCAAGTGTAAGATTTTTAGTCCCAGCTCTGGAATAACCAGTTGGCAGACAATGGACAAGTCACTTCTCTGAGTCTGCACTAGGTTTAAGGGCTCAGGTCCAAGAGCAAAGTAGGTCAAGATTTGATTCTTAGCCCTGCATGATCTTGGGCATATTACTTAACCTCTCTGAGCTTCATCTGTACAAATGAGTATTTAATGGCGAACCATACGTCATGTGGTAGCTAGTGCAGAAAGAGTGTGCAGTATGATGCATGGGATATAATAAATGCTCAATAAATACTAGATGCCAGCATTTTCACCGGCCAAATACTTATCCTTTCTCACTGGCTGTTCTGAAGATGAATCAAGGGATTAGGTAAAAAAAAAAAAAAACAAACAACACTTTGTGATATAAATGGAATTTTATAGTTATGAGGTGTTATTATTAAATTATCATTATGATTATTGCTTTCAATGTTATGATACTGAGCAGGAGATATGGTTTTCACAGAAGTGCTTCTCATAGTCTCTTTGGGTAATGAGTGACTGGATTGAAAAAGCTATCTTCCATGAAAAAAGGGAAAAAAAATAGCCACATTCTTGCTTTGAAAAGCTGAGCCTCCTAGCACTGAAACAGATCAGGTTCATTACTCAGTGAGGATTAATTAGCTGTCGGGTATTATTAAACATTCTCACTCTCAAGATCCACATAGAACTGGAAACTATGAAAGTGAGCGAGAGGTAATCATTAGACAGGGAAGGGGGGAAAAGCTACAAATGCTGGCAATGCAAATTTTGAGAGAGGAGCATGTTAGTAAAATACAGGCTGATTAATATCACGTCAGCTCATTTTCTGTTTGGAGTCATTGTTCTGAATCCCAGGTCTTCAGAGTTGCTTGGGTTTTTTTTTTCTTCTACAACTGGGATCAAAAAGGAAAGGAGGCTGGCCTTTTCAGTGTTTTCATCCAAGAATGCTGCAGGGTGGATGATTACACCGAAACACAGTATATTTGAAAGCCTAGGAAAGTAGATGGGGTGAAATCGAATATGGGTAATTACAATATTATAGCAAATGTGTCTCTCAGGTTGGTACAATAACTATTGAAATGATTGAAAAGTAGCAGAGGCTCATAAAAAATGATAGCTCAGGGGAACCTTAAAAGATGATAGAATCCAGTGACCACAGACCTACTGTCTTAACTACAGGGGCTTGTGTTAAAGATGTCCATTCCTCAAGATCACTCAATTTGCTAAAGGGAATCACTGGGGCTGGGGCCCAGGGATCTGAATTTGTAACTAGGACCATGGATACAAAAGCACAGACTATGCAGTCCTCTGTGTGGCAGCTTAGAAACTAGCATGGAGAGAAGAAATGTGATTCACTGGCCCAGGGTCACACAGCTGGTTAAGAAGAAAGCAAGAATCAGAACTGGGGTTTTCAAACTTCCAGCCACACCTCAAGGCTTCCTTCCATGTCTGGTATGTACAAAATCTACTTTGTAACATCACTGTCTTACCTTAGGGAGAATCTCTGCTCTAAAGGAAACATGCACATAGGCCTTCTCTTCATCATGGGGACAACATCTCTGAGTAGCTAACCACAGATGTATGAAGTCCCATAGGATGCCACAGCCAACAGGAATTCATTGTGGGAACTACAGATGGCATCTGAGAAAGTCCATTCACAGAGAAAACAAGGACAAGGTGACATGTGGGCAGAAGTTCATGTCGTGAACCCCCCAGTGGCACCTAAGCCATCTGTGTTCCTTACAGGATTGCAAAGTTCCAAGGGGCTACAGATGGTCTTACTCCCTTTGGATAGGCAGCAGACTGTCTGCCACTTACTAGACATCAGTGAAGAGTTTGTGGAATGAATACCACAGTATAAAAAGTATATGAAAAGGACAAGAATATACATTTTTTCCTGTCAGTAGGGAGTAGTAACAGCCATGATAATGATAATGATGAAGATAATATTAAATGGTCAGCAGGGAACTAACATTATCGACTGTTATGTGTGAATGAGACACTGCACCGGCTAACATTTCATCACGCACAATAGAGCATGGGATCCTTGCAAAACTCCTGGGAGGCAGTGAATCCTTGTAATGCACATGGGACTTTGGAAGCATAAAGAGTTTAGTTCATATGACCAACGTCCCTGGCTGGAAAGCAATAGAGCCAAACTTCTAATCCACGGCAGACTGACTCAATGTCCATACTCTTCACTACTCAACCCTCAGGTCTGCAAAACCTCTGAGCATTTAGACCATCAGCTCACTCTGATACAGAGGACTTGCATGGCCATTCTTCAGGCTGAGGAAGCAGGTTGATGAGACGAAGCTGAGAAGCCAATGCTTGTTTGCTCAGAAGAAGCTCAAAGAAAAAGTAGGTAACCACAAATACTGGGTAAACACATGATAGCCTAGCACTGTGGCCAGCACTGAGCCTGTGCTCAAAAAGTACCCACTGAATAAAGAGAGGAACAAATGAATTAATGAATTAATGAACAAATAAACAAGCAAGGTAACCAGGCACATGCTGATCCTTCAGTTCCCATATCTGCTTCTCAACCTATGGTGACAACCTCTTTTCCCTACATGTACTGCACTGTCTCTCTGATCTCAGTTTTTGGTCTTTAGTAGGGCAGCTGGTACCTGAAAACACATATTTGAAAGGTTTGAAAGTCCCTTGGGGCTAGGGCTGGTCTCAAGATGTGGATCTGGGAATGCTGTACCATTCACAGTATGCACATCTAAAACCAAACTCACCACCAAGCCCTGAACCACTTTACCTTGTATTTAGAGAGCCTTCCCCTAAAAGTTTGCTCTGAGAAATACATTTCTTAAAAATTTTTATTAAAAAAAATTTTTTTAATGTTTATTTATTTTTGAGACAGAGAGAGAGACAGCATGAGCAGGGGAGGGTCAGAGAGAGAGGGAGACACAGAATCTGAAGCAGGCTCCAGGCTCTGAGCTGTCAGCCCAGAGCCTGACGCAGGGCTTGAACTCATGAACAGTGAGATCATGACCTAAGCCGAAATCAGACGCTCAACCAACTAAGCCACCAAGGCACCCCTATTTATTTTTGAAAGAAGAGCAAGCGAGAGAGAGAGAGAGAGAGAGAGAGCGAGTGCAAAAGCAGGGGATGGGCAGAGAGAGAGGAAGAGAGAGAATCCCAAGCTAATAGCACAGAGCCTGACAGGAGGCTGTATCCCACAAATTGAGAAATCATGACCTGAGCTGAAATCAAGATCTGGACGGTTAATCAACTGAGCCACCCAGGTGCCTTGAGACATCCATTTAAAAAAAAAAAATTGTTTTTAGGTTTATTTATTTATTTTGAAAGAGAGAAAGAGAGAGCAAGCACGAGCAGAGGAAGGGAGACAGAGAAGAGAGAGAAAAATCCCAAGCAGGCTCCACACTGTCAGCACAGAGCCTGACATGGGGCTCAATACCACAAACTGTGCAATCATAATAACCTGGGCCAAAATGAAGAGTCAGATGTTTAACTGCCTGGGCCACCCAGGTGTCCCCAGAAATCCATTTTTAATACCACTTTCCTATGAGACCTTTCCTGATCTCTAGAACCAAATATAATTTCTTCACCCTTTGATCGAACTGTAACTCTCAGATACTTACTGCATTTAACTTACTCTATTTACTGTCATAAGCATTTTTATAGGAGACCTCCAAATCCTTTCCTTACCAGACTGTGACTTTCTGGAAGGCAGAAAGGGAGCTACTCAGACTGATAGCAGAGATCATATACTGACTACCAGCCTCCTGAAGGAGGGCACATTTTTAGTGAAGTATGAGGTGCACCGTTTAAAGTTTAGTAAGTATGAAGGTTCACTGTTTCACAGACAGAGAAACTAAAAACAAATTGCATGACTCAAGTTCAAAAGGGTTAGGTGACTACATGAGATTCTACGGAGTGGCAGAATTCAAACCCAGGCCTATGAGATCCAGAAGTTCACGTTCTGAACCATGAAACCCCAGCTTGCCACGTGGGTCATCCCATCCCCTATGCCTTGAGTACAGAAACATTTTAGAGAACATGAGCACACAGAGGCTAAGCATATAGTAATGCATGGCAGTGGCCACGTGGGCGAGTCCTAGGGGGTTAAAAGAAATGCATGAATCTGTAGTCATCAGAGCCTGGCCCCTGTCTTGCCCACCCCCCCCCCCCCCCCCCGCCATCTGCCACCAGACACTCAGACAGGTCGAGCTCCCACTTCACCTCCTTTACTCACACGTTATAGTTGCAACCAACCTCTAGCAGCAACCCACATGCAGCTGAACCCGGGAACACTTCCCCTGAGCCTGGTGGCCAAGAGAAGTGAAAGGCGGTGGCCAAAGCTGCCGCTGGGCTCACCCGCAAGGTTGTGATGGTGGCAGGATCCCGGAGCCGGCCCTCCTCATCTTTCAGGTTGTAACCTTCTGGCCTCTTATCACGCTCGCTGACTTTCCACAGCTTCACAGTTTTATCTGTGGAGGGCAACCAGAGCAAATCAAAATTACAGTGAAATGAGCTTGAAAAGGAGTCTTCTATGTGGATGGTGGTGGGCGGGGGTTGGGGAGCAGGGAGAGGTGGAGGTAAGGATGGAAGGAAATGCTACAGAAGCTGGTTCACATCAAGGGTTCCGACAATAAATCTCACGTCATCGGAAGGCAGAGCTCATGTTTCAAATCAAAAGTATACACTGTGCTGAGACCAATGGTTTTCCTGACGATGGCCTATGAAATTTAGAGCTTACACGTTATTTTGGTTCATTCAGTAAAAATATTTATTGAACACTGAATCAGAGCAGCTACATATACAGAATTAGCTATGTAACTATGTTATCAGCATTTGCTATGGAAAATGTATTTAATATTCACAATAACGCTGAGAGGTAGATATTCCCATTTCAGTCCTATCCCACCAAGCACTTCCTTACCATGACCTGAAAGGCCCTCCGTGAGCCACACCTGGAGTTCCTCATCCTTTCTGGTCTTACCCTGTGAGCCCCAGTCACCCTGCGCTCCAGCCATATGGCTTCTTTATAGCTCCCTGTTCACATTATCCCCACTCCAGCCTTAGGCTTCCCACGAGCTGTGCCTTTAGCCAGGAAGCCTTCTACCTCCTCATCACGTGACTTGTCCCTTCACTTGGTTCTATTTGTGTCCCACGCTCAGAGGGGCCTTTCTGAATCAACCTGCATCAAAATGTCCCCACCATTCTCATGCTGCTCCCCCTGCTTTATGTTTCCTCCTAGAACGTTTCACTATCTGACAACATATTTGTTATGCCTCCCTCACTAGAACATAAAGTCCCTGGAGGCAGGGATTCTGTCTTGTTCATCACTACACATCCAGCACCTGTAACAGTGCCTGGGACACAGAAGATGTTCAACAAATATTAGTTGGGTGAAAGAATGAACCCCATATCTACACAGTGCATCTTGCTAGCAATACTCAGAGATAGAAAATGGTAGGATCATTCATCAAAATGCTCCTCTCCCATTGCAGTCTCCAGGCTTGGAGTCCCAGCTGGAAATGACCTTTTGCAACTGTGTTCTGTTCCAGCACTTTACACTACTTGCTGATCCCAGTGATTCTCCACTGCAATAAAACAGGGCAAGATCTCCAATGTCTACAGGGGTGAGGCAGGCCAGGGGAATGAGTGAGAGGGACTGAGGGCGTGGAAGGCAGGAGATGGTGACCTCCATCTGCAGCCTTTTGATTTGTTTCCTAAGAAGATGTGTTTGGGCCAAACAGAACGTATGTGTGGGTCACGTGCCCTTTGCAGGCTTTCCTGAACAGGTCCTGCATTCATTATTTGTGCTTGCTCTAGCTTTTCTTGTGCAGGGCAGGGACTCAAAAGCCTTCTCTGTATCTTCCTGTGCCTGCCCAGGGTTGGCTTTGGAACCAGACAAGCTTGGGCCTCACCGCAACTCCAGCCAGCCGCGTGGCCAAGGACCAGGATTCCTGTGTAGTAGGTGCCCAGTATCTCTTCAGTGAGAAACAAATGGGCGCAATAGTTTTTTCAGGAAAAAGAGTACAGAATGCCTAATTAAATCTGAACTTCAGATGAAGAGCAAACGACTTTTTAGGATAAGTATGTCTCAAATATTTCAACCTTACAAATAAAGACACTTAACTTCTCTATGCCTCAGTTTCTTAAATTGTGATTTGGAGAAACAGTGTCTTCCTCATGGGGCTCTTAGAAGGACTGAATGAAACCCAGTGTTTAACGTAGGGTTGGGGTGTCTAATAATGGTTGACAAATAGCAGCTGTTACTCGAATTCGCAAAGTGGCCAACTGTTCTTTGATGACAACCTGTTGCTCTGACAGCATTAGCTTCATCCCGTGATGATGTCAGCACACCCTGTTTCTTCCATAATACTGTTGGAAGAAGAGCCACACCTCACCCAGCCTGTCCCAGGGTTCCCTTTCTCCTTTGCCCCCCTCATCTTACCTCCCCATGTCTCCCCACCAAATGCCTCGTCCTCAGAGGTTTGACATGCATCCCATCCTGAGGTAGGCTTTCAGCAACAATTTGGCTACTTTAACAGGTAAGTGCCCCTGTCTCTTGTTCTCTGGGGAGGACTCAGGCTGGTCACGTCTACTGGCACACGTGGCATGGCGGCCAAGTGTAAGATTGGTGTGCTCTGAACTGTGTGCCCCCCTCTGGCTTGTACTGGGACGGAAGGCACGGAAGCCTTTCCTAGATACTGAGTTGAATTCAGATCGTCCTATCTGTATGCCAACGTTCCTCTGGGCCTCCCTTCTCTGGATATCCTGCTATAATACTGCACTGCATGTTAGGGTCAGAAACTGAAACAGAGGCTGTATTTATACAGTCACTTGGTTAGTGACTGGTCAGCTGTGACTCAGAACAACACAGACCAGTGACTTTTAACACCAAATACTTTCTACTGCTTGGCTTCGGAATATATCCCGTCCCGTTTGCAAGGCAATTCTTCTATTTTTCTTATTACGAATGACACATTGCTACACGGAGAAATCATAGGTAAAACACAAAAAGCAAGAATCAACTATACCTCCTCCAGTCAGGGACAATATCTGTTTTGCAAAGATATTTGCAGTATTTTCTTCTATGCATTTTTGGGGGATGGGTACGAACCTATTGTAAGACTGCATGTACTGGTTTTGTATTCTCTCATTTTATCCTTCTTTCATTTTACATGTGGTAAATATAATTGTAAAAAATGAAAATAAGCTGGAAAGTAAAAAAATAAAATAAAATCTCCCTCAATTCCACTAGACAAAGATAACTATTAGGGAAATTTTGTGCACATCCTTTTATTACATTTGATGTGTAATTATACAACCTTTTCATATATGTAACATGCTATGCATAGTTTATAATATGCCTTTTCCTAACCATATCTACCCATATTAACATATATTCCTATAAAAATATAATTTATAATAGTCAGAATTTGTTAACATTTAAAGTTCTACTATTGGGAGATTTATCAGTAAATTAGAAAAATGATACAAGGAAATGCCATGCAGTCGTTGAAAATGCAGTGGTATTTTAGAAGAACATTTAACAACTAGGAAGATATTTCTGTGGTTAAGTGTTATATTATTAAGGAAAAAAATCTTGTTTCAGAACAGCTTATAGAATAATCACATTTTCATTAAGAAGCAAAAAGATTTATCCATTTATCCACATCTCTGCTTTTTATCATTAAAATACATTAATAGCAGTTCTCTCTTGGTGTAAACACTTTAGTATCTTCATTTTGCTTCTCAGTATTTTCTAAAAAAATTTTCTTTTTTTACAATGAGCACATACTTCTTTCATAGCATGCAAAAACAAATCAATTATACCTTTCCCTCTCATCATAAGTATTAAAACAGAAGTAGAAAGCTAGATAAAGCAAGGTGTTTTCACCAGGCAAATATTTTCAAAGTCTAGATTGAAAATTGAGCGTTGGTTTTACTTTTCATTAAAAATGGTAAAGTTGACAAAATATGCTTGTAGAATGTAAAACTGTACCCAACTATAATGAGATAAGTACAATTTTTTTAAAAAGATAATTGATGCTGAATTCAATCCAATTCCCTATGGCTGGGTTGCCTGGAGTCATTCTCGACTTTATTATCACACAATTTTTCTTGACTCAGTATCTTGAAGCTTTGTGGATAAAAAAGTCGAAGGAACATGTGGCTGTTACTGTGAGTAATGACTTTTCTTTTTTCTGGCTGGCTCTCTGAGTAGTTTATCATTACTTGTGGCAGCTTTTAAACACAATCTTATCATCTATCTTCATTTTCTCTTTTGTACAGTAATTCCAATTGTCTTTCATTAATTTTTGCATGTTAACCTATTTGGCTTGAGGGGAATTCTCAACCTCAATATTAGTATAAAAAAGAAAATTGTGAAAGAACATGGGAATTTTTCTTCTAAGAATCATTTTGAGATGCTGTTGGCATATGAAATAGCATCCCAAATGGGAAGATAATATCCTTGTTAATCAAAAAACTATTTAAAAACTCAATTAACAGAACATTATGCTATATAATTAATCTTCATTGCATATCAACGATTTCCTTCCCATCCCCCCCACAAAGCAGTTAATAAGTCTTTGAATTTTATAGTAATAATCAATAGGGTCAGTTTCATAATATCAAGTAAGCTAGCCATATAAGATAATCAGACACTTTTCCTCTGCCTGAAATAATTAAGTCAAAATCATCAGAAGTCTCTTTTATTCTCAAGTGTTGGGTATGCAGAGCCTTTGAGTAAAATTTCAACAGCAAAACAAAACAAGGAGGAGAAGGAGGAGGAGGAGGAGGAGGAGAAAGAAGAAGAGGAAGAGGAAAAAGTATTCATGTGGTCTGACTTTCAAGAAATCAGGGTTGAAAAAAGTAAACCCAACAATACATACAGTTCTGAGAAAAAATTAAATGACTTAGAATCTGAGATAAGCTATCCTTGAATAAGCCTACACTGGCTGTTTCAGAAGTGCCATGTTTTAAATTTCTACACTGGGTTTATAACCAAAGGATTTTTGGTTCACAGGTGTTAAAAGGATACAAGGAACAAATTTACAAGACACTCAAAATGCACAATCCAAAATTAATCATGATAAAGCTTTCTGTGTGTTTCCTGTCAGCCTTTAAAAATGTTAATATATGTTTGATCATATTACATACCTATGAGCATTACCCTGTAAGTGTTGGGGATAGACAAAAAGCAAACCCCTTGCTTCCTGATTTACATTTACACGTATAGTCCTTGTAGACAGACTCACACATGAGATGAAATGAATCACTTCCCAGCTTATTTGCTTGGTAGGGGGTTTTCAATTTTTATACACTAATCCTCTTAATTTTTATGCTATTCAATTAGTTCCCTTTACCATATGATTTTATTCTGAATTGTTCTGAGCGTGGATGGATTCTTTCAGAAGGGTATTATGAGCCTTTAGGGCAGGTTATTTCACTGTATAAAGGTTTACCAAATTCACATGAAATTTGTCTCTCTATTCAACCCCCATATCCTTTCTCTCTGACCTACTGATATCAACTCCCCCTAAAATAATAAATGATATAAGAAGAGAATGGGGGAAGAAAGAGAAAGAAACCACTTCTTGGTCTATACTTTGGAAGGGTCCACCCCTCTTCTTCTTGACCAAGAATTTGATGGTGTAAGAAGACACAAACATCTCCTTTATAAACCCCACATATATTCAGGGATTAATAATTTCTAATCAGTATGCCAAACGCATAGGGATGGCATGTTGAGTTTTCTGAAATGTGTTCCCAGAAAAACACTTAGTGAATCTTAAGAAAGGAAGTCAGATTCTAAACACACCTAAAAGTAATCTGTACTAACCAAAAACTGGAGATCATGGGTCTCACCTAATTCGGTTATAAATTTGTTATTTTTAAAAAGAATACCTGCTATGTACTGAGGGTTTACTCTATGCCAGGCACTCTGGTAGGCACCTTGCAAATATTGTTTCTAAGTTGTTCAAATAGCTTACAAGGTAAAAAGAAAAACTGAGCCCAGGAAAGATTGAAATATGTGGTTTGCTGACAGCATCTCTCCAAATACCAAACAAGCAAAGTCACCTCCACGTACCATTAGTAGACAGAAGGAAGTAGGCTGCGTTCTGCTGAGGGAGCCATCTTATTTTATTGATTTTTTCTTCTATTTCTAAACTCTTCAGGTAATCGAACTCGGGTTCATGGCTCTGGAATGTGCTGTAAACATTGTATTCACCCCTACGATGAACCTGATTTTTACTCTGTAGGAAGGGAAAAAGAACAGACACACACACACAACACACACAAAAGATGAAATCACATAAGCCAACTGCAAATTTGCCAATTGCTTCTTTTTCTGGGCAGAGACATGGGGAGGGATGGGCCAGTCACGTCACTGTAGAATGAGGGCAGACCCACGGCAACAAGTTTACCTTAGCTGAGTGACCTCCACAGCATTTGATCATGTACCCCTATTGGTGAATATTGGCACCTCCTATATACATACATTTATAAATTATATACATGAACTTCAGTACTAATATATGGTATACATAACATATACATAAAAATTGATGTTACAATAGGACACAATTCAAAAATACATATAAATAGATATTCTAATATTTTCTTTCTACATCTCAATGGATGTCTTGGACACGCTCAGGACTGATCTATCCCACACTGATGTCCACAGTGACATACATCAGTCCCTCACAAAGACTATAAAACCATGGCATCTGCACGTGTTGCTGGCCATTTAAAATCTCACCAGAACCTCAAAGAGTCTCTGAGAAGTAGGGAGGGTGGGGAAATTGACAGGAGAAGTTCAGAGGTAGTAAAATGACCTCTCCGGGTCACACAGCTTATACACAGCAGATCTGGGCATCAGATCTCCCCCACCCCTTTTTTCCCCCCTCGTGTAACTGACAAAACAGACTTGAGTGCAGAGATGCCACATGAGCCCCTAGGAAATTTATCAGGCTCTATTTCCAGCTTTCACCCCTCCCGATTATGCACAGTGCAAACAGGAGGAACTAGGTAAAGAATGCGGTAACGAAAATTAGAGAAGAGAATCTGCAGAAGGGGTTGGGGCAGAAGAAGTGTGGAGAGGAGGAAAAAGAGGGTATTAAAGAAAGAGAAGAAGGGGAAAAAGAAAAGACAGGTTTTACTTCAGGGGTTTTAGGACCTTATTACCAGGAGCTTCCAGATTCAGGCTTTGGAAAACCACGCTCGCAAATTCAAATTCAGGCCTTATTGAACATGTGTTGTAAGAGTCTGACTCTGAGGATTAAGACTCCATTAAAAAAATTATATTTCTGGATGGATATTGACCATTCAAACCAAAATCTCCACTTACTCCATCTGATGGGTGATGGTGCTAAAGCCGTGTTCGATGTATTTGCGGGGCACTGAGGTTCTTACGAGCAAATTTGCCAGGAGCGTGACTTGTGAGAAGTCATGCACAGAGGTCGGGGCCGGGGTGGGGGGGGTGCAGTGGGCCTGTTGTCACCTGGCTTTGTTTCTCAGGCTTAGCGTTCATCCCAACCCAAAGCCTCGCCACAAAGCCACTGAACGGTATGTTTCTCTCCTCGACATTTATTTTTTTATTGAACAAAACCACTCTCCTTTGGAAAATGTGTCCCCCTTCATTCTACCAATGAATCATGCTTCCTAAATGTTTCAGTCCATTAAAATAGGTGAAACCTATAAATAGCTAACGGAAATCGTGGTGCGGAATATTCTTGGCAACACTCTGCCTTGGGTAATTTATGCTAAATGGCTGCTCCGATTCTTCTTTATCATCACTATGAACCTAATTGGATTTTTTTTTTTTAAACTGAAGGTCTTAAAAATCAGTTTTAAAAGGACTTTAAATGCTGATATCCTGCTTACTACAGAGACAGCCAGTCCACCTTAACAGTAAATTTATAAGAGTGTTGATTTGCTACCATCCAAATCAGACTGTCAAGTGTGTGTATCATGTGCCAGACCAATTAGCACTAGGCAGTTCTGGAAAAGCAGGAAAAATTCCAGGTCACGAAGAGCTATTAGTTTCCACTTGCCAACCACATTTTCGTTGTTTCCAGGGCCAATGGAATAGGCTGGGTGCCTGATTTAATGCTGAACACTTGAATTTATACAGAACCCCGAGGGATTATGATGCCCTTATAGAAATTAATTGCAAATAATGTGCAATTACCAAATATATCACCTCTAAATGAGGCTTTCCTTTTTTTTGGGGGGGGGGAGGTGTAACATAAATGGCTTTGAGGCACAGAGCAGGCTTTAAATTGCTAGGGAAGTCTCTTGTGGAACCTTCCTCCCGCACTGGGCCTCCCCCCTACTCTGTGCTGGTGATTCTCTGAGGCGGGAACAGATGGGAGAGGTCCTAGAACAGGCACCGGCCTGCTGGAAGCTCCAGGACCATGCCAGGGAGACCCAGGAAATCAGATTGGGACATAATTTCATTCTGGCAAAACAGAAGCGGACACCAAAAAACTCAATTATATGAAAAAGAGAAACAATTCCTACTGGAGTTCAAGTCTCAGGAGGAAATGGGATTTTTGAGATTCAATGCACTCTAAGTTCGAGCTCCTGCTCAGAATGCATGCAACACTGAGCTCCAGGGACCTCTGCATCACCTATAGAAAAACATATGCCACGTGCATTGCTCAGATGTCATTTTGTGGGATTTCACTCCCTTTGGTAGGGTAAGCTATCACTGTCTTCTCTACTGACCCATGGTGTCCTTTTTACATCTACTGGCAAAGAGCTGGATTTTTTTTCCCCTCCTACATATTGGGCAGGAGCACCTGAAATTAGGAGAATTAATTTCAATGGCTGGGGGATAAATTCCACTCAAAAAGGAGTTCTCTGTTCAACAAGCACCCATGGAATTTTGCAGGTCAGATGGGAAGTGAGGTCGTTTTGAATGTGCAACACCCAGGTTTGGAAACATTAGGCCATGCCCAGGAAAGGCTCTATTATCAGGTGCTTTTATGAGCCTGAATGTGGAACTGTTGATGTTAATGACTTTTTGGCAGTTTTTAGTTTGCTAGCAAAGCACCAAGGTTAAGGGCGACACATGAGGATTAAGGAACAGTAGGAGGCCTCCTTTAAAAAGAGAAGAAAATGGGCATTTTGCATTCACTGCCACTTACCTCCTGCTCTCGTTGAAATATTACAACCCGACCCCCCTTGTCCCCTGTCGCTAGTAATTCTCCCGTGTGGTTGAATTCTACCGTAGAGATAATGTCAGCTGAAAAGGAGAAGACAAAGGCAATTAAAGTAACTGCACACTTACTTTGAAACGATAGATAATAGATACACTTTTCTGTGCATTTAAGGGCTCAGGGCTTTGTCTCTGCAGTGGAATTTACAAGGATTTTACGTTCTGTATTTTAAGTGCCACTAGAAGTGGCATTTGAGAAAGTAAATTTTCTAGGAGACCACTGCAGTGTGGTCTCTTGGAACGTCTGGAGAGAACAAAAGGGAAAAGCACAAACAGACCTTTTTGTTTGGGGCAAGAGAAAATGCATTTCCTTAATAATGGCTCCTGGAAATGACATTTTTTTTTTTGGACAATTTCTACCAACCATAGACTGTTAACCCACCCAGGGCCCTTTTGCATTCCCCTCTCTTCTACAAGGAAGAACCTCCCCAAACAGGTTTCAGTTGTGGCTGAAGACTGTGATGAAGCCGGCCTTGGGGCACTTCACTGAAGCTCAGACATGGAAAATGAAGGGAGGGAGCCTGAAGACATCACTGGGCCACCAGCAGTCAGGAATTCAGAAAGGACCCCACGTATTC
The DNA here is from genome assembly GCF_028018385.1 of Neofelis nebulosa. Taxonomy (NCBI): domain Eukaryota; kingdom Metazoa; phylum Chordata; class Mammalia; order Carnivora; family Felidae; genus Neofelis; species Neofelis nebulosa. The sequence continues at coordinate 118,114,349 of NC_080782.1, read as the reverse complement.
TCCCTTGACCCATGCTCCCTCCTTCCTGGTGAACCCAACACACTCTTCTGGAAGAGCACAGCCTTATTCAACCCCAACAGCAAGGTGCTGAGAAAGAGGGTCAGGAGGTCAGAGGACAGAGGGCAATTTGTACTCTGTATTTCAAAACGAAGAAAACACACAAACGCCGAGAACTCAGATCACAGATAATTGCTGAAGGAATGCCAGCCTGCCGGGTCTTTCTTCAATCCTGGTTACCCCCGAGAAACGTGGACAGGTAAATTACCTATGATTGGATTTATTAGGGCTATTTTTAGAAAAATGTCAGAGGTTAATTCCTCTGCAATTATTCCCCTGCAGGGCTCCAACAATTGCTACCGAGAGTGCAAATGAGTTAAAAAAAAAAAAAAAGAGGCAGGGGAATTATGACGATGGCCTTTGACAGAGGAACATTCTGAAGATTATGTCCATGTGAGGAAAGCAAAGGAGAAACAGTGAGGTGGAAAACTAAGGCAATTACCCCTGAATAATTCAAGTCTCAAATCTCAATTTAATATCATCATTTCAGGATTTTCTTTGTATGCCTGATTTATTCAGGTAAGTAGTGTAAAATTCTCCACTTTGCATGTAACTGTCCCTTTCCATATATGAACATGCATCTAATGGCCATTCTTGGTGCGGAAGTAAAAAGGATAAGCCCAAGTCACCGTCACTTTAAAGCAGGGGACCTTTAAAAGAACAAATCATGACTTCCTGTTTTGGGCTCATAGATGACTAACTCCAGGGTAGCAAATTCAAAGCCCTACAGAGCCAAGAGGTATCATGAAGTGAACTACAGTAGGTGAAGTAGAAAGCTTGGGTTCCCTCTTAAGGGTAAGTGGCTATGCAGCTTAAGCCAATAGTAGACATGAACAGCAACATGTGTTGCTAGATATTTTGATGTTTTTATAAGAAGCTATAAATCCAGATTTTATGCACAAATCTCTTAAATTACATATATTGTCAGCTATTTTTTTCAAAGCCATGACATTAAAAAAATCATCTTGTCTGTGGGCTATGTTTTTTGAGTCACCAGTTTATGACCTTTGATCTAGACAGTCTTCAGAAAAGGCCACCCCACTCCTTATTGATGATGTCAACTAGAAATCTGGTCCATTCACTCAGGAAGACTCCTCCAAGTGAATACTACCCTTAAGGAAACACAAAATAATCTGTGTGGTTACTCAGATCCTGATGTAACTTTAGCAGTCCAGGTCTGTAGCCAGTGCCCATTGAGAAGAAAGCCCAGTGAGGCTGGGAAGCCAGCACCTTAAGTGAATTATTGGACCACTTTCCTTTGTCAGAGTTTATGAATCTTAGCAAAGCACTATCACATAAAGAGGAGACAAGAAGGCTGCTTGGTGTTGGCAGTTGGCACAGAATGCCTGGGGAGAATCAATCGAGCACTAGGATGCACTTCTAACACTAGTTACTGCTTCTGGCTTTTCAGTGAGTGGTCAGCAACGTGGTCATTCACGAAGTTTCCTGACTTGGGCAGAATCTAAAGTAGACGTGGCTGTTTCTTCTCACTTGAGACTTACATCAAGTACCTTAGTATGAGGCAAAGCTCTTAAAGTGTTTTAGACGTAAACACCTCTCAGAAGGAAAGAGTGGTGGGGAGGCCAAGCCTATAGGTTACCAGAGTCACACTTGTGCCTTTTGGGGCCAAAAAGTGGCTTAACTGCAGTCTACACTCTTCCTCTCAGCACCAATGTTGACAGAGACTCCAGAGTTCTAGATGGTACCCTGAGAACTTGTAAGTTCTCATCTTGTAAGTTGGCCCTTCCCTTTTAGTGAAGTTGGGTATCAGAAGGAAGAGTTAAGTGCCTTTTCTAACGTCAGCCTCTGGCTCACATTCCAAGAAAACGTTACTCCACAGGAAACAAAATTCACCCTCCCAGGGATGACGTACACATTTATCTTCTTACCCAGACTCCCTGAGAAAAAGGGAGTGAAAAATTCATTCTCCCTTTAGGAGGTACACAGGTCAAAACAAGGTAGACTCAAGCTCACATCTGAGCCACATGATCCAAGCCAGTGTTACTAGAACTCTGTATTATGTGGGATCCAGGCACAGCCCCAACTAATAAACATGTCCCATTTGTTTTCCAAATGTTATAATTATTTGTGCTGTGCCTCCCTTGAGAACCTCACAAGACAAAGGGTGATTGACATGGCAGGATTCTGAAATTCTTCAATCCTCTTGCCAAATCCTTAGCTTTATATTTTAATCCTGCCAGGTAGTTGGTCTGTATATTAGATTGTTTATATCTAGCTATTGTCTACCTCCCTTCAGAGCATAGGCTACTGCAGCTCAGGTTAATACCTGTTTTGAACTTTCATGTTTCCTGGCTCATTCTTATCGCTAAGCCAGTAGGTGTAACCAGAATACTTTACCGCCCCATCCATCTTTGCATATCTTCATCTATGACTGTTTAATATTTGATGCAAACCTCATGAATCACCCCACATTCCAATTTCAAGATACTGAAACTTCTGATACAAATACTCTTGTTTGCAACAGGCTTGTGGTAGAGGAGAAATTTCTTGATAAATTAGAAAACCCACGCTGCTGAAGACAAAATAACTCTTCCTGAGCATGACAATAAACTAGCAAACTTGGGACAAAAACTTCATCTGAATTCATGGTCAAAAGAAATCAATTCATCAATTCAACATGGCTTTCATCTTTTAAACAGTATGTGTATACAACAACTCATTTTATCAAATGCCGAGCTGAATCACACCATTCTAATAAAGCTATAAACTTGACCATTTCCCCTCTATCCTATAGAGATGTGGATAAAGTGCATGTTTTTTGACTAAAAACAAAAAAAACAGAGGCCAAAAACAGTTATGGAGGTCAAATGTAGTTAACATGATTTTTTTAAAGGAAACCCTGGGAGGTATGACGTTTGCCCTGTTCCACATTTATTTGTGCTGATTTAATTTCCACAAGATGGTGGCCTCGTAACCCCATTTCTAGTGCAAGAGGCACTGCTAAGACGGAGTTTTTCTTTTTTAAAATCAATCTCTGCTTCTTACAAAGGTTCCAGACAAGTAAATTCATACATACAGTCTCCATTTACCTGAATAATAGAAATTGACTTGGCCATTTTATGCCTGTGATTAGGCTGAAGAAATAGAGGGAACCCCTAGTGCCTACCCTAGTCTCTCACAGTACCATGCTGGGCTGGCGTCTACACAATGCCTGGGCTGGGCACAGTGATTAGGCGATGCCCAATTCACAGAGCAGGGTGACTGTAGATAAAATGATGGCTCAGTTTAGACCTGGAGAGGACCTAAACCCAAATCCTCTAGTGGGACAAGGTCTACCGACCAGGTCACTAGCACTGGCCTCTCTGCATCAATCATAGGGATTCAAATGAGAGAGTAATTTAATTTAGCCTTCAGAGCCCATTAAATGTTTTATCTTTCATCTAAGCAACATTTGGGAGATAATACTATAAAGTCATTTACTCTACTTATATCAGCTGGCTAGTTCTGCCCACTCAAGAGTTGGCTATCTTCCTGATGATAAGCTCGGCTCTAGGCAGAGTTGTCTGCTTCTTCAGTGAGGATGAGGACACCTTCAGCTAGGTGGAAAACAGATGTTGCAGTGGAGGACAGCGGTGAAATATAGTTGGTTGTGGGAAAGTTTGTGCTGAGAGGATCTGGGAGGTCACTTCCAGGCTGAAGTGCTGTGATTAATTGCCAATGGGTCCTGCATTGCATGGTGGGGGACCAGGGGACAGCACACGTACCCTTTGTCATCACTACATAGGGGCTTGTAGCTAGATTGGCAGTGACTGTGTGGCTCATTAAATAAATAGGGGAGTCTCAGGCTCCCAGTGGGAATTAAAATTACTCCTTCTGTCTATGTAAAACTGTGGCCTCCTTCGTGAGTTTTGGTTCATAGCCCAAAGTCAGCCTCCATTATCTCAGATAAGGTTTTCTCTAGTAAAATTTGATAAATGAAATAGTGTGTTGGAGTATACTTTCTATCAAAATGGGGGGATAAAATGAAGTCTGGTTATGGCCAAACAAAATATGCTCAAATACTGCTACTGGGATTGTGTCAAAATGGCCTGCTTCTTGAAAAAGTTTAGTATATTGTAAAATTAAAAAAAAAAAACAAAACCCAACCAGGCAATAACACAGTACATGTACGATGACTGTAATCTTTAAAAAGTATTTTCATTTTAAAATATATCTTTTTTAACTGGTAAAGCAATATACACTTGTTAAAACTTCCATTAATACCAAGATGATACTTAAAATATAAAATGAAATTTCCCTTACAATCTGACTCCCTGGAAAACAATTGTTAACTCTTATAAATACACACACACTAACAGTCACAGGCCAAAGTCTGTCAGGGAGAGTCCAAAATGATGTTTTAGTGTAGGATATGAGTGATTTAATTTATTTTCTTATAGTTTTTTTTTAATTTTTCAGGATCCTTTTTTTTCATGACCATAAATACTCGAACAATTTTTGACAGGTACACAATTTTAAATGGCTTTCAAACTAAATACAAGATTTTAGCGTTTATCTCAGAGATTCTGTAGACTTTTAAAAATATTTCTTTTTAAATTCACATATATTAAAATTCACTTTTTGTGCCTTACAGTTTTATGGGTTTGGATCAAGGCATATAGATGTGTATCCACTACCAACAGCATGATATAGAATAGTGTCAGCCCGCCCCACAAGTTCCTTCATACTGCCCCTGTGAACAATTTTTGTAAAAAAGAATAAAATTATGGGAATAAAGTAAGCTGACAGGTATTTAAGACCTTCCAAATGTTAAAAATGCTATGCAAATATAGAGGCTTAATAACTACTGGTCTCAATAGGTATGGCTCAATTGGGAGGCAACGATCAGTTCTCACTAGTGAGAGTCAAAGATTTTATTTTTTTAATCTTACAGTTTAGATAACATCACTATTTACTGTTTTTGGAGTGGAGGGAAACTAAATTCATCAATATGCCTTTGTTAGCCTGTATCACAAACTAGCTTTAGGCATGAGGTTTTCTGCCCTTGGACTCAAAGTTTCCTTTGCAATGAAGTAGGACTATGTTTGGGTTTTTAGTTTGGTAGTAGCCTTCGCTTCTTAACTTGGTACTACTTATATTCTTGTAGCTCAGTTCTAGAGACAGAAGTAGTAAATATAAAGTTCTGAGTAGTGATAACAAGTGACTCTAATTTTGCTCACCAGTTTTGTTTATTGGCAAGAGCTGCCTAATGAGAAGGATTCTAAGGTCATAGCTGGGCTTGGTGGGAGAGTGTTGAGATTAACTGGCTATGTCTGGCATGGGTATGGGAAGAGCCATTACACATGCCACAAGCTTGCTATCCTGATCTTCTGTGCATGATAGACAGTTCCTGACTGACCCCGAATTGATTCCTTTGTCGCCGACCAGTGTCTGGTATATAGATACTGAATCCTTCTCCTTTCATTTGGATATAATTAGTTCTGTGCACATTGGTTTTTTTTTTTTTTTTTTTTTTTTTTCAACGTTTATTCATTTTTGGGACAGAGAGAGACAGAGCATGAACGGGGGAGGGACAGAGAGAGAGGGAGACACAGAATCGGAAACAGGCTCCAGGCTCTGAGCCATCAGCCCAGAGCCTGACGCGGGGCTCGAACTCACGGACCATGAGATCGTGACCTGGCTGAAGTCGGATGCTTAACCGACTGCGCCACCCAGGCGCCCCTGTGCACATTGGTTTTAACTTCGATCTAGTGCTGGTATTTCTCCTATATGAAAGAAAGCAGGTAGAAGGGTCCAAGAGTCCCAATTCCCAAGATCTTATCACGACTGCTGCTTCCCATGTAAATAGAGACAGAGTGCTGGAAAGTGGGCGTTGTTTAGATGTCAGCCTGCCCATGAAGACCAAGCTCATTAAAGGCAGGTAATACGTTGTGGTTAATACTCTTAGTTACTCTTGGTTAGCTACTCCTACCCAGTGCCTTTCTTCCTTGCCTGCCTCCCGGTGTAGAGGATGTAAAATCCAGAATCTTCCTTCCCAGCCCCCTGGGTTTAGGGGTGGCCATGTGACCGAATATGGCCTGTGAGGCAAGCAGGAAAGTCTGTTGGGGGACAAGGAGGCAGAGATTCTGGGGAAAAGTTTTCCTCCCTGAATCAAAGAAGGGAAACAAGTGAGGAGTAGCCTTCTGGCTATGCTGACATACTCCTTGTATACTACTTCCTTTGTATATGATTTTATGTGGTTATGATATGTGAAGGTGTGGCTGCCATCATGTGACCATGAGGTGACAAGCCAAGAGGCTGAATATGAGACATGGAAGAAAGGGACAATGTCTTTGGTGACATCACTTAACTACAAAAACCTGCCTCAGGAAGAGCCTGTGTCTGAACTTGTTAAACAATAGATACCCAAGTGGTTTAAGCCACTGTTAGAAAGATTTTCTATTATTTATAACTCAACACTTACTAATAGATATGTCTTCCATCTTTGTTTTCCTCACAGCACTATGCACAGGGCCAGATTATTAACACAAATTGAATTGGAAATAAGTGAAAGTGGTTCTTTGTCTTGCAACCTCTATGCACAAACTCTCACATACACATTTTTATTTCACTTTATCACATGACCAATTTTCCTTCATAATTGCTTAGTTCTCAGTAGTGAGGTGGTTTGCTTTTCCCCCCTTCCCCTGTGTGGAAATGGAACATTACTCTTTAACCATTCAAAAGTGAAAGCAGGTTATTGGGATAGAAGCATCCTCCCACCCTCAAATTATCATGGTATCCATCATAAAATTATGACTTCAGAGGGACCGAGCCATGCTCTCCTTAGAAGTCAAGTTCTCCTCTGAAGTCTAGGGAGCCCACCATGCTTACTGAGCTGTGAAAATCCAGATGGTGGGAAGCAGGTGAATAATGAATGCCACGCTGTTTCCATTAAAATGCACACAGCTTCCCCACACTGACCAAATCCCCAGCACTACCCAGGTCTGAGATAACCCAGGACAGGTGGGTTGATGGAGACTTCCTTTCACTCAAAACAAGTTTCTACTACACAGAAGGGGAGAAGAAAGAATGTTCCTATAGTTGGGACAAAACTCGCCCAAAGGACAAAGTGGTTTTAAAAATTCTAAGTCCTCCAAATATAGAAACATCCAGTGGGAAATTGGTAGCAGTCCAGACTTGCCTACAAGCCTGCATGGTTTATAGTGGGATCTGCTGTCAAGGTATCTACCATCTGTCACCCACTCTTGCAGAAAGCAGAGGAGTAATTAGCTGCTCAGGCAATGCAAACTCTGTCAATCATTCAGGGCTATTATCTACACAACATAGGTCATCTAGCATGGACCCGAGAGTCAGAGGGACTCTGGGTCCAAAATGGGAAAGTTCATCCTATCTGGGGGTCTATATAGGAGCTTTTGGGCAGGAATTGTGTTACCCAAACACACATAATGTGGAGTTTGTCTGGCATGTCTTCGGTCAAAAATTTTTCTGTGCCAGAGGCTCTGATGTCAGAAAGATAGGGCACCTGCCTTGTGGGAGCTGAACTTGCCAGGTTTGTGTGTTGGTTTTAATATCATTTATTTAGGGGAGCCTGGTATGACTTCTCCCCAAACCCAAGCAGCCTCCATTTACTATGCAGCTTCACTGCCCCCCATTCTTCCCCTTCCTAACAGTCCTCACCACCTACCATTAGCAATTACAATGGTAATGGAAACATTTTAAATGCCTTTCTTAGTCTCTGAATTGAAAACCCAATAAGGAACTTCTTCATCACTGAACTTTCAGTGCCAAGCTTAGTGTCTTAATATGCAATAGATGCATCTTAATTATTTTCTTGAATCGATCACCAAAGGAGAGCTCAAGAGAAGCAACACCAAAGTGGACCATCACATAGAGAATAACCCAGAACAAAGTGTAAACAAACAAAACATATATGCTGGATGAATGTTAGAAACATATTTTAAGGGGTGTGAGACAAGTGCATGCTCTTATTTTGGAATGAGTATTTTACGGCTTTAGAACCACATAGATTGATCAGTAAAGTACAGATTTTATCCTAAAAGCCTCTGTCATATTGGCAGGGATTGGAATGTCCTATGAATCACAGGAAGAGAGAAGAGCAAATGGGTTGGTGAAGAGAAGGTACCGGGAGAGGGCATGGAGGTAGCAATCACACAACCCAAAGTGGATTTGGAGCAAATAGATCTGAAATGCCAGGAATCTATTTACTGACCACTTACTAAGTGCACATCACTGGACTGGGTTCCAGGTATATGCTACAAACACAACACACCTATCTTTACCTTCAAGAAGCATTCAATCTAGAGGACTGGGAAGCAGTGGTAAATGGGTGAACATAGTAAAACAAAGTTGGAGAAGAGGGTGTTGAAACACCCTATAGTGGAAATGTTTGGGTCAGAGAGTCAGAACCCTAGTTTTGGCCTAGAAGTCAAAAGGAAGTCACTACAGAAACTTAAGGTAACTCACATGTCATCCCTATGCCTGCATTCAAGAAATCTCCTATCATTTCTCTAAAGGACAAATTGAACAATAAATACAATATATCTGTGTGCTAAATTCTACATGGTCCTAAAGAATGAAAGAAGAATAGAGTAGGACAAGATTTGGATTTTCCCCCCTAAACCATGAAATTTCTATGTCAAACACAATAAAGATACTGCTAACAATTTACAAGGTATTACAAAATGATGGTTTTTCAATGGTTTTAGCAAAGAAAATGGAAAATATTAGAAGCAAATGTGCCATTTACAACTCTATGAATCAGTATTTCTCTTTGTTTTCCTCTCTCTCTCCTCTTCCCCTCCCTCCCTCCATTCCTTCCTTTCTCTCTGGCTAGGAGTTGTGGTGTTTTTAAGATTATAAAAATATATTACTCTTGGGCGCCTGGCTGGCTCAGTCAGTGAACATGTCACTCTTGATCTCAGGGTTGTAAGCTGGAGCCCCACGATGGGTGTAGAGATTACTTAAAAACAAAATCTTTAAAACAATATTACTCTCTTTTGGATAATGTCCCTATTTTATTTTTTTTATTTTATTTTTATTTTATTTATTTATTTATTTATTTATTTATTTATTTTTTAATATATGAAATTTACTGTCAAATTGGTTTCCATACAACACCCAGTGCTCATCCCAATTTTAAAACACTGAATATATCACATACAGTAGGTAAACAGTAAAAGATAGCATAAAGAAGTGAGTGCTGATTTCCCTCACCAGCATGACCCAAATTTTAATAAATATTCATCAGGCAAAGGCACTATGGTACATCCTTACTGCTTTTTTATAACCATTGAAAATTGGATATTTAAAAAAATCCATTATATTTGATTTCATGTTCACTTGGCAGTTAGATATCAACTATAAAATGTAGAAAAAGCAGGAAATACTAAATGTTGATAGACTTATTCATGGTTCATTTATTCACTCAAAAAATATTCAAGGACCACATATATTATGTGTCAAACACTACATTATGTATTAAGTGTACATCAATTAATAAAACAGACTAAATATCTGTCTTTAGGGAACTTCTTTTCTACTTGTGGAGAAAAAATAATAGTCAATGAGCATAATAAATCACATCATATGTAATGTACTCTGGGAAACAAACATAGCTGAGAAAGGGAGATTAAGAGTTCATGGAGCACCTGGGTGGCTTAGTGGTTAAATATCTGATTCTTGATTTTGACTCAGGGCATGATCTCACCACCATGGATCGAGCCCCGCGTTGGGCTCCACACTGAGGTGTGGAGCCTGCTTAAGATTCTTTCTCTCTCACTCTGTTCCTGTGTGCTCTTTGTCTCTTTCTCTCTCTCAAAACAAAACAACCCCCCCCCCAAATAAAAAAAACCCCAAAACAAAAACAAAACAAAACACCAAAAAATGAATTCTGGAGGTAGGTGGGAGGCTTAGATTTTAAATAAGGTGATTGTGATAGGCCTTACTGAGCAGATTTGAAAGCGGTGAGGGAGGTCACTCTATGGGTATCTGAAGGAAGAGTGCTCCAGACAGGGAATAGACAGTGAGAAGACCCTAAGAGAGAAGCAGTCCTGTGTCAGCAGATTGAGGTAGCTGGAGCAGTGCAAACCAGGAAAAAATGAGGTGTTCATTATTTACAGACCATAGCAGGCATTTTGGCTTTTACTAAAAGTGAAATGGGCACAACTACGTAAATATTTAATACCACTAAACTGTATACCTAAAGATGGTTAACTGGTAAATTTTGTGTTAGTTTCATTTTACCACAGTTTTTTAAAAAGTGAGGAGGGGTGTCTGGGTGGCTCAGTTGGTTAAGGGTCCAACTTTGACTCAGGTCATAATCTAAGGTTTGTGAGTTGGAGCCCTGCATTGAGCTCTCTCCTGTCAGCACAGCTTCGGATCCTCTGTCTTCCTCTCTCTCTGCCCCTTCCCCACTTATGCTCTCTCTCTCAAAAATAAATAAATATTTTTTAAAAAGTGAGGAAAAAATGAAACGGAAAGCTGCTGGAGGGTACTAGACAGAGGAATGAGATAGTCTGATGTGTTCCAAGTACCAATCTGGCTGTAGAGCTGAGAACAGACTGTGGAGGGCTAAAGCAGGATCATCAGGAAGACTATCGAGATAATCCAGGTGAGAGAGGAGGGTGGCTCAGACCAGGGCCTTGGCAGTCAAGGTGGAGAGCAGTAGTCAGATTCTAGATACATACGGAGTCAACATGACAGGATTTGCAGATGACAGGTTACGGGGTATCAAACATACCTGTATGTACCATACAGGTGTATGTATGGTACATACATACATACATGTATGTATCAAACATACATGACTGGTTATGGGGTATCAAAGAGAGAATTCGAGGATGATTCCAAGGTTTCTGCCCTCAGCACCCTCTGCACCTGGCAGGATGAAGCTGCCATCACTGAGATGGGAAGTTTGTGGGCGATTCAGGCATTTTTGGGGCAGGCCAGACACTCATTTAGTTTCAGGCATGGGAAGTAGGAGGGATTTACAAGTAAAGGTACTGAGTAGATAATTGGAAAGAAGGGTTTAGAGTTCAGGAGGGAGTGTGAATTGGGGATGTAAACTTGGGAGTTATTATCACTTCAGATGATATTTAAAGCTACAGGATTAGATGAGACCTCAGGGAAAGAGTGTATTAAAGGAGAGGAAGACCATGGGCTGAACTTTGGGACACTCCAACATCTAAAAGGTTGGGAGAAGAAGAGGAATCAGGAAAAGAAGAAGGAGCAGAAGAAGGAGAGGCTGGTAAGATAGCAGGAAAATCAAGAAAGCTGAGGGTCCCGAATGCCAGAGAAGAGCAGAAGAGAGAGCCATCAGTCATGCCAAACACTGCTGATAGGCAAGGTCAAAGCCTTCAGGTGGCCTTTGGATTTGAACAATGGAGGTCACTTTTCACCTTAGCAACTGTGGTTTCTGTGGATCAGTGGGGGTGGGTTTGGTGGAACCATGGATTGGACTTCAGAGCGAATGGGAGAAAGTCACTGTGGACACTTCTCTTCAAGGAGTTTTGCTGAGAAGTGTAGCAAAGACATGAGGCAGAAGATGGTATGGGAAGTCAGGCGAACAGAGCATTTTTGTATCAGAGAAACAACAGCATTTGTATTTGCTGATGGAAAGATCAAGCAATGCTTATGGAAAGATGAGCAATGAATAAGGAAAAACGTGGAACAGAATGAACGGATAAGTGAATGCATGAATAAACAACCCAGTAACTGGTCCACCAGTGACAGGTGAAATAAAATCTGTTCAGGTTCAATTCCCACCCACAGCCAAAAGATGGTAGGAAGAAAAATGCTACACAAAATCTATCTTCATATAAGGTTTAACAGGAGTCTCAAAACATTTAGTATGGCCAAGCATTTCTCCCATAAATCAACATGTCAGATGTCCATGCAATCACCATAAATAAATGAAAAACAATCCTCTTGGTTTTCTTTTTGTTTCTTCTTCCCTTCCTGCTCTTCCTCCTGTCTTTTTCCCCTTTTTTCTTCTTTCCTTCCATTTCTCTCTTTTTCTTCTTTCCATCCCTCTCTCCTTCTTCTTCTGAAGCCAGCTGTAGAAAGGACTCATTCCATCTACTACTATGCATCTCTGGGTCCATTACCTCCTGTCTGCCTACCTGATGGAAGGCTGCTCACCTGTATACAGTTTAAAATGTTAAGTCTACTGCAAGATCAGTCCCACATGGGTAACCTGACCTCCTCATGGCCTTTCTTGGGTAACTTTCAGCATGATTCTTAATAGTGCATAGAAAGAAACAAATCTGTCAGAGGAGAGAGAAAAAACCCACATTCTCATCTTGCCCTGTGGAAGATTTATAGACACTTTGCAAATAGCCAGACCCAGGTGATGGTGCCAGGAACTTTCCAAGTGATTTGTAGATCTCCCTGCCAGGAAGTTGGTCTTTAATGGAAAACTCTTCTAGCTGAACATTCCTTTATTACAGCATGACTACAGGGAGAGGATCGCAACTGTCATGCAAAAGACTGGCTGAAATTAACTAGCTATGAGCCTGGCCTCAAGATATTTCAGCCTCAGGAAAACACCCGTATCACAATTTTTCTGTGGAACTATTGAACTAGGCCTACTGCATGCCAGGCATAGTACTAGACTCTTGACCTAAACTCTCCTCCTCAATCTGCATTATCAGGCTCCTTTATTTAACACCTACTTTGCCAGGATCTGTACCTTGTGTTTTATATTGTTTAATGGTCACTCAAACTCCATGATATCAGTCTCTTCCTCCATTTTTCAGATGGGGAGATGGTGGCTCAGAGAACTGTCCATGTTTGGAAGGCTAACAAGGGGATCTGGGATTGGAACCCAGTTCTAGTTCCAGAGCCTATGTTCATGACCTGCCTCTTGTGTTCCACTTCTTTTCCTTTGACCTTTTAATTCTTGTCCCCACTCCCTTTTGTCTGTTGTTTATTTTTTCCTAATCCTTTCTTCATCTTTCCCTCATAGTTACTTTTTAACATGGCAGAGTGGATCTTCTGGGCTCAGCCTTAACTTTTCCATCATTTTTTGTACTCCTTGTCACCGACCTGGCACGTTAGCAAAGTTTAACTCTTAGACTGTCAGCAAATACAGTCTGTGCTGACCAACTGTGAAGCAATTTCATTTTTCTAAGACATTCTTTCCATTACGTGTGCATACTGACATGTATGCCCCTTGAGGCCAAGATCTTACTCACTATTTTAGTCTAGGGACCCAGCCTAGGGACACATACTTAGGAGGTTTGCACAAAATACTTATTCCCTGGCTGAGTGAATCAATGAACACAGGAGTCCTTTAAGGCCAACTCAAGGGCCACTTTCTCCATGACGTCTTTCATGAGCTCCCCTAATTGGAACGCAATCCTTTCTTCCTCACAATGCCGCAACTCTCTGGACTGTTCATATGCTACTTATGTAGCTCTTCCCACTTATGTAGCTATATAACTGAAAATGTACTTGCTCTGTTTTCCTTACTGAAACTATTTCATTAAGGGCAGAGTTCCTATTTTACTCATCTTTGGCTCTACCAATAAACTGCACATAAAACTTCAAGATGCTTAAGTTAGTATTTTCGTATTTGGAATGACTCGTGTTGGATTATTGCACAAATGTTAATAGGTTGCTTGATATACTCTGTGTGTGTGTGTGTGTGTGTGTGTGTGTGTGTGTGTGTGTGTGTGCGCATGCGCATGTGCGTGTGTGTGGGGGGGAGAGATATATCTTTAACTAGATGATGAATTCCCTGAAAACAGACTCATATTTCTTTCTTTAATAGACAGCATCTTTATCAATATCTAAGATCTCAGAGCATAGGTGATATAAATAGTCCACACTTGGAGATTTCATATTCTTATGGGGACAACTGATTGTTGGCCTGTGTAATGCATATCATTGTTCTCCTCTAAAATGAGAGTCACACATGCTCCATTTCTGCCTCCAGTTTATTATTATTTTTCAAATGGGTGAGTACCATAGGGTCCTGACCTGGGACATCTCTGAAATAAAACCAGTGCTTGAGAAATCAAGTGCCAAGTCCTTTTTCAGAAGCAGTTCCTCCAAGCACAGCAGAAAGGAGAGGAGTGGAAATAGGAACCTATTACCATGTCTTTGAAATACTCTACTTTTGGGGACATTTCAAATACTGATTCTAACAACCTAAGTTACTGCCTTTGGACAGTATGGAAAAGCTTAGGGCTTGAAACAGCCAGTAACTATTAACTGCAGTAGAAAAATTTCTTTCTATCCAACACACATCAGAGCAGGTTCTTAGCCTTGATTGTGATGCATTGATTATTTCCTGCAAAGTCCAGGGGAAGAAATTAACTGTCAATATTTTATCAGGTCATAGAAGAAATACAATGATAAAACACTCAAGATATAGACTTAACACTGGTCACAATCTCAGATACACTGCTTGCTTCTTCAACTGAAATTAAATCAACAGTAAAATGCACCAGAAGCCATTTTAAGGAAACCTTTGGAGAGTATCACCTTTTGGTAATTTATCACTAAGGAAATACTGGGAACTGGCCTTTTTGTACCACTCAAATCTCACGTTAAATCACCTCCCTGACACCCTATCTCACTATGCTCTAGTCCCACCACTTTGCTTTCATGACCTCGTAAATGCCATGCTTCTTTCCACTCTGCAGTGTGCAAACATGCAGCTCCCTCTACTTAAACTATTCACCCTTCTCCCTTCTCCTTGGCTAACATCTATGAATTGTTTTTAATTTTTTAATTAAAAAATGTTTTAGAGAGAGAGAAAGCATGAGTGGGGGGAGAGGAGCAGAGGGAGAGGGAGGGGAGAGAGAGAGAGAGAGAGAGAGAGAGAGAGAGAGAGAGAGAGAGAGAGAGAGAGAGAGAGAGAGAATCTTAAGCAGGCTCCACACTCAGTACAGAACCTGATGAGGAGCTCGATCCCACAACTCGGGGATCATGACCTGAGGCTAAATCAAGAGTCAGATGCTCAACTGGACTGAGCCACCCAGGTGCCCCTAACACCTATTAATTTTTTAAATTTCAGCTTAACCAGCACATCCCAAGACAGACCTTTTCTGACAGCTTATGTTCTAGTTGCCCTACACTGCTCTGTACTACCCTATTCTTTCCCTTTAAAGCATTTATCAGAATTCCTCATTATATATTTGTTTGAGTGTTTATTGATAATGTCTGTCTCTGCTATAAGACTATAAAGCTAACCAAATCAGGGATCAAAACTGATTTTTTCACCTTGCGATTCCTGGTCTGCACCCCCATATATGACACACAATAGATGTTCTTTAAAAGTATGGCTTTCTAGAATATTTGTTAATAGTTATTACCTGATCGCTCATTATATATTCTCTAATACTGTTCTTGCACACACATGCACACACCATACACACATTTGGTTTTCAGTCAAACTGGGTGTAGCAGATCTGTACAATCATGAACATTTAAAAACCGATGAAATCTCCCTCATTCTCCTAAGATCTACATTTGCCTTATTCTCCAAAGCTAACCATATGTATGAAAGCTCATGCATTGTAAAATGTATACACACCCTTCTGATTCTTCAATTCTTACCCTTGTCTAAACCAGTCTCCACCCTGTTCAATTTTCAGGAAGAAAAAGAACAGAACACTAGAGACTGGGTGGGAAGATCTTTATATGCCAAGAAGTCTGACCCAGTGAACTATTTCAGTCAAACACACAGTTTGAATTGGATTGCCCGATTGCTGAGAAGGGCTTTCTGGATTAGACAGTTCATTAGTGGCTCAGCCAGTTTCTAGGACCTGTCGGTCTTTGCTCTGTGTGCCTGGAGTTAGCAAAGTGACAGAGTGAAGGCTGCTTGAGTGACAGGTGCCAGTGAGTCACATGGAATAATGGGTGAAACAGCAGCTACCCAGAGGCACCAACCACACCCTTAGGCTCAGGATCCCAAAAGTGTACACAGCTAAAAATGAGGCTTGGTGTCAATGGAAAACTATTTGCTGAGCACCTTCTATGTGTCTAATCTGGGGCGTTGTTCTGAGAAGTAATTCTAGGAGGTAGTCAACAGCAGTCTTCCAGCCCCTGTTTCAATTCCAGCTCCACTAGTCGGCAGAGATAGCTAATGTTGGGTATAATTCTTAATGTCTTTCTCCACACTGCTTACCTAATCTGTAACATGGGAGTGGTATTATATGGAGGATGAAATGAGTAAATTTATGCAGGGCACTTAGAATGGTGTTTGACACACATAAACACTAAATAAGAATTAGAATAATACCTTACCCAAAAGTAATATAATGAATGATAAACAGTATCACTTCTCCATTCACAGCTTTGCCATGTATAACAGATGTGCCTTAGGACAAATTACCTGGATTCTCTGAATCTTAGTTTCATTATTTGTAAAATAAAATGATACTGGTACCATTTTGGAAGAGCATTAGGAGGATTAGATGAGATAAGGAAGAGAACACCAACCGCAGTGGATGGTCACATCTGACCAGCAGAGTGGTTTTATTTAATGCTGCAATGTTAGTCCACAAAAAGATTTCCAATTTTTTGAATCATATGTTTACCTTTAGAAATTATGAAATTGCATATAAACAATCCAGATTTTCAGTTTCTTTAGAAGTCAATAGATGGGTGCCACTGGATTGGCATTCCCACATGGCCACTCCTGGCTTGAGCTGGGACTTGTGGCTGCGCCCTTTAGAAAGGAACAAGGTCTTAAATTTACCTCTTCTCCCACCACTTCCTACTGGTCCCCAACCTTGAGGCCAAATGTCAGCTCCCATTTATCCTCCAAAGGCTTCTCTCTACTGCTCTGCTTTCATTTTTGATGTTACTTGGCCTCTGTAGGTATCTGAGTTAGCAGGGGCTGGTCTTAAGGGCTTGCAGGCATCCTCTGGACACTGTTACCTCTATAAGCCTGCATAAAAGGAAGCAACCCCTTTCTCCACATAGCTCGAGGCCATTTGTCTCCACTGGCAAAGAAGAGTGTAGAATGAGTCAATTCCAGGGCTAAAGGCTGGCTTCTCCACTGAGCTGAGCACCTCCTTGAAGAATAGCCTCCGATCCAAGAATCGGCCCCATAAATTCATAATTTACTCACCCCGAGTCTTCTTCAGTTCCATTTAGACTGAGGGTAAAAGATATGGGACAAAAGTTAGGGGTGCTATACAATAATGCTGTAGAACCAAGTTTTCTAAAATATGTCCTATGGATTATCAGTCCCTCAAGATTCTGATCCTTGAGTGAAAAAAAGTCAAAATACTTTTGGGAAACTGCTTACATTTATCTTGTGTCATGGGGACTCATCTGGGAAAGTCAGTAACTCTGAAATCCTGTGAGAAAGAAATTCATCCTCAATTCATTCAACAGCTATTTACTAAGCACCTACTATGTACTGGGCATTCTTCTAGGTATTGGGGATTTGGCGCTGAAACACAGTAACTCTGAATTCAGGTAACTTATTCTAGTGTAGAATAAAGAACGATGCTTCACTCCATTTTATGTCTTGCAAAACTTACTTCCAGAGGCCCTTCATGATGAAAGAATGGTGGAGATTTTTCTCCTGTTAATGCTTAACAAAGTAAGACCACTCTAGAACCCTTCTTACTAAGAGAAACACACAATTTATTTCTTGAAAGGTCAATGGACCCATGAGGGCGGACTTACTTGGGAAGAACTATAGGCTCACCTGGGGTCTCAGATTTGGCAAAGGTTTTTTGAGAATATCACACAAAGGGTTAACTTGACTTTCACCTCAAAAGTAGAGTGTTTTTCTCTGCATCTAATATGAGCCAGTTGGAAATGTATTTGTTTTTCAGTGTTTAATCTTCTGCATCACCCACTGTTGATTAGATTTAATTAATTTATGTTTCTAATGAATTTAGAAACTCACAGTGCTGTAGCAGGAAAATTTCAGACAGCATCTGGCCACCAAATGGATTGATTACCTTGTCTGCAAAAGTCTTTCAAACATCTGGGGCCTGATTTTGTGAAACATCCAGAAGCTCTTTCAGAGGTAAGAAACGCCCATTGAGGGGAGAGAGGGGGTATTAGAAATAGGTAGGGTTTGCTTTGATCTGTAAATCTGGATTCTGGCACTCCCCCAATATGAAATCACATTTTGCTGCTCATTGGCACAGTTTCAGTGGCACCAAATAGACCGATTTGAATCTATTTTGTTTGACATAATCAGAATCTACCAGGCCTGAGTCCAGGCTGATACCCAGTGAACTCTTTTGGCACTTCCTTCCATGTGGAGGCTCCTGCTGATCATTAAGATGAAACATTTATAGAAAGCATTTAGAGAGAAGCACTTTGCTCTCATTCATTCAACAAACATTATCGGGGGCCCACTGTGTCTGGCATGGAGCCACTGAACCTCTTGGTTAGCTGCTCTTGGCAACTACCCTAGAAAGTAGGCAAACACTCTTCTCCCATTTTCATAGTTATGAACAAGTACTATACAAATAATAATTACTAACATTAATATCAACACCAATAGGGGATATATAGACAGACAGACAGACACACACACACACACCCCAGACTCTATAGGAAGCACTTTACATGCATTCGCTCATTTAAGCCTCACAATAAAACCATGAGGAAGATGTTATTATCACTCCCATTTTACAGATAAGAGTACTAAGGCAAGGAGAGCCTTTGTGACTTGTCCAGATAACCCAGAAACCCTTGGCAGAGCCTTCCAATATAGGCAGTATGCCTGTGCTGTTAACCGATTTGCATTAGTATGTCTGGATAACATTTATGGAAGACTTACTATGTGTTAGACATTATCCTAGGGGATCTGGTGCATTTATATTTTAATTACTCACACCTAATACAGTGGGTATCACTATTTCCCAGCAGGGAAGCTGAACATTAACTTTTCAAGGTCACAAGGAGAGTTGGTCATAGACTAGGCTTTAACTCAGGTCTGTAGGCCTGCGAAGGCCACATTTTGCCTACTGAATCACCTGCTAACAGACATATGGTAAAGAGGTGGTGTGACCTCTGTAGCTTGCTCAAAAGTAGACAGGAAACCTGCTGGAAAAGTCGGAGGAGAAGGGTGGCCTGGCAAATCAGCAGAGCTGAGACTCCAGAAGAAAGGAGATAAAGAATGTACAAAATGTAAGAAACTTGCTCCATCTTAAAGAGGTAGGTGAGAGATGGAAGTCTGATTGCCTGACTGGTTTTTCTGGCTCAGCTTTCAAGAGAAATGATGGACAACTAGGTGGGCTACTTATGATAAAAACAACAGTGCACAGGCCTGCCACACTAAGCATCTGAAATTTTCTGAACAATAGATGCAGACTGTTGCTCAATCAGGTTGTCAGGATTCCATGCTGGTGCTGATAAACCCTGGTTTTTCATGATACGATATCATTTACTAAGTCTGGTTACTTCTCTGATTTGAAAACCCCATTGTCTGTGACCATTCTTTTCTTGCCCAAGCCTCTTCCTTGACACAGTCACCTACCTTCTTTATTCCTTCCTATATGCTCCTTCTCTACCTGGAACCCCTTCCATCTCAATCTCCTCCTTGGCCTGGCTAATTGCTATTTGTCCTCAAGCCTCAGGTTGGGAGCCTCTTCCTCCAAGAAGCCTTCTTTGACTTTATTATTCTGGGTTTGGTGCCATTTTAAGTGCGACCTGTGCTTCCTTCTAGTTCAGCACACATTACAGTGGAAAGTAACTGCTCCTTTGTTTGTGGGTCTCCTCAGTGAGACAGCATGCAATGACTACTATTGTAGCCCCAATGCAAGGGTATGGTACACAATAGGGATCCAATACATATTGAAAGTGATGGATGGAGGGACGGATTGTCAACTTTGTAACACCCTCTTGGCTGGTCTCCCTGTTTGAAATCTCTCACCTCCACACTCAATGCTACATCCCAGAAGTCATTAAACTTTTCTGTAAACCTCATTCATGTCGTTTTCTTTTTTATTACTTCCCTTGAATACTCACATGGAAGTCAGATAGTGGTATCTCGGGGGTGGGAAGCAGTTCAGTCAGAGGGGGCATAGAGTCCTAGAAGTGTCCTATACCTTGATCTTGGTAATGGTGACAAGAATGTATATGTATGTAAAAATCAATGAACTAAACATGAGTAAACAATGCTCTACTTTAAGTAATTAATACTTGAATACAAATAAACATATTCCTTGAAGGCTCACTGTGTTGACAGGATAATATCTGGACCTTCTCGCTGCAGAGTTTGAGGTTCTTCACTCATGGCCCACTTGTTAAGTTCCTTGTTCAAATTTACTTCACTAAAACACATGCTCTGATCTGCTCACAAGTCTCCAAACTCTTGTCATTTCACTCCCATCTCTATGCTTAAAATCATGCTGTCTTATCCTAATTGATCATTTCTCTTCCTTCTTCTTTGACCTTTTGACAGCTTTCCCCATTCTGGAAGGACCAGGATGAATCTTCCTTCGTGAACCTCATTAGCCTCTCTTTTCTCTGAACCCCTGACTACTGTGTCTGGTTACTCATACAGGGAAACACTTCCTAAAGACTGTAGGCTCTTTGAAGGCAGAGACTTTATCTCATTTCCAATTTTTTTTTTATTTTTTAAACGTTTTTATTTATTTTTGAGACAGAGAGAGACAGAGCATAAATGGGGGAGGGTCACAGAGAGAGGGAGACACAGAATCTGAAACAGGCTCCAGGCTCTGAGCTGTCAGCACAGAGCCCGGCGCGGGGCTCGAACTCACGGACCGCGAGATCATGACCTGAGCCGAAGTCGGACACTCAACCGACCGAGCCACACAGGCGCCCCCTCATTTCCAATTTTTATATTTAGTATAGTACCTGGTACAATGGTGGATTCTAAATATGTACTTGTTATGAATATCATGAGGGCCTATGTATGTGCTCAGACCCATGGCAGTTATGAGCTTGCATAGAGATTAAAAAGACAAGTTGTCTGTATCATCTAGGATGAAACCTTAGTGTGGCTGTTAAAACCATGGACATAGGATTCATACATGGTTTCAAATCCAGGTTTCACAACTCAGTGGCTCTGTGATCGACCGTACTCAGCTGCCATCATCAAACTCTGCTTCCTCATCTGTATCATGGGGACCTTCTCATTAGTGTTGTTGTGAGAATTACATAAGAACATGATTATTTTATTAGTGAACACTGAATTAGTCATTTTGCTAAAAAGAACAATCTTATCCAAATAAAAGTCCATGCTCTTAATAGTATCAGGCAAAGGATTCAGCCCAGTGGCTAATTCACAGGAACATTTAACACACAGCAGATATTATTATCAGAGATATTCAATGGAGGAGTATAGTTTCAGGGAGGAAAACCTATGAATTGGTAAAAATGGAGAAGGCAAAAAAAAGTGGGTGCATTGTGAGATGTATACACGTGTACATAAACACAGAATGAATTTAATCCAAAAAACAAATTCCTTTGGGAAATTCCATCACATCCCATTACCACGGTCCCAAAGGCAAGAGCTAGCCTCTGATCTTTACATATTTAATATCTTTGAAAAAATTCTGAAACCATAACCATCTTGACACGGTACACAAAGGCAAGTATGTGTGGGAGGTGTATGCAAAATCATGGTCCTTTACTTCCAGCTCCCAGAATTCTTTAATCATCCTAATTCCTCATGCTTCTCTGCCAACTTTTGACCTTAGGATAGCTCTTTGATTGCTCAATAGGATTTGACAGCAAGGAAGGGGGAACACTGAGGAACACGTTCTCCGTGCACCCTTACACACTCACTGAAAGGACACCAGTTTAACAATTTTAATTCATATATACTTCTACTCATGTAATCAATAATTCATGGCAATTCCTCTGCAGCATTTTAGTGACAACAGAAAGGGCAGGATATTTCTTCTCTTCCCTTTGCCTTCCTTTCTTCACTTAGTCGTGCCTGGAGCCTGGAGAGTACAGAATCTCAAGAAAACAGTTTCCATGGTGATTCTTCCTTTGAGTATCCGACTGTATTTTGCTCTTTCTGGAGTGAATTAATGCTTTTTATTGCTTTCATGCTAAATATATTGAAGATTAGATTTGAGTTCCTCTGCAGTGATACAGTTTTATCAGGAAAATAGAAAGTAAAAACACAGCATGAAGAAACTATATCTTTCTGTCACTACACTATCAGAAAGGAAAAAAAAAAACATTTCAGAGGAAAAAATAACCAGCCACAGGGAAATGGATGCAGGTGTCTGGAAGCTTGGATATGCATGCATGTGTGCATCTCAATGTTAGAAAGCCTGTCTTGAGAGGAAATTGTCTTAATTCCTCCATATGTTGAAGGTGGTACAAGTTGACCACGAAACACTGAGTTAAAAGGAATAACTTGATTTTTAATGTACTACCCTCTTCGCAGCACAGAAAATACAAGAGTGTGTAGGAACAAGGACATCTTCAAACTTATAATACCTTCCCTACTCTATACTTATTAAGGAGAGTCTTGCTTTCTACCAAAGCTAAATAACTGGCCTTCCTTACTTTTCAAAATTGCTAGATGACTTTCCCAACACTTCCCATGGCACTCTGAATTTCCTGACATAGAACTTATCCCACTAACATTTACCATCCACTCGTACAGCTTCCCCACAAGACCCTAAAAGGTCAGGACCTGTGCCTTCCCCATTCACTCCCTTATGACCAGCACAGCACATGAAGGAAAGGAAAATGAGGAAAATGACACTGTGAATGGGTAACTTTGGCAGTGAGGTCTCCTTTGTAAAATATCAAAGGGCTGTTATGTCAGAGGAAGAAGGAATCGTGTGTAAATAAAAAATAAATCTGAGCAATAGCTCCTGGTTTTCATGGGCTCTCCTTCCTTCTCTTGGGGGCATTCAGGAGTTAAAGGGAAGAATTGGTGTTGGGGGGGTGTGCTGTGGGCAAAGACCGGTACCATCCAACAAGGCTTCCTTCTCTGCCATTATACACCTACCCTATGTGGCCTGGAGTCAAATCATCACTAGACACCAAATAGCTGGAGGAAAACTGGGTGGTTAGCCAATTTGAGGCAGGTAATAAACACCTATATCAAACCAGGTACCGTCCTAGCTGCACCTGGCAACAGAAGTGAGCACAAGACTTTTTGCCCCCAGAAAATTTAGAGTGCAAGAGAGAGACATTTCGGGAGATCATGTGGAAGCGGATGGAGTTGAGTACCAACAGACACCCTTGGTTATTGATAACGATGCCAACAATTAATATTTACTCCTAAGTATGCTAGGTGTTTTTTAAGCATCATATATGCATGAACTCACTCAGAACACATTCTCATAACACATCTATAAGTTGATACTATTATTTCAATTAGCAAAGAAAAAACTGAGGCTTAGGAAGGCTACATAACTTGCCTAACATCCTAAAGCCACTCAGTAGTAGAGCCAAGATTCAAACCCAGATAGTTGGATCCTTGAGTCAGTATCTTAACAACTACAAGCCTCTGAATCTAAGGCTCATGGGATCTCACTTAAGAAAGCTAGGAGCCGCTTCCCACAGTTTCCTTTGCTGTGTAAATTACCCAAAGCTTACTCCATTTGTGAGGCGGCTCTACAAAGGGGTCCTTCTGGAACTCATTTTCTAGAATATCTAAATTCAAAATTTACTAATAGTATACTGCATTTCACTCCATAGAACACAGTGGCAAGAACAAGGTCTCAGGGTATTAACTCCGAGACACTTCCCTTCATTTCAAAGAATGTGGATCCCCTCCACTATGTGAAACGTATGCATTAAATTAAAAAAGAACAGGAAGGAAGTGTATTAAGGCTCAAAGGGCAAGATTGTGAGGCTTTAAATTTTGCTTTTTGCTTCATTGAGATAATTTTCTCAGTTTTCTATAATGGGCATATATAATTTTAACTGTGACAAAATAACTCACTTAAGAAATGCAATGACTTTCAACAAAAGGAAAGCAAAGATGGAAGAGAGAGACATTGATTTAGTGACTGTTATCTTTTAGAGCTCAGAATTAGGAAGGAAAAACAAAGTTGAACCTCCAGCATTATCTGTCCTGCCCTGCATGACTCCCATGCATGGAATACTTTGAAATGAGACCCTTCTTCCATATTTAGTTACAAGGATTATTACTTATCGGGCAGTGAAAACGGAAGTGTGTTTGTTTTCACCAAGGGAGAGAATGGGGCTCAGAGATCATGTTCTTTGCGCACTCCTTACCTCAGAGTTAACCAGTCTCTGTGGGTCTGTTGGATTCCAGAGCCTGTCAGTTCACACTTCCCTCCTGCCCTTCCCAACCGGACAAAGTCATGCTCCCACACGTGTGTAAGGTTAACTTTTATCATTAGAAAAAACAGCCTGAAGAGTCGCGGGGAATCTGATCAGGAAATGTAGACAGAGATATGCTCTGCATTTTCAGAAGAAACTGATGAGGTCTTTGAGGCGCTTAGTGGAAAGCAGGAGGGGGAAAGCTCTAGGGCACCTACAAGGTGTGAGTTTGGAGAGAAAAACACAGATTAGATGTGTCTTCCTGCCGGAGCTACATGTGGCATGCCAGCTGGCTCCTTTTCCAATTGCCTCTTTATTAGCGACTCCAACAATCATATTTTGCTAATCTTCTCATAAATAAAATATCATACATATCACAAAGGCATCCCTGATGGCAGACTGTGCTCCAAGTTAGCTAGAATGGATGAAGTGAAAACAGGGCAGCTTCAGGTATATATAATTATTGCAATTACTGGCATCGTAAATGTCTGCAAAATCGGCGGTGTGGCTGGGTGCTTGATGTTCTGTGCATCCCCAGGAATACAGGCTGCTGCTGTGACTTTTCAGGGTCTTACGGTATCTGTTTAGGGGCTCTCTTTTTATAGTCCTTGGCAGAAAAATAAAATTATTTTGCCAGAGATTTTATACCATACTACATCTGTTGTTCAATAATTAGCATCTTATATAGCAGAGAGAAGGTCAACTTGCATTTCTATATATTCTCCTCTCCCTCTTCATTTTCCCTGGCCTCCCAGAGAGGATAACCAAGTAATTAAGAGCTTGGGCTTTGAAGTCAGAAGGATCTGGGGTCAAAGCACAGTTCTGCCACATATTAACTGTAAGATCTTGGGAGTGTCAGTCACTCTCATTCCCAATTTCCTCCTCGGTAAACAGTGAAGAAAATCTTTCCTGTTTTATAGCTTAGTTGCGAGGATTCAGTGAGATAATGTGAATAAAGGAGCTGGCATCTGATGAGTCCTTAATAAAGGTCAGAAAGACGGGAAAAAATAGGACATGAGGGACAAAAATGTGGGGGCAGAGTGGGTATGTTCATTGAGATTTTTTGTCTTTCTTTCCTCCATGAGAAGTTTATCATCTCACATTGGGTTCAAACTAATTTCTTTTATCTATATTGTTGGCTATAGCTTTCCTTCCCTACCCCAAAGTTAGAACCATAAATATCTCCCACTGATGCGATGATTAAGATAAGGTCCAAGGACTCTTTCCTCATTTACTGTTTAAAAACAATCTTTTGTGGAGATTTTTGATGAATTGTAGGGATATTTATGACTCAGGCCTCCTGGCAAAGTCCCCTGATGCTGACTCATTCGTTACCCGGGGAGGGAAGGAGGCAGCTGAAATCATCATTCATTTATTCTGCTTCTCAGTTATGGTGAAAGGTCAGAGGTAAGCCACTCAGTGCAGGGCTCAGTAGAAGAATCAGATTTTCAATAACGTCTTCTTGACCTCAAGAGAAAAAAGAATTTCTTTTTTTAAATGTTTATTTTTGAGAGAGAGAGGGAGAGAGAGACAGAGAGACAGAGCACAAGGGGGGGAGGGGCACTGAGAGAGGGAGACACAATCTGAAGCAGGCTCTAGGCTCTGAACTGTCAGCACAGAGCCCGACACGGGTCTCGAACTCACACGCTGTGAGATCATGACTCACATGACTGAGCCACCTGGACACCCCAGCAAAAAAGAATTTCTAACAAACATATACTCATGAAAAGGTTTGCAAAGTCCTCCTTAACACAAATGCCACAGCACTGCTAAGTGACAATATTCTGAGCGGTGCCTCTGGCTTCCAGCTCCAAACTCACAGAAACTCCTGCTCCTCTGCACAGTAAGTGAAAACCAAGTGACAGGTGACAGAGAGGGAGGAGGGACAGAAATAGAAAGGAGGCAGGATGTGGAAGTGCCACAGCGACTCTGGCCTTGAAATGAGGAATAAAGAGCAACCGTGCAGAGATAGAAAGGGAAATATAAAAGGTTTCCTAAAACAAGAATAGTACAATTTATGATTATTACCCTGAACAATAACAGCATTCATAACACCATCACTATCACACTATAATCACCCAGAAAGAAAATGTCTATAAAATTTACTAAATATAAGAAGTTCAGAAATATGCAAACCAGTAAAAGAGGAAGTACTGACAACTAACACTTCTGTGAGTACTTCGTGTCAGGGACGGGGTGACAAAGTCTAAATGCATTCTTTCCTTTAATCCTCAATCAGTACTAGGAGACTGGTTGTACGTCAACACACATTTATAGCTGGGGAACGTGATGGAGGTTTAGAAAGGTAAATAACTTGCTTGAGACCACACAGTGACCTATGAAGATGGTTTCTAAAGTCCGTTTTCTGCTACCACATCCTTCAGCAAAGGATGTGTTGAAAATACCATCCAGTACCTATAAATTACTGATCTATACATACTGTAAAAGTCATTTTGGAGTATTCCACATTAGTCTTGGCTCTAGGTATAGGATATGGGAGAAAATTTCAGCCTCGTTTGGACTTCCAGGCCATTGTGAGCCCTTGGTATAGCTTCCTTTATAAAGGTGTATCAGTGGGGCTGCTGTTTCATAATCTATAAACTACAGACAGGTAGCAAGTGGCACATTCAGTGTAAGTTACATGGCAACAAAGGATAAAATGTATTGCCTTTTCAAAGTCTACGGCTGGTTGGTACAAAAAAATTATAATGGCATTACAGGATTGTTGATGTTTGCTTGAGGTCAATGTCAACAGAAATATTTTTGCAAGATATGAAATTGGACGGGTGGACATCTGTCTAGTTTCAATGAAACAGATGCTCCCAAGAGAGCTACCCTTGCCCCATGTTGTAAATAAAGGACTAACTTCTCTAGAGCCCATCTATCAACATTTGGTTTTCAGCAAGAAACATATGGTCTAATAGAAGCATATATACTAAGGCTTAAGACCAGAGAGGTAAGATGGTAGGATGTACTGAGTTCTCAAATGAAGGCTGTTCTTTCTAAGCCTGGGCTAGAGCTTTAGACCAAACCTTCCTCAGCAAGCCTGAGGCTGGCATCCAGTCTGAAAAGCACATGAGAAGATCTGCGGCGGCGAAAGCAAAGTGCACGCATGCGCACGCACACACACGTACCATTGACATCGGGGCTGAATTCTGCTTGCCAGGGCCCTACCTCAAAGTCTTTGCAACATACTGGTTGGACAGTCCAGACCTTCTGTGTTGAATTTAGTTTCAATCATGACAACAACATCACTAGTAATAATAGTAGTAGGAGGAGTAGTAACAATGGCTAACGTACGTAAGCATTTCCAAACACTGTTTTCAGTGCTTTATACATATTACCTCACAGGGTTGTTGTGAAGGTAAATGAGTGAGGTACTATTATTATCCCCTTTTAACAGATGGAGAAATGTATTAAGTGCTCTGAGTGTGATATTTCATTCATGCCTCCAAATTACCTACGTCGGTAATTCACGATTCCCATTTACAGATGAAGAAAGGGAGGCAAGAATGTTTACATGCTCAGAGGCCTACGGCCAGTAAATGAAAGAGCTGGAACTCACCCCCAGGTTTGTCTGATTTCAAAGCTCATATTTTTCCCTGATATCCTGATGGTATCAGTATTTCCTCTCTGATCTTGTGGCCATATCCTACCCCCACCCCCCTCCAGCCTCCAATCCTTTCTCTCACTCTGCCTGTTCTAGTGAGACTGAGATGCAATATGTCTACTTCCTGCTGCCACGTGCGATAAAACCAATGCCTCACTCAAAGGGCTGGTGTGACAACCGAAATCCTACAATGTATGGAAAGGGTTTGCCTGGTACTTCCCAAATAAAGACCTGATTCTGATTACCGGAATCACATCACAGCTCTCACCATCCTCCCCTCTCCCTGCTAGGGACATTTCCTTCACAGGTCCAGAAGGGAGTTGAGGATGTATTTCCAAGGAGAGGAAGTAAGAGGACCAAGGGTTAACATGTGGGAGGTGGACTGTACCAGATGAGAGGCAAGGGAGAGGGGGAACAGCTTTGGATCTCATTGCTGGGAACCCTCATCTTTTTTTATTATTTGTATAAATCACTTGACTGTGAAGGCACCACAGACCAAAGCCTCTGAGTATGCCTATGATAATAAATTGGGTAGCACAATAAATAGTAAGGGAAACCAGGCTGCCAAATGAAGAAGGATTTAGATCATTTAAATCCTAGGCTATGGGTTGTCAAATCCAGTTTAATACTGGTAAGTGTGGGATAATAACTCAAAGCAAACACTCCTCCCATCCCAAACCCCCTAGTCGCAGCCCTTCCAACTACTTCTCTCACCCTTGCAAACAGAATGAGCACCCCAAGGGGATTTTCAGAATGAAAAGGGATGGTATATACTGACCAGAAATGAGCCCAAGTTATTACATAATAATCCCAGATGCCTCAGCTTGGGCTTAGAGCAAATACGAACAGCTAATAGAAAGCTGCAAGGTTCGATTAGCTGCAAAAGAGATTCTAAATCAGAGCAGGTTTTATACTGTTAAATTGGATGGGGAAAAAGAGTCTTGTGGTTGGATATAGTGGAGAGATGGAAAGGATTAGGGAAACATAGAGCCATGAGCATTGCTGGGTGGCTAAGGCATGGCCTCAGGGTGGAGTCAACTTGGAGGGTACTACGTCAAAGCACGAGACAATTTAGTCATCTGAATGGCCCATTCTCAGCAGCCCTGGCCATCCTTAGACCCACATTTGGAGACATGGCCTCGAGGGCGAAAGAAGTAGGATCGTATTTAGTGACACTGGAATCTCAGCAATTGTAAAAGTCATTACTTGATTTGATGTTGACGAATTATTTTATTAGTTCAACAAATACTTATTGAACACCAAATATGTGCCAGGCATTGATTGTTCCAGAGCTTAAGGTCTATCACTATGCAAAACATGTGATGGTGACAATGCCAGCAATTGAGCATTGACACCACACCATGTTCTTTACATTCAATTAGATCCTTTAGTCATCCCGACAATCCAAGGATTCATTTACTTTTATGACATGAATTCATATGTAGAAGCCCTACCCCGCAATGTGATGGCATTTGGAGGTGGGGACTTTGAGAGGTGATGAAGTTTAGATATGGTCATGAGGGTAGGGCCCTAATGATGGGATTAGTAGACTTATAAGAAGAGACACAAGATAACTGGCACATAATAGAAAGCCCAGAAATAAACCCATACTTAATATGGTCAATTAATCTACAGGCAAGAATATACAAAGAAGAAAAGATAGTCTCTTCAATAAATGGTATTGGGAGAACTGGACAGCCACATGCAAAAGACTGAAACTGGATCGCTTTTTTAACACAATATACAAAACTAAATGCAAAATAAATTAAAGACCTAAATGTGAGACCTGAAACCATAAAGCTCTCAGAAGAAAACATAGGCACTATTCTCTTTGACACTGGCCTTAGCAACTTTTTTCTAGATATGTTTCCTGTAGCAAGGGAAAGAAAACCAAAAATAAACTATTGGCACAGAGAAAGAAACCATCAATAAAATGAAAAGATAATCTAGTGAATGGGAGAAGATATTTGCAAATGACATATCTGATAAAAAGTTAATATACAAAATATATGAAGAATTTATACAACTCAACACAAAAAATCCTCATATAACCCAATTTTAAAAATGGGCAGAGGACATGAATATACGTTTTTCCAAAGAAGACATACAGATGGCCAACAGACACATGAAAAGATGCTCAACATCACTAATCATCAGGGAAATGTAAATCAAAAGCACAATGAGATATCACGTTATACCTGTCAGAATGGCTGGTATCAAAAACACAAGAAGTAACAAGTCTTGGTGAGAATGTGGAGAGAAAGGTAGCCTCCTGCACTTTTGGTGGGAATGTAAATTGGTTCAGCCACTATGAGAAACAGTTTGGATGTTCCTCAAAAAATTAAAAATAGAAATATTGTATGAGCCAGTGATTCTACTACTGAGTATTTACCCAAAGAAACCAAAAAACACTACTTTGAAAAGATATATATACACACCTATGTTTATAGCAGCAATATTATGAAGCAACCTAAGCATCTGTTGATAGATGGATAAAGAAGATGTGGTGTGCATACACACACACACACACACACACACACAGAAATATTATTCAGTCATAAAAAAGGAATGGAATCTTGCCATTTGCAACAAGAACAGACTCAGAAGGTATTTTACTAAGTGAAATAAGTCACACAGAGAAAGACAAATACTGTATCATTTCACTTATAAAATAAACCAATGAACAAAAACCAAAAAAAGCAGAAACAGACCTGTAAATATAGAGAACAAACTGGTAGTTGCCAGCAAAGAGTAGGGAGATGGAAGAATGGGCAGAAAGGGTGAAGGGGAGTAGCAGGCGCAGGCTTCCAGTTATGGAATGAATATGTCACATGAAAGGTACAGCATAGGGAATATAGTCAATGGTACTATAGTGGTGTTGAATGGTGACAGATGGTAGCTAAACTTGCAGTGAGCATAGGATAATATTGAGAATTGTCACATTACTGTGTTATATACCTGAAACTAATGTAACATTGTATATCAACCATGCTTCAGTAAAAAAAAAGGTAAAAAAGTAAAATGACTTAAAAAACGAGGGACATCAAACAGCTTGCTTTCTTTCTTCTGTGTGAGGACACAGTGAGAAGTAGTCACCTGCAAGCCAAGAAGAGAGTCCTTGCTGGGAAAGTGAATCAGCCAGCACATTGATCTTGGACTTCTCGGCCTCTAGACTGTGAGAAATAAATTCCTGTTGTTTAAGCCACCCAGACTATGGTATTTTGTTATGGCAGCCGGAGCCGACTTATACAGTCACTATTATCATCACCATTTTATAAATGAGGACACTGAGGCTCAGAGAGATGAAGTAACCTGCCCAAGATCATGCAGGAAGAATAATCCTGACACCCATACCTCATCTGTTCAGAGGTCAGCTGCTTTTACACTGCTTCCAAAGGACGGAGTCAGTCCTAGCAATCACTATGAGGAGTGACAACATCTCTGCTGGCTTTCCCCACCCCAGCATCACCCCCTTTCCTAGGTGTACAGGTAGCTACATTTCACAAGTGCTATATGAACTAACATGAATTAGAATGTCCTGGCTCTGGTGTGATCTGGGAACTACTACTGACATCATCATGAGGCTATGAAATCAGGATTTTAGCTTTGTGTTCTCATCCCTGCTCCGTCCCAACCCCATAGGACACATCTCTGGGTCACTTTTGGCATCTCTAATTGGCTCTTTTTTAAAATCAGTAACTTTTATTCTTAAGCCCAGTACTGGCCACCCAATAGAAGTCATGTGAGCCACATACATAATTTTAAATTTTCTAGTAGCAACATTAAAAAAAAACAGGTAGAATAATCTATTTAACCAAATTCAATGAAAATATTATGATTTTAAACTGTAATGAGCAAAAAAATTATTAGTGGGTCTTTCTTCTGTCTTTTTTTCATACAAAACATCTCAGTTTGGACTAGCCACATTTCAAGTGCTCAATGGGAGGGAGTGAGCTCTAGCTGCATTCTGAATTTTCATGATCTTATCCTAACTATATTGTGTTATACTGTCCTATTAGATTATAAGAGCTGTGCTTTCTAGTGGTGTTTGAGTATCTAGCACATGCCAAGAATGTACTGAGCATTTTCATACACATCACATGTAACCCTTCCAGTAGCTCTCCTAGAAAGTATTGTTGGCCCTACACTACCCGTGAAGAAACTGAGCAAAATAAGTGGAGACTCCAAGATTATAGGAACTATTTAATGTTATCTCTTCAACTTAGCACAGTGCCTTGTCTAGAACATGGTTCAACAATATCCATGGAATGAATTAGCAACTCTGCAGAAGACTGGGATTTGAACCGACTCTGACTGATGTCAAAGATTTGTAGGCTTTCATTGATGTCACCTTAATTCCTATGGGTCTGTCACAGACCCTTAATGCAGTGTGAAGTGATTCCCCAATGCTGGTTAAATATACAAGTCTTTCATCTCAGTCAACTAATTTATAGATGTGAAACTCTTCATCCAGGTATTATATTTACTGGTGTCTCCTTCCCCTTTGATGGTATCTAGTTTAACAAATAGTCTTTAGATACTTACTCAGATCAGCAGATTATGCTCAACCCCAGATGCACAAAGATCATCAACACATGATCCCACCCCCATCCTCCTAGTCTGGTTTGGAAGTCATGTTATACGAGTGTTTAATACAGTGAAGTGTTACTAAGAACCTGAGATCCTGACTGAGCTGGAAGTGACTATAAATACCATCTTATAATTTGCACTACATAATTTGGAGTAAATTATATACTATCCAGATTCCACAAAAGGAACTCTGCTGTTCCCAACATGAGGTTCTTGAAGGAAGAAACTCATACATTTTTACTCCCCAAAGTATTTTACAGAGTGCTAAGTAAATGACAGGTGGCCATCTCTTAATTAACTGGCCCAGCTCTGTTTCTGCTTCTGTGTGTACCAAGTAACCAAGAGTCAGATTCCTCATGGACAAAGAGTGGCTTGGTCAGACACGGTTAAAGTTCTAATTATAGACAGCACTTCTCAGAGAATAAAGAGGTAGGAAGGCTCTCCATTCTGACCTGAGAGAGCCTTGTAAGTAATTCTGTTGAGAGTTTTTTTTTATTAAATTGATTAATTAGTAAAGTAATTCATTCAAAAATTTATTAACTATTATGCATTAGCCAGTATGACTAGAACTAAGAGCATGCTAGTTCCTGCCCTTGAGACTTGCACTGTCTGGTGAGGAATATGGACTTGTAAGGAGGTAACTGTAGTATAGTATGATAGAAACTAAAATAAGTACAGAGTATTATGGTAACATGTAGGAGAAGCATCTAATTTGAACTTGGGGTTATCAGGGGAAGCCCTCTGGAGAAAGTATCCTAAATCTAGTGGGAAAGGATAAATCAAAGTCAGCCTGAACAAAGGCAAAAGTATACCAGGCATAGAGGACAGCTCCTAAGACCCCTGACAACACATTTGAGGACCAACAGAGACTTTAGTGTGATAGAAGCATGAAGTGCTGGGCAAGGCAAAAGAAAGAGGTGTATTCAAACGATACTACAGAAGAAAGCTTGAGATTAGTGACAAAGATCTTCATGGGCAACAGGAAGAGGAGACATCAAGGGTTTAAGGAGAGAAGTGAGAATTATGCTTTGAGAATATTATAGCCCTTGCTGTGTTTCATTATGGTACTTCTTACTTTCTGTAGTCACTGTTTGTCTATATACTTCTACCATTACACTACGAGCCTTAAAACAAGGCTCCTGTCTTATTTCTCTTTGTATCTCGAGTGACCAATGCAGTATCTACTAGATAATTGATGCTTGTTTAATGAAAGATATCTGTAGGAATCCTTGGTAGATTTGAGGGGACTCAGTCTGCTGAGGATGTATTATCACAGGGATCCTCAACTTAGATTCCTTGGATCTCTTGAAATTACATGCAAAAATGTGGATGTAAATATGTACACGTTTTCAGGAGTGAGGGATCATCACTTTCTTGAGATTCTCAAAGGTGTCTAAGACCTCACAATGATTATGAAGCACTGAATAAATACAGAATGTTGGGAAATGTGGTTTTTGAGCCTGGCTCTAGCTAGCGAAGACCTCTCAAAGGCCAAATGCTCAAGGACAGTTCACAGCAAAAGCAGCAAAATGAAGAGCAGATACGGATTTCCAAGTGGAGGGGATGGAGAAAGGGTCAAGGACCAGTTCTATGGTGGGAAGATGATATGTGCAACAAAAGGGATAAGAAACTTGGAGATGGAACAGCAGTTTCCCTCATGTCTTCTGGGTTAGCAATCAATAGCTACCACAGTCCTTAAAGAAAACAGTTCTAGGTAAAGCCATATGGAACTGTCAAGTCACTACTGCAACAGGCCATTGTAGACAAAGGACCCTGAGAGGCCCAGAACCTAAGGAAGACAAGGTACCGGTTGTCATCACTGGAAGAAAAAAGATTTTGTGGAAGCCAACTCCCTCCCTTTGTCTTTTGTAAATTCGGGTCTGCAAACTTAAAATAGTTTTATTTGTTTGTTAAGTAGTTAATTAATTATATTTTAGAGAGAGAGAGAGCGCAAGTGAGTCGGGGACAGGGAAGGAGGGAGAGAGGGAGGGAGGGAGAAAGAATCTCAAGCAGGCTCCAGGCTCAGCGCGGAGCCAAATATGCTGGGCTCAATCCCACCATCCTGGGTTCATGACCTGAGCTGAAATCCAAGAGTTAAACACTCAACTGAGTGAGCCACCCAGATGCCCCTTGAAATAGTATTTTTAAAAGACAAATTACACACACACACACACACGGGAAAAATTTCTTGCTAGATATCCATTAAAATTTTATGATAATTCTGTCTTGATGTCAGAAAATTATTGTTTTTTTTACATCACATAACTTAAAAAAAATAAGCATGTTTTGCTTTTATAGGCATCACCTGGGGAAAATAATTCCATTTTGAAGATAGAATTATAGGATAAAGAATGCAAAAAAAAAAAAAAGACAACTATTATGATGATGGTCACAGGAAAGCATTGTACACATTCATGTTTCATAGGCCATGAAGATCATAATCACCAAAGAAACACATTAAAAATGCAGATTCCTGGGCCCAGCCCCAGTTCTATTGAATCAGACCCTTTAGGAAACAGGAACTGTGAATCTCCTACTTAAAAACTCCCCAGGTAACTCCTGTGCTGACCACAGGGACTTTGAAAATACCAGGTCAATAAAAGTGAGGCACGCTCAGTAAAGAAGTTTCAGAACCAGCAAGCAACCTTTCTTCTCCATATATGCACATGCCACAGGCACTAAGAAAGCATGGGGCAGAGGTGAGTTTATTACATCCTCTTAACTTTTTATTTAGTGATTTAGCTAAAGTGATTTTTTTCTACCTTCCAAAACATTCTCATATATATTTTTTAAAAATGTGCTTATAATCTGAAGTTGGACGTAATAGTGGCAGGGGAAGGAAGCCAGTGTAAATTATGGGCTGACAATGTTGTATATCCATGCAAATCCCACCTTTCTGAGAAGAGAGGATGAAACCACTAATGGTGTCCTTGTAGACAGCATACTTCCTTATAGATACCTGAGAATTTTTCACCCTTTTATCCATCTAGATGCCAGGGTGGAATCAACAGCTGGGGGTATTAACACTCCAAGGGGCTGCCTCTCTCAGGTGGTGATGGATAATCCCCAGGGCTCTGAGGATCATGTAAGATCAGGAAGGGTGGATTTTTTTATAGCTGCAAGTCCTGCCTGTGCTAGAAAATTCCAATACTAAGACAACAATTTTAGGTCACCCAAATTTTAATTTATTCTATCATGTTATATTTGATACACCATTGCATGTCATCCCACGTTCTTTTGGAAGAGAATGGAGTAAAAATATTCTAGTTCAACAATCCTGTTTTGACAGATCAATATCAGCCTAGTTTCCAAATATAAACAAGTGGACTGAGTGCTCTTTCTATGCTTGTAGGTAAGACGCTGTATTTTTTGTGGAGGGAGACTTGTCTGGGTTTGCATTACACTGGTGATTCTTCATGGAGGTAATGGGATTTCCTTAATCGAGCCCATTAGACTATCTTCTTGTAATTATCTCAGGGGCCAATCTGTCTATGTAATGGGCTCTGGAGGAATCAAACCTTCAGGTTCTTACAAAGGAAAATGTTGTGTACATGTCAGAAGAAAACCGTTTTGAAGAATTACTGGCTAACCATCTCAACAACAGCCGGGGGGGACTTTGCTGTGATACTGCAGGAAATTGCTGGATTTGGGACTTTATTGCTCCAAAGGGTATTTCTTTTTTCATGGGCGTTTTAATAAATCTAAAATGTGCATGACGCCAGTGGCACAGGGGACTCCACACCATCTGGTGAGGTTGGGCAGGCTGCTGCCTGCTCACTGTGGGAGGATACCAGAATCTTAAGGGTTGGAGAGACTGCCAAAATTCTGGATGGCTCTGGGTGTAACTAATGATTAGCTCTGCAGCCTTGCTGGATTGGACTGGCCAGTTGTCTTGGTTCCTTTCATCAGGACCACCAATGTCCCGACACAGTGGACACGTATCCCAACTTTTCAGCCAGTGCTACTACAAGATATTCACACTATGTGATGACAACCAACTTCCTCATTCTCTGTTTTGCAAATTTTAATGTGGAGTACAGAGAGAGTAGATCCATAGTGAAGAGGAAATCATGAAAAGCCAAGAACCAAATAATGAAAATATAACAGTATTAGTAATTGTGATGGGTTAAATTGGCCTCCCCAAAATTCATATGTTCAAGTCTTGACTTCTATACTGTGATTTGATTTGAAAATAGGGTCACTGCAGATATAATTAGTTAAAATGAGATCATTAAGGTGGGCCCTAATCCAATGTTACTGGTATCCTTCTAAAAAGGCAAAATTGGGACACAGAGACACTTGCACAGGAAGAAGGCCACATGAACACATAGGCAGCGATTGGGATGATGTATCTTGCATCTACAAGCCAAGGAACTCCAAAGAATGACAGGAGCTGGCAAATAGGCATGGGACATTTTCTCTGTTCCTCAGTTCCATAAGATCACTGCCCTCAGAAGTGACCAACCCTACCAACATCTTGCTCTCAGACTTCCAGACTCCAGAACCATAAGATACTAATTTTCTGTTGTCTAAGCCATGCAGTTCATGGTACTTTGTTATAGCACAGTCACAAACAAACCAGGTTCCATTCTGAGCATTCTGTTTATATTATCTTTGAATCCTCTTCCTAAAAAAATTAAAAAAAAATTTTAATATTTTTTTTGAGAGACAAAGAGGGAAAATGCATGAGCAGGGGAGGGGCAGAGAGGGAGACACAGAACTTGAAGCAGGCTTCAGGCTCTGAGCTGTCAGCACAGAGCATGATGTGGGGCTTGAACCCACGAACCATGAGATCATGACGTGGGCTGAAAGCAGACACTTAACTGACTGAGCTACCAGGTGCCCCTAAGATTTTTTTTTAAATATTTATTTTTGAAAGAGAGAGAGAGAGAGAGAGAGAGAACATGAGCGGGGGTGGGGGGGAGGGTAGGGAGACAAAAAATCCTAAGCAGGTCCAGGCTGTGAGCGCTGAGCACAGAGTCCAATGTGGGGCTTGAATCCATGAACCATGCATGAGATTACCACCTGAGCCGAAGTCAGATGCTTAACCAACTGAGCCACCCAGGTGCCCCTCTTTGAATCCTCTTTAACATCAGTCCTGTGGTCTGAAGATTGGCGTGACTTATTAATTGGTAGGAAATGAGTGGCTGGGCAATGGAGGAAGAATTCTTTTCCTTTCCTTTTTACCACCAACAGTACATTCTAGTGGGGTTTTCAAAGTACACAGGGCTGCAAGGGCCTTGGGGGATAGGGTGAGGTAGGATTCGTATCCTGCACATGTGACTTTGCTCATAGAATTCTCATGAGGCTACTAGAAGATGCCATGTTTAGGACTCTCCTTAGCACACATGCTGTTTTCAAGAGAAGGAAAAGGGGAAGCAGCTCTTGTGTGACTAGAGAAGAGGAAGGGTGGTATGAATTTTAGCCCAGGGACTCCGAGGGCATTCTTTACTTCTGGACTAAATGCCGGTTTCCCCAGAGCCTATTCTGATTCAAACCTCTCTGAGCACTAAGGCTCTCCAGTGCTTTAGTGTTTTTGAATTTCCCTTTCTGACACTGCTTAAAATCTATTTCAGTTCTCCTCCCTGTCCCAGTCAAGTTGATTTTCTCATGCTTTATTCCAACAAGCCCTTTGCAGTACAAGGAAGAAAACAGACGCCACATTATGAAACCCAAAGGACAAGGGGCTGAACGCCACGTCATAAGCTAACATGTGCCCTAAATACGGTCGCCAAGTCAACCAGCCAACATGGCTGCCAATCACCTGCGTCCATATTGAGTGATCTGCAGCCGGATTACGAAGATTAAAACCAGTCCTGATGACGTGCAAAAGTGGGCCCGACTGATCCTATCGATTCTTCCCCACTGAGAGGGAATCACAGGTTAGCAGGCAGAAATCAATTCCACTGCATTAAGCTAAGCCAAGTGGAGATTTATTCGTACCATGCTTGGGAACGTCTTTAGGAAAATGTGGAATATTTTTTTAAATCTGTGTACAGATACATACACTCGTTTATAAATAAATACTTAAGTATTTACATAGATACCTGCGCCTTCTTCCTTTTTTGTAATATTTAAAAATCTGAAGCACAATGGTACAGAACACAAGGCTCTCCCACCTCCAATTGTGTATTTTTTTTAAATGAAAGAAGCTATGTGTGTTGAGATGTCGTCGACTTGGCTAGTTTAGCAGTACCCCAGATTTCAGGACGGAATGGGAGAGCAGACACGCATCCACTGCAGCCAAAGAGGCAAAGGGAGCCATTTGCTCTTGAGGAAATCATCATTTTTGGCTCTTTAAATTAAAGAAACCTGGCCCTAGGCTTCAATGCACCATAGGGAACACAGAATTCATTCTCTTCCCTCCTCCAGTGAGAACACACAGGCTGGGGCTGAAGAGAGCTTTCAGAATGAACAATGGGTGGAAAACACTGCCCTTCCAGCAGTGAGAAATGTGAAATTCCACTCCTACCCTCACACATGTCACCAGGGAGCCATCCTGTGTGCTCCATCAGTACTGGGACACCAGCCAGGCAATCATTTGTACTCAGGGGCTCAGCCTTAACCTAAAAAATCATCAGAAGAGCCAAAGAGGGGTTCCTCCCCATCCCTCATCACTAAGAAATAAGGAACACCACATTTTACCACCAGAAACTGTTTGTGGTTCTGACTGAGAATGGTTTCAAGCTCATTCTTCCTTTAGGCATGCTATCGACTTCTGAGCCTGCCTTGCCTAAGACACTCATCCTCTGCCTTCATGACCATTCCTGGCCCTCAGGCCCTTTAAATGCATTGCTGGGCCTCTGGTGGGTGGCCTGTAAACCAACAAGGGTAGCATCAGCAAACACACAAGATGAGGCAGTTAAGAAACTAGGGGTCAAGTTTATATTCAGCGTAGGCTATAAACTACCCATTCCCAATTCAGTGGAAAAATCAGTCATTGACCAAAACCTTTCAGTTGCTCAGAGCTGGGCACTGGGGCAAGAGGAGGCACCTGTGTCTTTGGGGAACAGTGTCTGCTGCACTGCTTCATCGTCCTGTCCCTCAGAATGGCACCTTGCATATGAGAGCACGTGTGGGTAGGCGGGCAGGGGAGGCTGGGTCAGAGTCTGCAGGCCTGGGTTCTCACCTTTGCTCTTCCACTTGGTAACTGTATACCCTGGAAGAAGTAACAGGACCTCACCAAAACCACAGCTGTCTCAACTCTAAAATGAGACACAGGACTTCAGCTATGGTTTTGAGCAAATTTGTGTGCATAAAAATGGGATAATAAAGATCAGATTCACAGTGGACGGGAGACCTAATAAGAAAGTAACTACAGAAGCATTTTTTTAAGTTGTTAAGTGACATATAAATGTTAACTTTTGCCATGTGGAGAGGAGGAAATTCCTCAAAGACTTATCTGTAATATGAGCAATTTGGTACAATTATTGGTGGTCTGTAATCAATAAGTCACTAAATTTCTCCGATCGCTGGTTTCCCCACCTCGATGGCTAGCCTTCCACAGGAGGAGAAAATGAAGTAAAGGAAGTGTAAATGTGTTTTTAAATCATAAACTGTCCTAGAAATGCAAGCGGTTATTATGTAGAGAACTCGTTTTGACTTTTGGCATTATGATGCACACACTGTTAGTTCTTGGCTCAATGACAGATTTTAATTGGCCTGGCTATGAAAATCTTATAGAGCTATTATGTGCTACACCTGTGATAGCCGTGCAGCGTGTTAATCAAGACAATTAGGCTGGGGACCCAGAGAATGGCTTTCCACCACTGTGCATAATCCTCCTCACTTTGAGAGGGAAATTAACAGCTGCTTTATGGTCTCTCATATTATCTCACTTTCTTGGAGAGAGATCCCAATCTGATCCACCTTGACGAAGCAACATCTATCACTGATGCTTGGAATGATACAACATCTGTGAAGAAATATTAGACTTTGGAAAGGCTTTTGGGCTGGGAGTAAAAATAAAAAAAAAAAATCACGTGTGGCACTCGCTGGGTAAAACAGCCCCTGGATGACAGCCAGAATCAGAGGGAAAAAAGTTGATCTCTTTTAAGTGCTGTATTTGAGAGAAAAAAGGAACAGGATGAGCAGATCAATTTAGCTCTCAAAAAATTTATTCTCTAGTCTGCAAAAGGAGGAGAAGGAGGAGGCTCCTGGGGCAGTACTATTCTATATGCTCCCAAGTTTCTCATTAACATCAACTACAAAACCTTCTGGAATTTTCTTCATTCCCCCAACTCTTGGTAAGTCCATCTCTTCTGAGAAGTCTGAAAAATACATCTTGTTGACTGGATTTCATTTCAGCCCAGAGACTGAGCTGATAATCAGTGATTTAAAAAGTGGCAAATATAAGTATTTGCTATGTGATGGTCATAAGGTTCTGAATTTACATGGGTTTAACTCATTAGCTCCTGGCGGGGGTAAAGTGCTATGCAGATTAACTCTCATTTTGTAGATATGGAAACTGAGGCTTGGGAAGGCTGAACTAACAAGTTCACATCACAGAGTCCGGACTCAAATTCAGGTCTTCTGACTTCAAGACTTTTCCATAACACCATGCTGCTTGTCACCTGTGGAATGGATTCTAACATCCATTATGCAAGGACTGGGAAGCAGGTCTAATTTCTACGACCCCAGTAGCTAGGGCTGCACTTGTCACCTTCTAAGTGCTTATAGTAGAATTTAACTTTGAGAGAAGAAGAGCTTCCTAAATTGCTTATTATTTCTAGAATGAGCCTTGCACAATGGACAGCGCATTCTAAAAAGAGAGCACCTAAAAGGTCCAGGATCCATTTCTAATCATCTCCTCTGCCTTGGCTGAGTCAGAGGACATGACTCTTGTTCCCTAAAGACTCTTGTCCTGGGGACACAAGTATGTCCAGTAGCAGCTGGCTCATTCCAATTGAGAAGATCCAGGAGGCTAGCTTTTGGTCTGGGTCTTCTCTATTCTGCATTGGAAGAGGCTGAAATGAATCATCATACCTGCAGTTTGCAATCTATGCACCAAAGTGCCCTGTGGTATCAAAGCAAACTCACAGGGGTATTGGAAGAGGCTTTAAATTTTGAGGGCAAAACATCAATATTTAACATCTGTCAGATACTGTAAGAACTAAACTAGCTAACCTATTTCAACATTTGTGTTTGTTTTTCCCCCTTTAATTACATCATATTTTTGCTAAGTTTTTTTTTTTATAGTTAATGTGATTAAAACCAAGTACTGCATCAAAATCAAGGTGGAACAGACACAGAGGGTGGCAGTGTCCAATCTGATTCCAAGGGGTGAGAAGCTGTGTAGAGTCCGACAGAGCCATATATTTTGTTATAAGTAATTATAGTTAAGAATGAAATAGAACATGGTTTCTTTCAATTTATCTGTATTCTTTTTTTCAAACAGTTACTAAATTGTGAAGGTACACATACTTATAAGTAGATTGGACCTAACTAGTTAACAGAAATGTTAGGTTTTTCTTCTGCCCTAGGAACACCATGAAAACAATTACTGCAACCCTAAGCATGCATGAACTGAGATAGTGTGGCAATCTCTGCTCTCCCCCAATCCTGGTTTACTGGGAGGTGTACTGGGGATGACCCTGCCTCTGATTCCCCACTTGTAAGATGGCAGCCAACAAAACATTTCCCAGGCACTGGGCTCTTAGCTGCAGGCTAGATAACAGGTTAGTTCTTAAGCACTGTAAATGTATGACCTCATTTAATTCATCTCCAAAATGGTGTGAGTGTGAAATTATTATTATTTTTTAACTTTGTTCTCTCTCTTTTTTTAACATCATGATAGAAAGGTAATATAGTATAGGCAGTTTTAAGAAGTATGGCTTTTAGTTTTGTTGACTGTTTCCTTTGTAGTGCAGAAACTTTTTATCTTGATGAGGTCCCAATAGTTCATTTTTGCTTTTAATTCCCTTGCCTTTGGATGAGAACTGGGTGTTGTACGTAAGTGATGAACCATGGGAATCTACCCCCAAAACCAACAGCACACTTTACACACTGTATGTTAACCAATTTGAAAATAAATTATATTTAAAAAAAAAAAGTAGGGTTTGAAATTGGAGTCAGATTTTTTACCACCCTCTCTTTTACCAACAAGGGGCCTCCTCAATGCCCATCACCCATTTTGCCCCACCCACATTCCCCCATCAACTCTCAGTTTGTTCTCTGTATTTAAGAGTCTCTTATGGTTTGCCTCCCTCTCTCTCTGTTTGTAACTACTTTTTCCCCCTTCCCTTCCCCATGATCCTCCGTTAAGTTTCTCAAGTTGCACATATGAGTGAAAACATAGGATATCTTTCTCTGACTGACTTAATTCACTCAGTATGATACCCTCCAGTTCCATCCATGTTGCTACAAATGGCAGGATTCCATTCTTTCTCATTGCCAAGCAGTCTTCCATTGTATATATAAACCACATCTTCTTTATCCATTCATCAGGTGATGGACATTTGGGCTCTTTCCATAATTTGACTAGCATGAAACTTTTATGGTCTCCATTTTTCAGATGAGGAAAAGAAGCTCAGGGAGGCTAACAAACTGCCCAGGGTCACTTAGCTAGTAAGTGGCAGAGCAGACACTTATGTCTAAAGCTGTTTGATCTCCAACGCCTGTGTTTTACTTTAATTAAGCTTTTAATTTTGAGAATACTGTAGATTCACATGAAGTTTTATAATTAATAATATAAAGAGTTTCTATGTACTTTTCGCTCAATTCTTCCCAATGGTAACATCTTCAAAAGCTACAGTATCACAACCAGATACTGACATTGATATGGTCAAGATACAGACCACATTGCCATTCCTTCAAGGATTACTCATGTTGCCTCTTTAGAGCCACATACTCATCTTCCTCCAGGTACTACCCTCTCCTTCACCCCAGGCAATCCCTAATCTTGTCTTCACCTACATAACAATTTTGAAAGGACGGAATTAGAGAAATGGAGAACAGATTAATGGCTGCCAGGGGTGAAGGAGAGGTCCATTATACTACCTAAACTTTTATTGCTGAGTCATGGGTATGGAGGTGGGGCATCTTGTTTAAACCCTTCACCCACTGAAGGACATGTGAGTTGTTTCCAAGTTTGGCCAACTACAACACAACAATAGACACTGTGTCAAGGCGTGTGTGCAGGTTTTTGTGTGAGCATTAAGTGTTCATTTTTGAAAGATACATGTCAAGGACTGCAGTTCCTGGGTCCCATCTCAGTTGCATGTTTAGGTTTTTAAAGAAATTGTCAAATTGTTTTCCAGAATGGGTGTACCATTTTACATTGTCACCAACATTACATGTGATCAAGTTTCTCCACATCCTCACCAGGATTTGGTATTGTCACTATTTTTTATTTTAGCCACTATGACAGGTATGTAGTCACATCTTAATGTGGTTTTAATTTGCCTTTTCCTAAAGGCTAATGATTGAACACCTTCTGATGTTATTTGCCATCTGTATGTTCTCTTTTGTGAATGTCTCTTCACATTTCTTTTTATCCGTTTTTTTTGGGGGGGGGTATGATTGTATCAAAGTTAAAGCTTTATTGTGCTCACTTCGGCAGCACATATAAAGTTAAAGCTTTATTTATTTATTTTTAATTTAAATTCAAGTTAATTAACATGTAGTGTATTAATGATTTCAGGATTGGAATTTAGTGATTCATCACTTACGTGTAACATCCAGCGCTCATCCCAACAAGTGCCCTCCTTAATGCTTGCTGGACATTTAGCCCATCTCCCCCCCAGTACCCTGCCAGCAACCCTCAGTTTGCTCTCTGTATTTAAGAGTCTGTCATGGTTTGTCTCCCTCTCTGTTTTTATCTTATTTTTGCTACCCTTCCCCTATATTCATCTGTTTTGTTTCTTAAATTCCACATATGAGTGAAGTGATATGATATTTGTCTTTTTCTCACCAACTTACTTCGCTTAGCATAATACACCCTGGTTCCATCCACGTTGTTGCAAATGGCAAAATTTCATTCTTTTTGATCACCAAGTAATATTCCATTGTATGTATAAACCACATCTTCTGTATCTATTCATCAGCTGATTGACATTTGCTTTTTGCCCATCTTCTAACTGGATCATTTTTATAATGAGTTTTAAAGGTTCTTTACATATTTCAGAGACCGGCTTTGCCTGATAGGTGGTTTGTAAGTATTTTCTCCTAGTCTGTAGCTTAACCGTTCATCCTCTTAACAGGGTCTTTTGCAAAGCAAACAGCTTTAATTGTGGTGAGGTTCAATATTGAACTTTCCTTCTATG
Organism: Neofelis nebulosa; assembly: GCF_028018385.1. NCBI lineage: Eukaryota > Metazoa > Chordata > Mammalia > Carnivora > Felidae > Neofelis > Neofelis nebulosa. Next base: position 118,069,631 of record NC_080782.1, on the reverse strand, counting down.
ATCATGTTTTGGAGTCAAGTGTAAGATTTTTTTGCCTAGTCTAATCCTGACGATTTTGTGTTGTTTTTTCCTAAAAAATTTATAGCTTTAAAATTTACAGTTAGGTCTTTGATCCACTAAGTTTTTGTGTAAACGTGAGACTCAGATGTCAGCTCGAGTTTTCTCTACAGATTTCTAGTTGTTCCAGCAGCACTGGATGGAAAGGCCATCATCTCTCCTCCATTAAACTGCTTTTGCACCTTTGTCCCAAGTCGGTGGGTCCTATTTGTGTACATCTGTTTTTTGTGGATTCTTCATTCTGTTCCAGAGATCTAGGAGTCTATCCCTGTTAATACCATGTATTGCTAGTCTTGACTACGGTCACTATATAGTAAGTCTTGAAATTAAATAGATTTATTTCTCCCCTTTATTATTCTTTGAAAAAATTATTTTACTTGTGCTAGTTCCTTTGACTTCCTATAGAAGTTTAAGAAGAATCCTGCCTGTATCTACAAAAAATCTTGGTAGGATTTTGATAGGCTTTCTATCAAGCCTACATGACAATGTGGGGAGAATTAACATCTTTACTGCATTAAGAAATCAACATCTATGCTTGTAAACACCAAGTAACAACACTTCTTTATTTTGGGACTAGAGTCACAAGTTCCATTGCCCAAAAGAGGCCCTATGTACCAGGTTTAACAACATGTATCATTTTTTTGGTTGCAAATTGGATACAGAATTCTATTTCTCTCCTATACAAAAACAATAAGTCAATCAGATGTTAAAATGACAAGAAATGCTCAATCTCAGCATTAAAAATGACTAGGGGGAAGTGGGGACTGTGGCTTGCTGGAGAAAGCATGACCCCTATGAACAGGGTACTGTTACTCAATTCCACTAGTTGTTGAGATCATGGGAACAACATTACTCTATCTTCTAAATTTTCAAAAGAAGTGAGAAATCCATTTTTTTTAAATCTAAAATGTCAGCAGCCACTGTGAATTAACATAGAACAAAAAAGGTGAAACACACACCTTGCTGGGCTGAATCCAGAAGACCAGCAGCCTCTCTGTGGTTTCTGAGTTCGAGGGGATAACAAGAGAAGGTCCTCAGCCTCAAGGAGCTTACACTCCATCAAGAGCAAGAGACAGACACCACAAAGGAGTACGTCATGCACTGGTATCAGCGGGAGCTGTAGGAGCACATGAGAAGACCTTTAACTCTGCTCTGGGAGGTCAGGGACCGCTCCCTGGGGAAGCGAATTTACACAACAACTCAAAGTAGCTGATTCCATATGTGCTATTTAATCCATAGCACCTCAAGCAAACATTGGTAGGATCAGAGAGCAGCGCAAAGCTCTATTTCTGGGCATCACAGAAAGCAATAAAGAGGTCATAGAGTTCAGTGTTTCTCCAAATGCCATGTCACTTGTTAGAAGGGATTACAAAGCAAAAGCTTTCTAGAGGTGAACAGCCTCCTGATGGTCTTAGAATAATTCTGAGCTTCTTAAAATCACTTACAGGGTCTTGTGTGGTCTGACTCTGCCTGCCTCTTTAGCCTCCTCTTATCTTCCCTCACTCCTGACTTCCTTCTGTTTTTCCAAGATATCAAGACTCAAGGTCTTTGCATTTTGTCACTCAGCCATCCATCTACCCATCCATTAATCCAGCCAGCCACCCATCCAAGAAAAACTGGTTGAGGGCCACTATTCCAGGTATTTGAAATACAAAGTAAACAAAGCTGATTCATTTCTTACTCTCATGGGGC